>NW_027103069.1:1113962-1459694 GCF_040182565.1 Anser cygnoides | reverse complement strand
CCTGTTCAGAGTCTGTTATGAGATTTTTCTTTTTGATTTTAACTTTCAGCAAGTCTTCTGTAGGAACAACTTCCCAGGCGCTAGGGTAGATGGATGCCTTCACTCGAGTATAGTGAGTCCAACCTTTTTCCGCAGTTCTTACGGCTGTTTCAGTGGTTAGTAGTACTTGGAAGTGTCCTTCCCATTCAGGCCGGAGTTTTGATTCTCTCCAGGTGCGTATCAGGACCCAATCTCCTGCATGGAATGAATGTACTGGGAATTCCAAAGGTGGAGTTTGAGCCAACAGTCCACGAACCCTCAGAGATGCTAAGGAAGAAGATAATCCAAGTATATAATCTTTGAGAAAAATATCTTTAGTTTCAAAAATAAGTATCTCACCGTTTCTACCCAGGTACGGTAGTCCAAACAACATCTCATATGGTGAAACTCCTACATCTTTTCTAGAAGCAGTTCGAATTCTGAGAAGTGCTAAAGGTAAACACTTTGTCCAGGGAAGCTTAGTCTCTAAAACCGGTTTTGACAGATGTTTCTTTAATGTCTGATTCATTCGCTCCACTTTCCCCGAGGAGGAAGGATGCCATGGAGTATGAAACTCCCATTTTATTCCCAAGGTTCTCATTAATCCTTTTAAAATAGATGAAGTAAAATGACTTCCTTGATCTGAGTCTATATTTTCAACAACCCCATATCTAGGGATTATTTGTTCCAGGATTATCTTTATCACCACACTAGCTGTTGTTGATGCTGAAGGAAAAGCTTCTACCCATCCTGACAAATGGTCAATTAATACCAGCAAGTACTTAAATCTACCTACTTTAGGTAATTCAGTAAAATCTACTTGGATGCTCTGAAAAGGTCGAAGCCCTGGCTCCCATCCACCCAGAGGTTGTTTCCGCAGAGCCTTTTTATTCACTCGTTGGCATATTATGCAACTTTTACACACCTGTTTAGCTACAGTATACATGCCTACACATATACATTTTCTTAATACAGTGTCACACATTGCCTGGACTCCCCAGTGGCTTCCTTGATGTAGAACAGCTAAAATTTCCCTCATTATTTGTTTATTTACCATTTCTCTCCCATCAGGGAGAATCCACCGTCCTTCGGACTCCTTCGCTCCTAACTCCCTGAAGGCTTCTATCTCCTTTTCACTGAATATTTGCTTTTCAGGTGGAGGTTTTATTTCAGGTACAAGAAGCAGCTTTGCTTCTACTTCTAATTGCAAAGCTGATTCTTTAGCCTTTTCATCTGTAATTCTGTTTCCCCATTCAACTAGGGAGTTTCCTTTTTGATGTCCTTTCACATGCACCACAGCAATGTCTTCTGGTAGTAACAGATTTTTCCAAAATCTGTCAAATTAATTCTTCATGGACCAATTCCTTTCCCTTGCTGTTTACTAAGCCTCTTTCTTCCCAAATTTTTCCAAATGTATGTACCACCCCATATGCGTATCGTGAGTCAGTATATATAGTTGCCTGTTTCCCTTTTAACAGCTTTAATGCTTGATTTAATGCATATAATTCACAAGTTTGGGCTGACCAATTACTAGGCAGTTTTCCCATTTCTTCAACATTCCCATCTGTTCCTTCAACGATGGCATAACCATTACATCTCCTTCCTTGCACCACCCTAGAAGATCCATCTATGAACAATATTTCCCCTTCCTCTAAGGGCAGCTCTTGTAAATATAATCTTATCTTTGTCTGGTAATGTATTAGATCTAAGCAGTTATGTTCCATATCTATTGGATCTTCAATTCCCTTTGACAAGAAGGAGGCAGGATTCAAAACAGGTTCTGTAGTTATAGTTAAATCATCCTTTTCAATTAGTATAGCTTCATATTTTAGTATTCTGGAGTCTGTCTGTCAGCCACCTTCCTGCTTTCTGAGTGAGAACAGTCTTCACTTGGTGAGGGGTAACAACAATCAGTTGTCTTCCAAAGGTCAATTTCCTGCTCTCTTCTACTAATAAGGCAGTTGCTGCTACTGCCTGAATGCATTCTGGCCATCCCTGGGACACGGGGTCTAATAATTTAGACAAATACGCTACAGGTTTCTTCTTATCTCCCCATTCTTGGGTTAACACCCCCAAAGCAGCACCCTCACTGACAGTTATAAAAAGATAAAATGATTTCTTTAGGGCAGGAAGAGCTAAGATTGGTGCCGTAATAAAATCTTTTTTTAATTTTTCCATTACTTCTTTTTCCTCTTTAGTCCAGTTCAGTATATTGGGTTCTTCCTCCAATAATTTGAGATATAATTTCTTTGTTTTCTGCGTATATGCCTCTATCCACAGTCTGCAATATCCAATTAAACCTAAAAATTTTCTCAATTCCTTCTTTGTTTTAGGGAGAGGAAGTTGCACAATTCCCTGAATCCTTTCAGGGTTTATTCTCCTTCTGCCCTCAGAGACTAAATGTCCCAAATACCTAACCTCTTTTTCTACATACTGTAATTTATCTTTAGATACCCTTAGCCTGTGTTCTAAAAAATTCAGGAGTTTGTTTGTGGCTTCTTTTACCTCTGATTTTTCTACCCCAGATATCACTAAATCATCTACATACTGTAACAACGTCACCCCTTCTGGAATCTGAAATGTTTCTAAAATCTTTTCCAATTCTTGCCCAAACAAATTAGGGGATTCAGTGAATCCCTGAGGCAAAACAGTCCATCTATATTGCTGTTTACGGCCTGTTTCTGGGTCTTCCCATTCAAATGCAAAAATATCCCGACTTTCAGGATCCAGTGGGCATGCCCAAAAGGCATCCTTTAAATCATTTGTGCTCATAAGGGATTTTACTCATCAGGGTATAAGGGTTAGGAACCACAGGGTGGCGCTTTCGTGTTATCTCATTAACTTTTCTCAGGTCTTGTACTAATCGGTACGAACCATCTGGCTTTCGCACTGGTAAAATTGGAGTATTATATGGTGACATACAAGGCTCCAAAAGACCATCTCTAACTAAAGTTTGCACTTTTTTGTTTTTGCACAGGTTTCAGGCCCATTTTTCCTTCACAAGAGATAGGATACTGCCGTTGTCTAACTATTCCGCTCCCTTCTTGAACAGTTATCTTTAAGGGAGTTATATTAAGCCCTCCTCGATTTCCTTCCCTTACCCATACCATGGGATTTATTTCTTTTTCATCATTTTCTGTTAATAATTTCATTGAGACTGTTATTCCTTTTTCGCAGGTCTTCAATTGTAATCCTAATTTGACTATTAAATCTCTCCCTAATAAATTGGTCCCCGCTTCAGGTACATATAACAATTGCCCAGTGACAATTTTAGTTCCCCAATATAATTCAGTAGTTTCAAAAAGTGACACTACCATACCAAATCCTTCTACCTCTGTTACTCGTAGAGTATTATTAGTTAAATTGAGTCCTGATATTTTATAAGCTAAAGAGGATCTGGCTGCTCCTGTATCTACTAAAAATACAACCTCTTCTTTATTAGGTCCCACTTCTAAATTTATCAAGGGCTCTTGGTGGGACCACTGTTCAAAGAACCCCTGACCCCAGAGTTTATGATGGTAAAACAATCTTTCTTCCCTTTTCCATTCAGGACATTCTCGTTTAAAATGTCCTGTTTGCTCGCGTTTATAAGATCCTTTTTGTACCTGCCGTGGCTGAGGAGGAAGTGGCCACTTAGATTTCACATTCCTGTTCCCTTTTTCTTCTTGATTCCATCCCAACCCTTGTCTTTCCTGAAACTTCTTTTCCCGTCGGTTCCCCATTCTCTGCCCCACCACTTGATTCACTGTGGAGATCATCTTTTTCGTCTTTTGCTTCTGCTTTTCATCTTCCCTCCTGACATACACTTTCTGCGCTTCCCTCAAAAGTTTTTCTAACGGCTCTTCGTTCCACCCCTCCAGTTTCTGAAGTTTCCTTTGTATGTCCGGCCACGTTTTCATCACAAAATTAATCTTCAAAAGCCCCTGCGCTACAGGATCGTCAGGATTCATTCCTGAATACTTTCTCACCCTGTCCCTGAGCCTTTCCAAGAAATCACTTGGAGTTTCATCTTTACTCTGCTGAACCTCAAATGCTTTAATAAAATTCTGAGACTTAGGTACTGCTTCTCTAATTCCTCTAATTACCATTTCTCTCAAGTCTTTCATATTAACCCTATCCTGCACATTATTGTTGTTCCAATTAGGGTCCACATTTGGAAATTTTTGCTCTGCTGGAATCACCCCATCTCCTGGAGGATGAGCCTTTTCCCATTCCCACATTGCTGCTCTTCTAATCATTCCTCGTTCTTCCCCTGAGAATAGCAGATTCAGAATTGCCATCATTTCTCCCCAGCAATATAGATTGGGTCCCAAAAACTGATCTAACTGTTCTGCTAATCCAATGGGGTCCTCAATCAGAGATTTCATTTCCTTTTTAAAATTTCGCACTTCTCCGCTAGAAAGGGGGGCATTTACATACCCTACCTGTCCAGGTCCCAGCGGCACTTCACGGAGAGGATACATAGCAGCTTCAATAGTGTTAGTAGTATTAGTACCAGGGAGTGGAACATTCTCAAGGTCTTTTTTACATTGTTCCAATTCTTTTACAAGTCTGGGGTACCTCCTGTTCCCAGAGCTAATGTTATCTACAGTTCCTGTCTCTTCTCTCGGAGAAACTACTACAGCAGTCGCTGCTGCTGCTGCAGCTTGGGGGTTATAAGGAGGAGGTAAGTTATCCAAAAGGTCCCATTTATCACTTGTCTCTTCCTCTTTCTTTCCCTCTTTATTCTGATTTTTGCTCAAAACCAAATTTATTCCTTGTATCCAACAAGCTGCATACTCAGATTCTTCTTCCGAAAATGGAAATTTGTTATTAACATACAAATTTAAGGCCTGACATACCCAATCTTTGTCAGACCCGTATTTTGGCCAAAATACTGCAGTTCCTTTAATTGGTTCTTTTGTCCAGACTGATACACAATATTTAACCATTTTCTTCCTATCTTTTTCTGTAGTTTTGGGGTTATTCTTCCAATTTCTCAACATCCTTCCTAAAGGACAGTCGGTAGGCACTCCCCCAGGGATATCTCCCTGTCCCCTGGAACTCATATTTCCCATTTTTCCTAGCCCTTGTCAGTGTTATGCTACAGAAATTTCCCTCCTGCAGGGTACCACACACTAACATTCCGATTCTGGAAAATGGGGGTGTACTGCCAAGCACTTTACCATGCAAGGGGTACCGCACACCTATGAGTTTACCAGATTCCCTGGTGTACTGCCAAGCACTTCCCATGCAAGGGTTACCGTACACCAAATTTCCCGAGACTCTTCCTTTCTCTCCCTTATCTCACACTTCGTCCGTCTCCGGCCGCACCCCTTGCGGAGCTACGGAACCGCAGATCAGGACTCCACACTCGCTTCGTATAAAAGTACGTCTCAAATCACTCAGAGTCTCACCCAACCCCCAAGGCAATAACTGATATTTCTTACCTTGGTCTGTGCACAGAGTTACCGGATCAATTCTTAAACCCGGAGTGACTACCTTCTTCCCTTCCCCAGTACTTCATGGATCCTGCCTCTTTAATCAGTCTCGGGCCCTCTGTCAGCTCTCCGCAGAACCGCCACCATCGATGCACAGGACCACTGAAATCAGCGGGGCATGCCTTCCTGCTGCTATGGCGGTGGGGCTCCCTGGTAGGTGACTGGATCCCGGACGAGCCCCCAAATTGTGAGAAGCACTCTGTAGCCAATAACTTAGGCTCAGGCGAGGATCTTAGTGAAGCAGTAATTTATTCACGATTGCAATGGCGGGCGTCCCACAAGCAGGAGCGCACCTACTAGTCACACAGTACTGTTTATATACTTTATTTCTCGATGACTGGGACCCTCCCGTTTCCCCATTGACTGGGTAATCCAGGTTCACAACCTATCCGATGCTTCACAGACAATGCATGGCCTTCAGTTGCAGGCCTGTTAAATTTCAAATTTCTTTTGACGTTTTTTTTTACTGTTTGAAGTGGTAATGTTTCTTCCCTTATCTGACTTGACACTGTGATTTTTACCTAATTGTTCTAAGGAATCTGGTTGTCTGCATTTTACAAGGTTGCCTGCTAAGTTTTCTTATCACTGCAAGCATATCTCAATACCACATTCCTTACCTTTAAACAATGTAACTCTGCAAAAACAACATTTTTATTCCCACATATATGACCTTACTACAAGAAAAGCTTGAGTCTTTAGAGCACTGACTCAGGAACAAGATCTTCTTACATTAGAGAACTCTGTTAAAAGTCATGATACTCAGCTCTAAGTCCTCCCTGTTGCATGGACAATAGCTTGCTTTGGAAGCAAGCAAAGAGAAGTTTCAATGTAAATTAGCATCAACTTTTGTTCATCTTAACAAATCACATCGTGTAAGCTTGATCAGAAAGCCAGCTGCTTTAGTTCAACCACCAAGGCAGTTAGTGTAGACAAAGATATTTGTTGAAGAAGGGGAGGTTCCTTGAAGCATCAGTAGGAAATCAGAGAAGAGGTGAAAGCAACTCTGAAGACGAGGTAATAGATTTAAGCTCAAATTGACTCTAAAACTGAAGGCAATGAAAAACTTAGTAATAAAAAGGCAAGAGTAGAAACATCTGAGGTTCGAAGTTAGTACAGATTGTTTCTGAGCACAAGAGGAGAGGAAGTCACCAAGAAAGAGAGGAGAGGAGAGGAGAGGAGAGGAGAGGAGAGGAGAGGAGAGGAGAGGAGAGGAGAGGAGAGGAGAGGAGAGGAGAGGAGAGGAGAGGAGAGGAGAGGAGAGGAGAGGAGAGGAGAGGAGAGGAGAGGAGAGGAGAGGAGAGGAGAGGAGGGGAGGGGAGGGGAGGGGAGGGGAGGGGAGGGGAGGGGAGGGGAGGGGAGGGGAGGGGAGGGGAGGGGAGGGGAGGGGAGGGGAGGGGAGGGGAGGAGAAGACCAGGTGCCAAAAGGTTTGAGAGAAAAAAAAGTAGAAACAGCAAACAGTTTGGAAAGGTAGTGGGTGGAAAAATCCTACTAATCAGCATTTCTTTCCCTATCCTTTCCACTGTCTTAAAAGCCAACTTTTCTTCTGTTTCTACAGAAGCTTTTCCTCCTCCTGAGTCAGAAGGCATTTCTTATCTTCAGCTTTTCACAGGCTTTGTGTTGCTGCTTTGTAGGAAGGAGAAAAAAAAAAAGATGCAATGGGAGCAAACTCTAGCTCTTGTCCAGAGATGAACATGGGCAGTAGTTCTCACCATGTTTCTTCCCCATCCAAAGATCCTCCCCTCCTATGCAAGACCACCTGAAGTCACGTTTTTATATTTGACACTTATAAAGCACTTGGCAGCACCTCATTCCCTGAGTAATTAAACTGTTGTATAAATTAAGCATAACCACAGAATAAAGGAGTTATTTTCAAAAAATGTGTACTTCCCTGAACCTGGAAACCCCTTTCCATTTAGAAAGATAGATGGACACAATACAGGGAAACTAGGATGCAAACAGGCTTTTGACTACCTGAAGTGCCTGAAGCTCAGTTTAGATAGAACTCACTTTAATGGAAAACTGAAAAGTTCCATTTCCCAAACTGGTGAAGACCTTCGGAAAAATACTCATAAGCTACTGAATAAATGAAAAAAACCTTCAGGTACTGCATGCATGTGATACACATTTACCACTTGGAGCTCATAGCTTGAAAGGGTACTTTATTTTGTTTCAGTACAGATTCAGTCCAGTTCACAGAGAACACAGTTAATACATATCTTTACTTTGTAGGAGAAATGGGCATGAACACATGAGCACTCGGTCACCAGTCTTTTATAGCCAATTTATGCAACTTTCACCTCGAAAGCATCATGCGTGGCACAGAGTTTTCACTAACACCTCATATAGGAGCACTGTAAAGTCATCTCTAGAAACACAGGAAGATGTAAATCTCAAGGACCGTAAAATTAAATGTATACGTCTATGCCATTTGTGGATTTATCCTTCAAAATCCTGTTTTTGAGATTAACTTGGAAGTTTGTTTTAGAAGAATGAGTCCCTGAATAATACTTATTCTCCCTTGAGGTTCAGGTTCTTCAGGCTATAGATAGTAATCTTTACTTCAAACAGCCAGAGACAGGCTCACAGCAGCCAAAACTCTCTTAAAATCTGGATCTGTGAGCAGCAGCAGCAGCTAATATGAAGAAGGGTACATGAATCTCAGCAGAACAGTTTCCCATGTTCAACCACGTTATTAGAACCTGAAACACCAATGAAGGTAAGGATGTTTGCTATATCAATCCCTGTTAACATACCAAACTTACCTTCATCTTCATTGTTAGACTTAAGGTCTAGTAGCATCTGTGAGGCTTTGTTGTGTTTTTTGTTTGATTGGTTTTATTTGTTTTTAAAAGCACATTGGACTTGAAGACTCCAAAAGCTCTTCTATTTCACACACACACAGAGGTTTATATCAGGTGGTCTAGCAAAAGGTACCATCGCTCTTCACAAACCACTTGTTATTTACATCAAACCTATCATAGGGTTCTTTGATACACCTAATACAAACTCCATCACACAGGTTCTACCTTGAAGGAAAAGAAAACTGATAAATATTGTAGGGAGTTATCTTCTATCTGGAGGGTGGAAACCTCTCTCTAGAAGTGGCTAAAGAAGGGTGACATTTTAAAATATGTTGGCTCTAAGGGAGACAAAAACCCTGTATCTTCTACAACCTAACATGAAACCCAGCAGGAACATAAATACAGAATGAAGATGAGAGGACAGAAGGGACTATGAAAAGATACTGTCAGTCAGAAGCACATTTCAAGTATAGCTTTTCAAAGCTGTTTTAAAAATTTTGTGCACTCAACTTACTTCTGAATACTTCACTATTTCTCTGACCTTTCCAACTGATTTTTTCTCCTCTCAAAGAGCTACAGAAAATAAAACATCACGAGAAACAACAAAAGCAGTGAGTTACCATATACTATCAAGTACAAAAAGTAAGCTGTAAGCTGTCAAATATGAGCAACACAGCAACTTTCACTTTTCCTCCATTTAAAACAACCACGTTTTGAAAAAATTTAAAATAAATGCCCAAGCTGAAAGTTCATGCCCAAGCTCCTCAAAGTTTTAAACATAGCATCTTACAACTGAGAAAAGTTTCTTTTTATTTGTAAACCAGAGTTTGAAATACCTTAAAATATACTTTTAATTTCATTTTTCTAAAGAAACAGCATTTAAGAACTGAAAGAACAGCATGACATTAAATGTTAAGGACCATATTTTAAAAAAACCTTTATTAAAAAAGTTTACTTAGGCATGATGATGATTTAAGTTGTATTTTAAAGTCAACTACTTAAGCATATAAACAATACAAACTGAGGTGCAAAATCAGAAGTCCAGTCACAGATGAGACTGTAGAATTGTGCTCAAGATAGAAGAGGTCTACCCATGGTGGGCACAGCTGCATGCTCATACACTAATTCAGTCTGTCTTGGTCACAAACCCTGCAGACCCGAGAAACTCTGCTGATTAGGTCAGTTTGATCTACTTAACATAAACTTGCCCTTTCTAATAAGAAGGATATTAACTAAAGCCTTCAGTTAAGCAATAAAACCTTTCTAATTAGCAACAAAAAATAAAAATGACATGCTTGCTCTGTTTTAGGCACTTTCAAGATCATAGTTTATTTACTGTAGGTAAAAAGCTAGTATACAGATTAAGGGATCTTTTAAATTTCAACTCTACAGTTATACACCATCTAGTATTCTTGCTCTGAATATTAACCAATAAAGTTTCTAAACACCTGTAAGCCCCACTGTAAATCTGTGTTATAAGGAAAAAATATATAAATCAACGCTTAATTTGTTCAATGCATAATATTTACACTGTAAAGCCAATGGGAGATGTAACAAGCAATGGTAAAGAGGCAATACATTTTAAAAAGCCAAAGTTTTATATATTTTTTTTTACAAGTGTGTTAATCAGCATAACTGTATATAAAAATTAAAATATAGTATAGTGTCCCATTACAGAAATCTTAATAATCTGAACTGCAGTCATTACTTGCTAACCATTTACATGCAACACCTGCTAGGACTGACTGTTTTTAAGATGTAAAATAGATTATGACTTTTAAGAGACAAACATTAACTTGTGTACAAACAAAATTAAAAACTGCACTCAAGAACTGCACTGGTCACAAGCCTCTTCTGTACAGGAGGGGAAGAAAAAAATGACAGAAAGTGGTCTCTTTCCATACACTAATTATCAAAGGCAATGCATAGACAGAGAATACCTGGACGGCAAACTCTGTAGATGCTGGAAACAAACAGCTTTCACATACATACTCTTTATAAGAGGCCTTTCTTTCCACCAAATGGCAATGACTGATAACAAGTAAGGGGCACCAGATGTACAACTACATAGCTCTTGCAAAATACTAAGATGGGGCAGTTGTTAATGTACAACTTGAACTGTATTTACAATATAATGGAATGTTTCCCATCCCAAAACTGGTTTATGAAACAATTGGACCTTTCTACACTAGCCTTGTGACTCAGCTATCATTCTAATGAAAATATAAGTACACAAGAGACTTACATGAAAAGTAAAATTTATGGGGTTTTACAGGAACTATTGACAAAGCTGTTAAATGGAATTTCTGCTTTTAAAGTAATTTTGTTAGATATAATTGAAACAACATTGAACCAATTGAAACATTGGTGATTTTTTAAAAAGGCCCTTTTTGATCTGTTATGAATTGTACTGCAGAAGTATTGATGCATGCACACATCTGTGTCAGCTGAGACTAGTGATCCAATTGCATGCACGTTTCCTTGAGGTGCTTTCCATGTTAAACCACCTCAATAACAATAAGATGAAAAATAGAGTAACAAGTATTTCAGATAACTCAAATTTAAAAGGAAATGGAAAGCCAATATGGCAGTAAAACCTTTTTCTGTTTTTTTAAATAGGAAGGTCTCTTGTACCAACAGAATCCTGTATACAGATGCACAGAGAAAGAGGGAATACACCACTTATAATTCCATTAAACAAGAGTCAATTCATGTGAGAAGGTACAAATTACAAAAAACATGAGTAGCCAACAGAAGAGAAACAATTGGTTTACATGAAAGAAAAGAGAACACTTCAGTCTGATTGCAGTTATTTTGTGAAAGCTGCTACAACAGCCCATAGAACCTCATTCGTGTTGGCTTTCATACATTCAACCTCAGGGTCTAAATCCAGAAGCTGCCGCACTCTCTTTGTGGCTAAATCATACTGCTCATCCAAAAGGGGGGCAAAAGCGTTCTCCAGAACATCTGAAGCATGGGCTAAATAAACGAGTGCCAACAAGCGCTTGTCCATGCGGTGGGGGTCATTCACCCATTTGTCAAGAACTGCTTCTTGAACCTTCTTGATGAGGCGCTGTTTGATACTGTTGTTGGTGAGAGGGTGCGTAGTCATGTCAAAAAGAAGGAAGTTCTGTTTCTCTGTTGTCAGTACACCTTTTTCCACTAGATTTTTAGCTAACCGTTCACGGACATTTCGTAACTGGTAGTGCAACTTTAATGGGTTCCATGTTTCACCTAAAAAAAGCAAAGGAAAAAGCCAACAGTCAGGCAAAATCTAAGCTGTACTACTACAGCAATTTTTTCCCCTCTCGTGGTGCAGAATGAGCTGTCAAATTCATATAGCTGACTATTACAGTAAGTTAGCGTGCTCATGTCAGCATTTCTCTGATCTCTGACCCATCTAGATACATGCATAGAGACTGAGACCATGTGAGCATCTCTGAGGAGTTTCACTGTGCATTTAAAGTTGGGATGAAACACTAGCTAAGCCATGTCTTGAGCAAAGATATGACAAACAAGCACTCCTGTACTGAAGAAAAATTAGCCATGAAGACTTTTTTTTTTTAAACAGTAACCATAAAAATAAAAATTAAAAAAGTTTTAAAAAGCATCTCCTCCAGCCTTGTCTGCTCAGCCTTTGTCAATTCAGGGACTGGAAGAATCACAGAATCATCTAGGTTGGAAGAGACCTCCATGATCACCTAGTCCAACCTCTGACCTAACACTAACAAGTCCTCCACTAAACCGTATCAATAAGCTCTACATCTAAACGTCTTTTAAAGACCTCCGGGGACGGTGACTCAACCACTTCCCTGGGCAGCCCATTCCAATGCCTAACAACCCTTTCAGTAAAGAAGTTCTTCCTAATATCCAACCTAAACCTCCCCTGGCGCAACTTTAGCCCATTCCCCCTCGTCCTGTCACCGGGCACATGGGAGAATAGACCAACCCCCACCTCGCTACAGCCTCCTTTCAGGTACCTGTAGAGAGCGATAAGGTCTCCCCTGAGCCTCCTCTTCTCCAGACTGAACAATCCCAGCTCCCTCAGCCGCTCCTCAGAAGACTTGTAAGCATCATTGCTATTCTTTCTGTCACAGACAAGCTAATGCACACCTATCCCATATGCTCTCCTCATTTCTCTTATTTCTTCAGGTTTATGCTCTTCTTTCCACTTCTGCTCCCTCCAAGGTGAAACAGACATGCACCATGTGAGTGTGGGTGGATGGATGTACAGAAGAGCACTCCTGTTGAGAGGGGCTTTGATGTTTCTATGAAAATTATTTCTAATGCTTTGTTATGGCAGGACAAATGGGCACTTCAGAGCACGTGTATGCACTTAAAGGAATTTAAAAAGCACAAAATAATATACCAGCAGCTACTGATAAAGCTGAAGTTGTTAAGCACTGAGAAATCCTTCTTTGATTAGAAGTTTACTTCAGCTAAAGTTTTTAGGTCCAGCTTACCTCAGTATTTACTTTAAGTATTAAAATCTCCTCCTGATATTAAACAGCCTATGCGCTTTAAGAGGCAAGGGAAGAAACAGCATTAAGTATTTCTTACGTACAAGTGTTTTTTCCATAAACAATATGACAGCTTCTATAGCAACTTGTATTTTAGAAAGCTTTTTTTTTTTTTAATCTTTGGTTATCTTTTAATAGTACTACTTAAAACAAAACAAAACAAAACAAAAAACAGATGAATTTAAGGTTTCTCTCATTGCAATGGAAGGTGACAAGCATCTAAGTAACAGCCAGGTTAAGTACACAAATGAGGTAACACCAACTGCATAGTGTAAAGGTAAAGAATCTACCTAGGCCTGAACTATGTAAGTCCCTATAGGTCCTACACTTCACTGAGGTGTGATTTCCCAGCTTGACCACAAATGAAACTATCATATGCCAGCCACCACCTCCCCCCCAAAAGGCAGTCTCCTTATAGTGTTTCACATAGTAGAGGTTATTTCCTAGATGCTTCTAAATTTATCAGGTGAATGCATCTATATGATAATAAAAATCAGTACTGTGGTGACACCTTGTGACCAATCTCCACCATTACACAGATGTAACATTTATTTCATCTGCAGGAAGACCTGACATTTTGATCCAAACTTCTATATTCCCTATACTTGCTTCCCTTAGAGGTGATCTTATAAACAAGAACAGCCTGGAAAATATAGCCTCAAATGTCCATACAAATATTTCTGTGATGGCTTTGAACTCGTATGTACTGGACCTTTAAGCAGTATTCTTTGCATCTCTGATAATTATGGCTGGAATAGCTATTTTCCAGGATCCACCCCTAAAGTAAAACTCTAAAAGAATTTACAGAAAGAAAAAAAAATTCTTCACAGGGCAGTTCTCTTAACCATGGGAAATGCAAAGAATCCTAATGCCATCAAAGAACTAGTAATTAAATACCCATGGGCAAGTAAAAAAGACTGATCCAAATCACAGCACTAATGACGATAATCCTCCCAGAGACAAAGCTTAGCAGGCTCGTGCCTCAAGGAAACCTACACTGTTCATTCATTAGTTGACCTTTTTTGAATCAGTACTAACTTTATGTGCTCTTCCCTGGGAGACAAAGCCAGTGCATATTATGTATTTGGCCGGAGGAAAAGAATTGCTTTTGCAAGCTGTAAAAGTGGAGTAGAGCTGAGCAAGAACAGACTAGACTGCAGGGATGTGCAGCAGCAATGCCCCCTACTGACAAGAAATGTTTCTTTCTCTCTCTGACAAACACTCATGGAACAAGAAGGAAGGAACGGCAAGGACACAGTATGAACTGTGCAAGAAAATATTGAAGTACAAGGAAGGCTATTTCAGGTGGTACAGGACAAATGGGAAGAACATAATGAAAACAAGAAGGCAGAGAAAGCTGGAGAGGTTTTGCTCACTTTTGAAACTCATTTATCTGTTATTACAAGTAACAAATATATTTAGATGAGCAAGTCTCATTGCCCCCTACTTCCCAAAGTTATGTTACTGACAAAATAGTGATTCCCTCCCCACTACTGCGCATGCAACTGAAGTACAGCTCTGATCTACTCCAGGGAAACTGCATTTTGTGTTTTGTAAAAACAGCCAAGCCTTGGTAATACATTTTGGCTACAGAAAAAAAAATGCTTTTGGCCACCGATCTCTTCAGTTTAATTTATGCAGTTTAATTTATTTCAGTTTACTTTCCTTTACAGAAAAAGCTGTGCACAAAGTGCTCATCTTGAAGCCTTTGTTTTGAACAACTAGAAATACATATATATTCAACATATATTCTAATGTTGTTACATTTCTCTAGTTAACGGAAAAACAGAACTCCTCTCTACTGTTTCTTTATGATTGATGGCTGAATTTTCACCCTCAATTTTTACATAGGAACAGTGAGCTCTTTATCTTCTTTCCTTATCAAAAAACTCTACTGAATCCATATGATTATACTCTAAACTTCTACTACCCCTCATTTCCAGTTACAGAGGAAGACAGTTATATGTCTCCAGGGCACAGTCCTGATTCACTTCAGATTCAGCAGAAGACATCTCTTCCATAGAGTTGATATGTTCTGACACTTCAATCTAGATCCGTTCTGTACCAACTTAAGTCAAAAGAAACAGTTACTTATGTTTGATTAAAGGCTACAATCAACAAGAGACTACTCTAGAGGACGGACTAATTACATTTTTGCATAATTTCTTCTCCAAAATCTTGCAGTGTAATCTCTAGTGATGCCATATTGAGTGGCATCACTAGAGATTACAAAAAAAGCAAATATGTTATGTCCAAGGCTTACCACTAAGCAGTTCAATCCAATTTTGTACTGTTTCAGGAGGTTGGGTCTCTTTTATGTGTTTCAGAGCTTCATCAAGCAGAACATCCCCTGTAGAAGTATCTGACTTGCAAATCACCTACGACAGAATGAAACGCAGCTTTTTCACTTAGTTCATATACCATAAACATCCAACAATAAAAAACAGGAAAATTAACTAAACTTACGGCATTCATACATGCTTAATACCTCTTTGTTTATATATACATATTTTTAAGGAAGATAATCCACTGACCTGACTAGATCCTTCATTTCCTCCTCAAAACAAAGTACACTACAGTGTTAAACTGATCTCTGATGGCACTCTATTTTACTGCTTCAAATCAATTTATTCAAAATACTGCAGTTAAACAATTAGGCCACATGAAACTGAGAAATCAGTTAGGAACTGGAAAAAACAGGAAAACTGGTTTTCTTCCATAGATCAATGTCAATACAACATCTGTAAGTTTTTCAGCTCTGAAGAACATGCTCACCAGCAATATTATGTTCCATTCACTAACAGTTCATATATATTAAGCAAAATCTGTACGTACAATAAATGACATTATATATTACAGGGGTTTATGTTTACCATTTAATAAATTCTAAAATGATTTAATTGACTTATTTCCCCAAGAGAGCACAGGAGAAAGAAAATCATTCACAGGAATGTAATAAAACTTAAGAACTTGAGTAACTGCTTGTTTACCAGTACAATCAGTTATATAAACCATGTACAAATACCTTTTTTTTTTTTTCTCTTGGTTAGAAAGACAACAGCACCAAGCTAAAAACGTATGGATTTAATTAGCCCAAGTCAATATAGTTTAATTATAAAAAAGACACACACCCAAAAAGAAAACACTATTTCTTTAGGAAAAGAATAATTACTACAGCACCAAAGCTGCTTATGAAAATAACGATTAAAACCGGCAATTCAAGTTGTTTGATAAGTTATCTTTTTACCTGATGCCTATAAAGTGCTAACAGGAAACAAAGAAAAAAAGGAACTTCTACCTTCTACCTTCCCACAAAGTTCCAGAAAGGACTGGGGCAGGGCAGAAGGGTTAGCTTGAGGTGCAGAGGCTATATAAAGTGATATTGCTGCTGAAGCTCCACACCTCACTGAATTACAACCCTGTATACAACTAAACAGCTCATTCCATTCACTAACCATGGTATTTGACCTTGTTTTTTTCTGTGAATTAAAGCGAGCAAAGCCTGCAAGCTTGTACCAAAGGAGTGTAGAGGTGGACACTTGGTAGAGTTCAGGCACATAAATCTACCAAACATGGGAACAAGACTGCAATTTCATATTAAACAATGCAAGACTTTACATAAAATGAGAAAAGACACATGAGAATGACTTCTAAACTGAGAGGTAGGGTAGGACAGAAGAAACATCATAGATATCAGTAGTTAGGGATTTTACGTGCATGAAATTCTGTAAGCAGAAATCAATCTTCATTTGAATTTTATATTGTCTTTTTCATAGAATGCTCCCACCTGCAAAAATCTCTAGTTTTTCTTACAACAAAAAGAACAAAGCATTGAATACTAGTTAGATTTAGCTCTCCTTAAAGCAGTAAAAAAAAACAAAACAGAAGAACACAGACAGACCCACCCCTAAAAAGCACATGATAAAATTTTTAAAAAGGAGGGGGGGCAGACAACAATTTGGTTTGTATGCTGTAGTAAAGATATGCACAGGTTATTTCTCCATTTTCCTAAAAAAAAAAAAAAAGCAGTTAAAACTTCAGATAGACAGACCTGACAAGGTTTGCATAGAAAGAAAATAACTGTTAAAGAACATTCCTGAATGCCTAAGGAGCCAAAAGCTTTGTGAGGAAAAAAACTGTAGAAACTAATCAGTGCTGAATATGCTTAAATGAAGCTAAAAGAAGCAGGTGCTGTTTGCCTGAACAGAGGTTCAGTTCTTTGGAGGAGAAGGAAGCTGGGAGAAGATTAGGGAATTTGGAAGCTTTCCTTTAAAAAAAAAAAATCAGCAAAGCGTAAAACTGACGGGGAAACAGGCTATGAAAGAGAATTTACTTGTGGTGGATAGAAATATTTGACCATAAACTTATTTTACAAGTATCCACTAATGCTGATGAAGTAGAAATTCAAACAGTATAACTTTGCACATTTTGTACTAAGGAAAAAAAAAAACAACAGCAAAATCAATAAATTAAAGCTTCAAATTTTCAGCCTAATTCAATAAAGAACCTTAAAAATTTGCTCATCTTAAAGGTCAGTGAGTACAATCAATTTAACACACCAGTCACGCACTTTAGCTAGAGTTTTGCATTCTCAGGGGCCCAAGGTACAAGGATGTTTCCTTCCTACGCACTGCAAAGCATACTGTGCAGAGGATATTGTGTACGCCAGCACTAACTGGTGGCTTGCAGGATACATCTGGCTCGCTGTCAGTTAGCTGTCCATCTCAGCCCCAGCCCACATCTCACCGACAGAGCAAAAGCCAGTTCCTTCGACAGATAACAACTGGTGCTGCTGGAACACAGCAGCAACTGCTATCACTGCACCCTGGCCACAGCCACAGCCAGCTGATTGTGAAAGGCTCCCAACAGCAGCAGGAACACATCAAGAGAACAAACAGGAACTGAGAACAAGTACAGAAAATTTACAAGACCCTTCAGCTCACCACTGAAACAGTTTAGATAATAACTCTGTGCCTGTAACATAAGTCACTACTCAGAATCTCTAACCCCATTTATAGGAAAAGAAAAAAAAATAAGTTTTACCTTAAAACTCACTGTTATTTGTAACTACTGCATTGCAAGAACACGACGCAAAAGCAAATATGACCACATTCCTCCCACTTACCTTTCTTGTCAACAGACTTTTGCGCCTCATTCCACAAGCCTCTAGCTGAAGACGCCCTCGCAATGCCAATTCGATTAACATGCATCCACGCAAACCTGAGGAGATGCAATCATTCCAAAATGAAGTGTAACCCTGAGAAGATGAAAAGACAGTAAGATACTTCCACCTCCACCTGAAAACAAATAGAAGAATCATAGAATCATTAAGGTTGGAAAAGACCTCCAAGATCATCTGGTCCAACCATCCCCCTACTACCAACGTCACCCACCAAACCATGTCCCTAAGCACCACGTCCAACCTTTCCTTAAACACCCCCAGGGACGGTGACTCCACCACCTCCCTGGGCAACCCATTCCAATGCCTGACCACTCTTTCTGAGAAGAAATGTCTCCCAATTTCCAACCTAAACCTCCCCTGGCGCAACTTGAGGCCATTCCCTCTCGACCTATCACTAGTTATCTGCGAGAAGAGGCCGACCCCCAGCTCCCCACAACCTCCTTTCAGGTAGTTGTAGAGAGCAATAAGGTCTCCCCTGAGCCTCTTCTTCTCCAGACTAGACAACCCACGTTCCCTCAGCCGCTCCTCATAGGACTTGTGGTCCAGGCCCTTCACCAGCTTCATGGCCCTTCTCTGGACATGCTCCAGGGCCTCCATGTCCTTCTTGTAGTGAGGGGCCCAAAGCTGAACACAGGACTCGAGGTGTGGC
Source organism: Anser cygnoides (assembly GCF_040182565.1). Taxonomy (NCBI): domain Eukaryota; kingdom Metazoa; phylum Chordata; class Aves; order Anseriformes; family Anatidae; genus Anser; species Anser cygnoides. The sequence goes on along the minus strand of NW_027103069.1, from coordinate 1,441,043 downwards.
CTCACCAGAGCAGAGTATGGGGGAACGATCGCCTCCCTGGTCCTGCTGGCTACACTATTCCTGATACAAGCCAGGATGCCGTTGGCCTTCTTGGCCACCTGGGCACACTGCCGGCTCATGTTCAGGTGAGCATCAATCAGCATCCCCAGATCCTTTTCCTCCGCACAGCTTTGGAGCCACTCTGCCCCAAGCCTGTAGTGTCGCATGGGGTTGTTGTGGCCAAAGTGCAGGATCCAGCACTCAGCCATGTTGAAACTCATCCCGTTGGCCTCTGCCCATCAATCCAACCTGTCCAGGTCCCTCTACAGGGCCTTCCTACCCTCCGGCAGATCAACACTTCCCCCCCAACTTGGTGCCATCTGCAGACTTACTGAGGATGCACTTGATTCCCTCATCCAAGTCATCAATAAAGATATTAAAGAGGATGGGCCCTAACACCAATCCCTGGGGAACACCACTGGTGACCGGTCACCAGCTGGATTTCACTCCGTTCACCACCACTCCCTGGGCCCGGCCGACCAGACAATTTTCAACCTAACAAAGAGTGTACCTGTCCAAGCCACGGGCGGCCAGCTTCTCCAGGAGAATACTGTGGGAGACCGTGCCAAAGGCCTTGCTGAAGTCTAGGTAGCCTTTCCCTCATCCACCTGGCGGGTCACCCCGTAATAGAATGAGATGAGGTTGGTCAGGCAGGACTTGCCTTTCCTGAAACCATGCTGACTGGACCTGTTTCCATGGTTGTCCTGCATATGCTGCATGACTGCATTCAAGATGACCTGTTCCATCACCTTTCCTGGCACCGAGGTCAGGCTGACAGGCCTGTAGTTCCCCGGGTCCTCCTTACAACCCTTCTTACAGATGGGCGTCACATTACAGAATGACAGAATCATCTAGGTTGGAAGAGACCTCCATGATCACCTAGTCCAACCTCTGCCCTAACACTAACAAGTCCTCCACTAAACCGTATCACCAAGCTCTACATCTAAACGTCTCTTAAAGACCTCCGGGGATGGTGACTCAACCACTTCCCTGGGCAGCCCATTCCAATGCCTAACAACCCCTTCCGTAAAGAAGTTCTTCCTAATATCCAACCTAAACCTCCCCTGGCGCAACTTTAGCCCATTCCCCCTCGTCCTGTCACCGGGCACATGGGAGAATAGACCAACCCCCACCTCGCTACAGCCTCCTTTCAGGTACCTATAGAGAGCGATAAGGTCTCCCCTGAGCCTCCTCTTCTCCAGGCTGAACAATCCCAGCTCCCTCAGCCGCTCCTCAGAAGACTTGTTCTCCAGACCCCTCACCAGCTTCGTCGCCCTTCTCTGGACTCTCTCGAGCACCTCCATGTCCTTCCTGTAGTGAGGGGCCCAAAACTGAACACAGTACTCGAGGTGCGGCCTCACCAGAGCCAAGTAAAAGGGGACAATCACTTCCCTAGAACTGCTGGCCACGCTGTTTCTTATGCAAGCCAGGATGCTGTTGGCCTTCTTGGCCACCTGAGCACACTGCTGGCTCATATTCAGCCAACTATCAACCAGTATTCCCTGGTCCTTCTCTGCCAGGCAGCTTTCTAACCACTCATCTCCCAGCCTGTAGCACTGCTTGGGGTTCTTGTGCCCCAGGTGCAGGACCCGGCACTTGGCCTTGTTGAACTTCATACAGTTGGCCTTAGCCCATCGCTCCAGCCTATCCAGATCCTCCTGCAGAGCCTTCCTGCCCTCGAGCAGATCGACACACGCACCTAACTTGGTGTCATCTGCAAACTTACTGAGGGTGCACTGGATCCCCTCATCCAGATCACTGATAAAGATGTTAAAGAGGACTGGCCCCAGTACTGAGCCCTGGGGGACTCCACTAGTGACCGGCCTCCAACTGGATTTGACTCCATTCACCACGACTCTTTGGGCCCGGCTATCCAGCCAGTTTTTAACCCAACGAAGCGTACGCCAGTCCAAGCCATGAGCAGCCAGTTTCTTGAGGAGAATGCTGTGGGAAACGGTGTCAAAAGCCTTACTGAGGTCAAGGTAGACCACGTCCACAGCCTTTCCCTCATCCACCAAGCGTGTCACTTGGTCACAGAAGGAGATGAGGTTCGTCAAGCAGGACCTGCCTTTCATAAACCCATGCTGACTGGGCCTGATCGCCGCCTTGCCCTGCAAGTGCCGCCTGATGACACTCAAGATAATCTGCTCCATGAGCTTTCCCTGGCACTGAAGTCAAACTAACAGGCCTATAGTTCCCTGGGTCTACCCTCCGACCCTTCTTGTAGATGGGCGTCACGTTTGCTAGCCGTCAGTTGACTGGGACCTCCCCTGATAGCCAGGACTGCCGATAAATAATGGAAAGCGGCTTGGTCAGCTCTTCCGCCAGTTCTCTCAGTACCCTCAGGTGGATCCCATCCAGCCCCATCGACTTGCGTACATCTAAGTGCTGTAGCAGGTCGCCAAGCATTTCCTCGTGGATTATGAGGGCCACATTCTGCTCCCCCTCCCCTTCCACCAGCTCAGGGTACTGGGTATCCAGAGAACAACTGGTCTTGCCACTAAAGACTGAGGCAAAGAAGGCATTAAGCACCTCAGCCTTTTCCTCATCTCTTGTCACTAAGTTTCCCCCCGCATCCAGTAAAGGACAGAAATTCTCCTTAGTCCTCCTTTTCGTGTTTATGTATTTATAAAACCATTTTCTTTTATCTTTAACAGCAGTAGCCAGATTGAGCTCCAGATGAGCTTTGGCCTTTCTAATTTTGTCCCTGCACAGCCTCGCAACATCCTTATGATGCGTGATTGCATTCAAGATGACCTGTTCCATCACCTTTCCTGGCACCGAGGTCAGGCTGACAGGCCTGTAGTTCCCTGGATCCCCCTTATGACCCTTCTTATAGATGGGTGTCACATTAGTAATTCTCCAGTCATCTGGGACCTCTCTGGATAACCACAACCACTGACAGATGATGGAAAGCAGCCCAGCAATCACATCCACCAACTACCTCAGCACCCTCGGGTGGATCCTATCTGGCTCCGTGGACTTGTGACAGTCCAGGCGGAGCAGCAGGTCTCTGAGTGTTTCCACCTGAACGGTGGGACATTTCTTCTGCTACTCGTCCCAGACTTCCAGGTCGGGAGGCTGAGTACCCCAAGGGTAAGTAGTCTGGCTAGTAAAGACAGATGTAAAGAAGGCATTAAGAACCTCAGCCTTTTCCTTATCCTCAGTTGTCATATTCCCCCTGGCCTCCAGTAAAGCATAGAGATTCTCCTTGGCCCTCCTCTTGCCGTTAATATATTTATAAAAACATTTTTTGTTATCCTTAACCATAGTGGCCAGGTTGAGCTCGTGCTGGGCTTTGGCCTTCCTGATTTTTTCTCTGCATATGCTGGCAACTTCCTTGTACTCTCCCCGAGTTGCCTGCCCCTTCTTCCACCGGACATGATCTCTCTTTTTCTCCCGGACACTCAGCACAAGTTCCCCGTTTGGCCACGCCAGTCTTCTTCCCCACCGTCCCATCTTACGGCACACGGGGACAGCCTGCTCCTTCGCCTTTAAGACTTCCTTCTTGAGGAGCATCCAGCCTTCCTGGACCCTTCCGCCCTTCAGGACTAACTCCCAAGGGACCCTCCCTACTGCTGCCCTGAACAATTCAAAGTCTGCCCTCTGGAAGTCCAAGGTAGCAGTTTTACTACCCCCCCCCCCCGACTTCACCAAGAATAGAGAACTCGACCATGTCGTCATCACTCTGCCCAAGGCAGCTCCTGACCACCACATGTCCCACCAGTTCTTCTCTGTTCGTGAACAGCAGGTTTAGCTGGGCACCCCCTCTGGTAGGCTCACTAACCAGCTGAGTCAGGAAACTGTCTTCCACGCACTCCAGGAACCTTCTAGACTGCTTCCTCAGGGCTGTATTGTATTTCCAGCATATGTCCGGGAAGTTAAAGTCCCCCAGGAAGACAAGCGCTGGTGACTGAGCGACTTCCGCCAGCTGCTTATAGAACGCCTCATCCGTCTCTTCATCCTGGTTTGGCAGCCTATAACAGACCCCCACCAGGATGTCTGTCTTGTTGGCCAACACCCTGACCCTTATCCACAGGGACTCGACCTTATCATTCCCAGCCCCGAGCTCAACAACATCGAAACACTCTCTAATATAGAGAGCCATGCCACCGCCCCTCCTTAGTTGCCCGTCCCTTCTGAAGAGCTTGTAGCCATCCATTGCAGCACTCCAGTCATAGGAGTGGTCCCACCATGTTTCAGTGATGGCAACTAGGTCATAGTTTGCCTGCTGCAGAATGGCTTCCAGCTCCTCCTGTTTGTTGCCCATGCTGCGTGCATTGGTGTAGATGCACTTCAGTTGTGCCACTGCCCTCACCCCCAACCCTGGGACTGCTCCCCCAGTCTCATCTCTATCGAGCCTCATTTCCCCCCCATCCCCCTTCATACCTAGTTTAAAGCCCTTTCTACAAGCCCTGCCAGCTCCTGGGATAGAATCCCTTTCCCCCTTTGATATTTGGATCCTCCACTACTTGGGATGAGGTGCTGAGCAGGGGCAGGTCTTTGTAGGTATGCTGGGGCCTGGGCTCTGGGATGAGATGTGGCACATCCTATTCCAGCAGTAAACCACCTTCCCTTTTGCATAGAGTAACAGACCTCCTCCCCTTTCTTCTTTCAATAAAACCATAAGCCATATGGGATTTCTGTCTCATAGCTCATCTGGAAGTAAATAAATGCAATAAACAAATTTGCGGCACTGCTCCAAAACGCACGGTTATTCTGGCTGGTGTGCTGTCGCTCCTGGCAGGTGTGGGGCTGTGGGAAGCTGAGTGTGATGGGCTTGCCTTGGTGCACAGCCTTTTCTTTCAGTCCATGCCAACGTGTTCATCAAAGGAGGTAAAAGCGTGGTGAATGACAGCTCCTGGATAACTTGCATGGAAAGGGCCTGCTTTGTCATCTAGCCCTTTGCTCTGCTTTCAGAAGGATCCTTCCTAATTAAAGGACGACTGGTGGTTGCAAGATGTCTTGTTTGGGTGGTTTAATAAATTACCACCCTCTCTGTGAAAGAGAAAGTGTATTTACTAATGCGGCTGTAAATATCTCAGCTGTGGGGTGGTTATTTACTGCACTATTTTAATGCAAATGTTCGTGGTTGTCTGCATTGAACATGCAGGCAGCACACAAATTTTATTTGTGGTGTATTTAGGCTTATTTTTTCCTCCTTCCTGCCATATCTGTTCCTGTGTGCACTGTGCAACAGAGACTGCTTGATGTGTAATTGTCTGTCACTCAAGTGCCACTTTACAGCCTAGAAATATATCAATGAAAATATTCTCCCAATTAATTTTGAGTCTTAGGGATGAGTTATCCCTGTCCTAAGAGAACATTCTCTTAAATCATTCCGTATTTCATGCATGTATTTACTTTTAAATGTATCCTAAATGAAAGGTAATGGCCTGTAGTTATAACAGCAGTAAGGAGCATTCATTGTAAGGACCGTGGTGCTCCTGGTGTGGATGCAGCTTGAATGCTTCAGTCTGATAGATGCAAAATCACCAGTCGCATTGTGAGAGGCTTGTACACAGCCAGAAAGCCTGCAACTACCCTCTTGTACTGCATTTTCCTGGAGCGTAAGGTAGGGAAAAACTTGGATATCACAGCTGCACTTTTGCCAAATGAACTATTTCTTTAAGTTTGTTCATTTGTCCTAAGCTCTGTAGCTCCTGTGTGCTTCCCTTGTGGATGTGGGCAAGCGTCAAAAATGGTGGCTCAGCTTGAGCAATGTGGAAACTCTCTAGAATTGATATTTCATCTTTGGAGTGCACCTGCGGTACAATGGTGGCTTTTCTCTGTACCGAGACTTTGGAAAAATGGAGTCTGTGAGTAGGAAGTCCTGCTTTCAAATAGTCTGCTTTGTGAATAACAATTTTATCTGCGGCCTTTAAATACCTCCTGTAGATGGGATGATAGCTCAGAGATAATTGCCCTGATGGAACGCAGGAAGCATTATTGGTTGGAAGATATGACGTGGCATCTGTTAATGTCTCTCCTCAGTGTTCAATGGGGATAATCCTACCTCAGGGTAGGGGATGCCTTTAAATCTGATGGAGTCTGAGTAGATGCTGATTGATTTAGGTATCGAATCTGTAGTGATTAAAACTATTTGTTTGGAGCTTGTAAGCACACACAGAAATATATAAAAAAGTTAGGAGAGTTTTTGAACTTTATGTATTATTTGATTGTCAAGACACTTTTATTTTAGCTCCTGGCAATTATATCACAGTGAGCTCACACTCATAGGACCATGCCTGGATGTATTGACTTCCATTGTGGGTGTAAGTGAGGGAGAGGGCTGCTACTTGTTCTAAGAACTACTCTAAGCTGCTAAGACCAATTACAGTTTGTCCTGGTTTCAGCTAGGATACAGTTAATTTTCCTCCTAGTAGCTGGTAGGGTGCTATGTTTTGGATTAGAATGAGAACAGTGCTGATAACATGCTGATGTTTTAATTGTTGCAGAGCAGTGCTTACAACAAGCCAAGGACTTTTCAGCTTCTCGCTCTGTCCTGCCAGCGGGACAGGTGACCCAAACTGGCCAAAGGGGTATTCCATACCATCTGACGTCACGCTAAACGATATATAGGGGTGGCTGGCCGGGGTGGGGAAGCCAGCTGCTCGGGGATAGGCTGGGCATCGGTCAGCGGGTGGTGAGCAATTGCATTGTGCATCACTTGTTTCATACACATTTATTATTATTATTATTATTATTTTCCTGTCTTAATAAACTGTCTTTATCTCAACCCACAGGCTTCACTTTCTTGTTTCTCTCCCCCATCCCAGAGAGGGATATATCCTGCCGTATCTGTTCCCCTGTACATTGTGCAACAGAAACCATGAGCCCCACCAGCTCCTGGGTTAGGATCCCTTTCCCCCTTTGAGACAGGTGGGACCCATCGGCAGCCATCAGGCCAGGTGCTGAGTAAATCACCCCACAGTCAAAAAAACAAACAAAAACAAAAACAAACAAACAACAAAAAAAAATAATTCCTGCAATGGCACCAGCCTCTCAACCATGTATTAATCAGCTGGGCCTTCCAGGTCTGCTCAGTATCCCTCCCTGCCCCTGAAGGGATAGAGGAAAACACCACCTGCGCTCCCACTCCATCCAGTAACTGTCCCAATCCCCTGAAGTCCTTTTTGATAGCCTTCAGGCTTCTCTCAGCAATTTTGTCTCTGCCAGCCTGAATTATCACTAAGGGATAATAATTGGAGGGGCAAATCAGGCCAGGAAGTTTCCTGGTAATGTCCCTGACCCGGGCCCCAGGGAGGCAGCAGACTTCCCTGCAGCTAGGGTCCGGCTGACAAATGGGGCCCTCTGTTCCCCTCAGAAGGGAGTCGCCTACGACCATTACCCTTCTTTCCTTCTTGGTGGAGGAAGTCTTCAAGCATGGACTTGACTTCCTTGCCCTAGACAACCTCCTGTGTGGACCTTCCCCCACATCCTCACCAATCTGTCTCTCAAGCTCCAGGGGCCTCAAGCCTATTGTGTAAGGGCACCTGGGGAGGCGAGGTGAGCAGGGAGGAGGCTCGCCTGCAATGTCGAACAGGGACCTGTTTCCATTCCTCTCCATCTCTCAGGTCCCCTCCCTCTCCGCAACAGCAACAGGGCAGGGGGTCCACCACTATCTGGGGTGTATCGCCCCGGTGCCTTTCTCGCAGGCATGGCAGGGAGTTTCTCCACCAGTCTAACTCCTGCTCACACTCCCTGATAGTCCTTAATCTCTCCACCTCTTCCTTGAGCTCTGCCTCCAGGCTGATCAGATCCTCCACCTGCTTGCACCTCATGCAGGCAGTATCTCTGCCACCCTCCACTGGTAGCAACAGGCTCAGGCACCCTGCAGCTGGAGACCTGAACAGACACATTTTTGGGCAGTCACTTGGTCTGGGTTGCCGCAGTCTTTTTGGCAAGAGGAGGCTTGCTGTGTTCTGTAAGCAGTTCTCTTACCCTCATGCACTTTTGAAGTAGCACTACTAGACAACCACCATTCCTGTACTGTAAATGTAAACATGAAAGAGAAACAGACTCATCCTCTGTTAATTTTGACACTTAGCCTGTTCTTGGAAGAACAGAGGAACTTCAGGAAAGTGACAAACAAAACAGTACATAACATTTAGTTTATATGTAGTCAAAATTAACTAATTACATTTTAAGACATCAAGCATTTGGCATTACTGACATCACACAGGCTTATCTGAGTTTCCTGAGACACATTAACATGCTTTAATATCCATAAACAATATGGCACTGAAGTAATAATTTGAAAAGCAATGTTAAGAAATATATATAGTTCTTATATGGATTGCAAAGCTGCAAATCACATTTATTCTATGAACCACACCATACCTATCACACTTCATCTGTATTTCTGCATTGATAGCTGTCTGCTTAAATAGCAGAACCAAATATTTGACACAATAAATTTACTCAATCACTAGAAACACATTTATTCAATTTTGTACTCCACTGCTTGACAACTGTGACAAAAAATATGAAAATGATTCTATTTAAATTATACAGTTGCCAACATTTAATATTACCAAACATGCAAGAACAGTACGCAGGACAAAGCAAAATCATTCTGAGAAAAAATTTGTCTTTTGAGAAATGATTGTGGAAACACTTGGTATGATCTAGAAAGACCTTCCAAAACTCCTCTAGCAATGCATCCTCTTTATGAAAAGATCCACTTTGGAATACAGAAGAAAAAAAAAAAAAGGAGCACTCTCTCATAAAATTTACCCTAGCCAGTAACAACAACCAGCTTAAACCATGAGCAATACAACTTTATCTTATTTGCAAATGACAGCTCCCAGTGTATAGATACCAGATGGACACACCTGAAGTCCACTAGACGTACAACCCAGTCACCAACTAATACATGCCATTAAATATAGATTTCTAGGAACAAAAAAAAGTTTTCATTTAGCACTTAGCTATTTTCAAGAGCTTTATTACGTAGATGATCCATACTTCTAAAAATTCTACAAAAATTCTACAAAAACACTGAATTAGTAGAAAACCATTACTGAAATGTCACAGATGTTTACTTAAAAGGCCATAGACATAAGGTTGGAAAGGCATTTGAGGAGTTATCTATTCATCCTTTTTACTCAAAACCGATGCTTTGTATCAGCTACTCTCAGAATCACAGAATCGTCTAGGTTGGAAGAGACCTCCAAGATCATCTAGTCCAACCTCTGCCCTAACACTAACAAGTCCTCCACTAAACCGTATCACTAAGGGCTACATCTAAACGTCTCTTAAAGACCTCCGGGGATGGTGACTCAACCACTTCCCTGGGCAGCCCATTCCAATGCCTAACAACCCCTTCCGTAAAGAAGTTCTTCCTAATATCCAACCTAAACCTCCCCTGGCGCAACTTTAGCCCATTCCCCCTCGTCCTGTCACCAGGCACATGGGAGAATAGACCAACCCCCACCTCGCTACAGCCTCCTTTCAGGTACCTATAGAGAGCGATAAGGTCGCCCCTGAGCCTCCTCTTCTCCAGGCTGAACAATCCCAGCTCCCTCAGCCGCTCCTCGTAAGACTTGTTCTCCAGACCCCTCACCAGCTTCGTCGCCCTTCTTGGACTCGCTTGAGCACCTCCATGTCCTTCTTGTAGCGAGGGGCCCAAAAGTGAACACAGTACTCGAGGTGCGGCCTCACCAGAGCCAAGTAAAAGGGGACAATCACTTCCCTAGACCTGCTGGCCACACTGCTTCTTATACAAGCCAGGATGCTGTTGGCCTTCTTGGCCACCTGAGCACACTGCTGGCTCATATTCAGCCAACTATCAACCAGTATTCCCTGGTCCTTCTCTGCCAGGCAGCTTTCCAAACACTCATCTCCCAGCCTGTGGCTCTGCTTGGGGTTGTTGCGCCCCAGGTGCAGGACCCGGCACTTGGCCTTGTTGAACTTCATACAGTTGACCTCAGCCCATCGGTCCAGCCTATCCAGAAGCCAGCCATTCTGTATGTTGTTTTTGGTAAGCACCAGACATTTCTTTGCCAAAAAAAAAAAAAAAAAGTAAGATAAGGTGCCATATTTGCTTGATGAAAAAAAAAAAAAGGATTCCTACATTCTATTTCCAATCAAATAGTCTCTTTACATAAAAAAATGAAATCAGACAACACATATGCAAACTAAAAATCTACTGGACAAACAGCTGTGGCATAATATATACTTTTTCTATTCACAAAAAGTGTTATATTATTATGCAAGTAGTTTAAGTTCTAAAAACCTTTCCCTTGTTTAGTAATGAAAACTGAATTTAAAGCCTTTGTCAAGGAGGTGATGTTAACTACACTATTCCCAGCAGCAATTACCAGGTGTAAAATCCTTGGCTCTAGCACTTATTCAACATACATGGCCACAAGCTGTGGGCTGCAGAGAAATAAATGATCCTAGGATAATTCGGGTTGGAAGGGACCTCAGGAGATCTCTAGCCCGACCTCCAGCTCAAAGCAGGTTCAGCTATAAAGTCAGATTGAGTTACTCAGGGCTTTATCCAGGCAGGTCTTTAAAATCTGCGAGGGAGGAGACAGCACAATCATCTGCTAGTTTTTAATCAAGTGATCCTGAAAGGCAGTTCAAAAAGATTATGACCTTCATAAACAAAACTGCTTGCTCTAGTGGGTTTGATGACAGTAAAGTTATAAGAATGTATACTGCCTCACTTTTTTTTTTCCCCAGGCTCAGAGTTTGCAGGGGATCCAAGAGAAGGAACATCTTATTTCAGTATACAGAAATTATATCACTATTTACAAAGTGAGGAAGGAGGTATTATGTAACAGCCAGTGTCATCCTCAACATTTTTCAATCCATTATGCTGGTCTTTCCAGGTAGTTCAAACAGATGGATGGATAATGTTTTGCTCTTACTGCAAACACTTCAGACAATTGAAGAAACCTTCAGAGAAGGTCAGGTTAGCACACAACAGTCTAAATCATCCTTTAAATTAACTCAAACTTCCTGGCGTAGCTGAAACAGAATAGAAGCGAACATTTATCTTCAGTGCTGCAAACAGCTCCTTGACACCTACCTCAAGTGGCATACAGCACAACTAGAATAAGGTACAGAAAAGAGAAAAAATAACGCTCAGCATTACAGAACTACTGCCTATTAAAGAGGCAATAGAGGGACGGTGAAGAATCCTAGAATCATTAAGACCATTAAGAACTTGAGGCCATTCCCTCTAGTACTATCGCTGGTTATCTGTGAGAAGAGGATGACCCCTAGCTCCCCACAACTTCTGTTCCAAATACCTAGTCTGTTCCAAATACCTAGCAGTCTCAAAACACTTGCATTAAAGATCAAAGACCACTGTTTACAGATGCAAGCCATTCCACTATTTAATACCCTTAAATAGCACTAATATTCCCACCAAATACAACACCAAATGTTTTTGCTGTATGTCTTCCTTGCAAGTCTTTTCTAATTTTATAAACACCTTAACTCAATGAAATACTTATTTCATTATAGTTGCTAAGCAAGGTGTGTGTCTTAAAAGGTAATGAATTGTTATCTGACAGCAATCGCATTAGAACAGCGCTTTAAGCTATGAATGGCTCACAAGCCAATTTTATATCTCCATTGATTCAATGATAAGAATGTTCACAACTGTCATATCTCTGTCTATCTAACTGTCTATCTCTAAGGGGAAAACAGATCCTAGCCCAGGAGCTGGCAGGGCTCGTTGAGAGGGCTTTAAACTAGGAAAGAAGGGGGATGGGGCTGAAAGAAGGCCTGTTGGAGCTGTGCCGGGGGGAACAATGGCAAAGCCGGGGAAGAAGGCAATGGCCCGACTGAAGTGCATCTACACTAATGCACGCAGCATGGGCAACAAACAAGAGGAGCTTTCCATCATTTATCAGCAGTCCTGGCTATCAGGAGAGGTTCCAGTCGACTGGCGGCTAGCAAATGGGACGCCCATCTACAAGAAGGGCCGGAGGGTAGACCCAGGGAACTATAGGCCTGTTAGTTTGACTTCAGTGCCAGGGAAAGCTCATGGAGCAGATTATCTTGAGTGTCATCAGGCGGCACTTGCAGGGCAAGGCGGCGATCAGGCCCAGTCAGCATGGGTTTATGAAAGGCAGGTCCTGCTTGACGAACCTCATCTCCTTCTATGACCAAGTGACACGCTTAGTGGATGAGGGAAAGGCTGTGGATGTGGTCTACCTTGACTTCAGTAAGGCTTTTGACACCGTTTCCCACAACATTCTCCTCAAGAAACTGGCTGCTCGTGGCTTGGACTGGCGTACGCTTTGTTGGGTTAAAAACTGGCTGGATGGCCGGGCCCAAAGAGTTGTGGTGAATGGAGTCAAATCCAGTTGGAGGCCGGTCACTAGTGGAGTCCCCCAGGGCTCAGTACTGGGGCCAGTCCTCTTTAACATCTTTATCAGTGATCTGGATGAGGGGATCCAGTGCACCCTCAGTAAGTTTGCAGATGACACCAAGTTAGGTGCGTGTGTCGATCTGCTCGAGGGCAGGAAGGCTCTGCAGGAGGATCTGGATAGGCTGGAGCGATGGGCTGAGGTCAACTGTATGAAGTTCAACAAGGCCAAGTGCCGGGTCCTGCACCTGCGGCGCAACAACCCCAAGCAGCGCTACAGGCTGGGAGATGAGTGGCTGGAAAGCTGCCTGGCAGAGAAGGACCTGGGAGTACTGGTTGATAGGCAGCTGAATATGAGCCAGCAGTGTGCCCAGGTGGCCAAGAAGGCCAACAGCATCCTGGCTTGCATAAGAAGCAGTGTGGCCAGCAGGTCTAGGGAAGTGATTGTCCCCCTGTACTCGGCTCTGGTGAGGCTCGCACCTCGAGTACTGTGTTCAGTTTTGGGCCCCTCACTACAGGAAGGACATGGAGGTGCTCGAGAGAGTCCAGAGAAGGGCAACGAAGCTGGCAAGGGGTCTAGAGAACAAGTCTTCTGAGGAGCGGCTGAGGGAGCTGGGATTGTTCAGCCTGGAGAAGAGGAGGCTCAGGGGCGACCTTATCGCTCTCTACAGGTACCTGAAAGGAGGCTGTAGAGAGGTGGGGGTTGGTCTATTCTCCCACGTGCCTGGTGACAGGACGAGGAGGAATGGGCTAAAGTTGCGCCAGGGGAGGTTTAGGTTGGATATTAGGAAGAACTTCTTTACTGAAAGGGTTGTTAGGCATTGGAATGGGCTGCCCAGGGAGGTGGTTGAGTCGCCATCCCTGGAGGTCTTTAAAAGACGTTTAGATGTAGCCCTTAGTGATATGGTTTAGTGGAGGACTTGTTAGTGTTAGGGCAGAGGTTGGACTAGATGATCTTAGAGGTCTCTTCCAACCTAGACAATTCTGTGATTCTGTGATTTATTTACAGAAACAGCACAAAAGTGGTTTTCTTCTGAGCTGACCTAGAAACTCTAAAAAGTACTTTTATTAGACAAGCATAAAGGGGAATGAAAATAAAGTTTACAATGGAAACTTGCTACTCTATTAACTTTGAAAGCTTAAACTTTCCACTCAAGTATGGCAAAGCACGTAACTAACACCAACATCTTCTTTCTACTTAAAGAATAGGTTATCCAAAATCCACGTTCATTACACCATTTCCCTCCCATCACCTCTTGCAGCATTTATTCACTTTCTCCTCTTTGCACGCCCCTTCCCCAATTCCCAGCTGACACAAGCCTTCCTGTTCAGTTAGCCTTTAGTTACCTGGAACCTAAATCCCACCCATCTCCTGACCATGGCCCTATGCCTGAGTATTACCAACCTACCACCTTACCTTCTATTTTCCATGTTTACTTTGCCTCTTCAGCTGCATGTCCCCACCACCTGCCCGCGACACCCTCTCCTACAGCTGCCTGCTTCCCCACCTCATGCTCCTGTAACATAAAATACATTAGATTTTCACTTCTGGGTTTATAAAGGATTGAGTTTCTGCAACCCTCATGGATTTCCTTAGATGTGTTCAAGCAGATGGGGCAGACAAGGCAGAGAAAGTATTTACAGTATATATGGTGAACAGCCATCTTATTCTCTTCCTGGCTCCAAGAAGGGTAGAAAAGCCGCACGATTATATTAAAACACATTCAAGCAAGCAAGCCTTACCAACACACTGGGTCTAGCTTTGCTGAGCAAGGCACAAGCTCTTGCAGTTGGAATCCACAAGCTCACATCTGTATACAGCACAGTGTAATCATGTGCTAGGACCCAGTCCCCTAGAGATGCTGGCATGCAGAGCACAATGGGGCAGGGCCCATGCACACACCCCACAGGGAAAAGACCACGACTTGAAAGGTCCTACCAACATCCCTCAAATCCTTCACTTATGTTATTCCCTAAGGACATCCTTACCCAGCTTGCCAAGATCCCCGAAACTCAACCTTCACAAAACTATACTTACAATAGAATAGAGTCCTAGGACTTGCAAAAGAGCGTTTATAAGGATTGCTAGAAATTGTGAGAAATCCTGCACAGACAAAAAAATGATGTCTTAAAGCAGGTAAAACATTTTCACTGTGGTTACAAAAAGTCTAGTGCCATCATCTGGTTATGCTGTAACAAAGCCACAGCAAGAAAGACAAACTTTTTCAAAAAGAGAAAAAACATACACAACACTGATAACACCAGGATTCTGTGCAGAGTCTATTCAAGTATTTTGTTGAATCACTCAGTACTATTACAGAATAAGTTGTAGAAGTATCAGAGTACACTCCCACAGAACACATTTATTTCCAATTTTCCACGACACTCAAAATTTAAGTTTCTGGATATTTAAAATTCATAAATTACTCAAATGTCATGACTTGAAAATATTAAAAAAAATCAAGTAACAAATAAGACAACACTTTCTTCATCTCAGATCCCAAAAGCTGCTGCACCAATGACCATTATAATTGACCAAGCACGTAACAATCAGAATGAGAAGACCTTAACATGACCAGAACAACTACAGGTATTTGGTAAAGACCAATGCCAAGTGTGTTCGCAATTTCTACACAATCAATGCTGCTAAAAAAAACTTGCAAGAAACTTCAAAAAATGTTTCACTTAAGCATTAAACAGCCAGCCTTCACAGAGCAGTCATTCAGTTACCTCCTTCATTGCTCTATTCAGTTTCCAGACAATTGTCAATCTTGTTCTATTAAGAAAAAGTTCAATAATTTCTCTATCCCAAGTGCAAATTAAAGCCACCTAGCAGTAGCAATGAAAAAAAAATATTTAATTGCTGATGCCATTTCACATTAACAGCAGTTATCTCAAAATATTGTCTGAGAAAGTCTAACAGATTGCAGAGTGAAGGTTAAAAAAAATACCTTTTAAAAATGAGGGCAAAAGATTTGTATGGGACCATGTAATGTCTTACTTCAGAATACTTTGTTTCATCCATAAGAATTACTTAAAAAAACCCTTCCCATTACAGAAGAAACACATTCTCTCTCTCTCTCTCTCTCTCTCTCTCTCTCTCTCTCTCTCTCTCTCTCTCTCGTTCTTCAATTAACTCACAACAGGAGACCAGCAGTTTTAGCCTACCTGGCTGAGATCAGAACAGGGTGGGGAAATCTGAAAAATCTGTGGAAGTATTTCAGATTCAAAAGAAAGGAAGAGAAGAAAAGTACTTGCAGAGTTCCAACCGCGAGGCTTCAAGATACACATACAGTAATAAAACTCACATTTAAATTACTTGGTTAAGACTAGCCGTTTACAGATTCTTCTACAACATACTGCAGACGCCAGTGCATTCCCTGATCTAACCCAGCAAGCCTCACACTATTACAGATTACTTTACAGACCACAGAGCCAGAGCAAGTGAATATCAGCAAGATATGAGATCTATTCATAGAAAGCAAGACAAGAGATCTACTGTAACCAAACTGAAATAAACCAAACAATTAAAGGGGAACATTCTGAACCAGAAACATCACTGAAGCTACCCAAAATCCCAAATTCCTGTTCTCAGGAAATTCCAAGTTCTTCTTCTATGAAAGACACAAACCAAAAGACTTAAAAAATTTAGTAAAGTTTCTGAAACTTCATGTAGAGACACCAGAAAGAAAGAAGAAAAAAAAAAAACACGTAACCCTTTTGAACCCTGATAGCCCCATCAGAATAGGAGCTGGCCAACTTGGGAAGTAACAGAAAGCCACAATAAACAACAATTACAGTTCCCAAGGGGCTTGAAAGTCCTAGCTCCAAAGCAATACAGCTCAGAGTCTACCATGAAGACATGAAACTCCTAACTTCAGGATTTCTCAGCCAGGAGTCACAATCTAGGTTAAAGAAAGCTTTTGCTTTAGCTAACAGTAAAACCTAAATTTACAGGTAGCCTGTTTCCCATTAGAAGAATACTTCAAAAGAAGATTTTCAACCAGCTCTACTACTTGGATGCTGAGAGAGAAAATACCAGACTTCTTGAACTCTGCTGGAGTTTGCTATTATATTACTTCTGCATGGATGGCATTCAAGTACTGCGTCAGTGGCAGCAGTATAAAAGCTCCACGACAAAACTTATTATGTATATGTATATTACATATATGTTTAACAAGTATCTAGCTTTCCCAAACAGTGGCTTTCTTCATTGCCTTCTATTCTTTCCTGATATGTAGCAGACTATTTATGGTATGTTCTCAGAAATCACAGATGACAAACATACTGGAAAACATTCCATGCCTGGTGGCATCATAGGATGTTATTGAGGTCACTTATCTCCAGGTCTCATTCATCAACTTCATCAAATTTACATGTCAACATTATAAAGATCCAGTGTTGGAGACCTCATGGCCTGCTCGTGAGCCACGATTCAGGAGACGTAAAAAATACAAGGTGGTTCAGTTCTCTTTTGAAGATGAGGGTGAGGAAAAATAGTTGTCAACAGATGTATAGCCTGAGATGGACCAAATAAAGCAAATGTGGAACAACTGTGGAAGTCAGTTTGGGTCATTTGTAGGATTGTACAAAGCAACAATCTGAGTGGTCTGCTGGTAGAAGTTATATGTTGCACTGCACAATTATCAGGGAGTCTTCTAGCATTTACACAGCATGGTGCGTCATGAAGCAAGAATACCTGAATGCTTGTATGTACATAAATTCAAGTATCTTTTCTTAGAGGTACTTAAAACAGCAGCAAGAAACACCAGGGAGGAAAAAGCTAACAGAAAAACTGAGAACAAAATAACATCTTAGCATTTAACTATTTTGCCAGCATAAGCACCTCTTGAACTGTACAGCTTTTCAACTATCCTTCCTTCAAGAGACTCGCATCAGTTTTGAAACCTACTGCAAAAAGCAGAGATAATTACTCTTGAAACGTTGGCTACTGCAAGTCTTATTTCATTAAGGACTTGATCACAATTGCAACTCAACTTTCACTTTTTCAGTCAAGGAGTTCCTGTCTGAAGCAATAATTTAGGGATCTACAGGAAGAGAGCTAGGGAGTACAGAGGGCAAAGGAGTAACAACAGACACTGTCCAGGTGCACTGCAGCAGGTTAAAAGGCAATAGGGATTTTTTCTGCCACAGTTTTCATGTCAGGGATGGCTGTTTCCCTCCCCTTACATCCTCTCACTGACATAAGTTGTAAAGTGGCTTGCAACAGATTATCTGCTGCACAGCTATCATCATTGATGCCAAACGCTTTTTAAATATTTTAATGAAGAATGCTAGCAGTTCGAGGAGCATGGGGTTATCATAACCCCCACAAAGAGGAGAGCCACCTTAATATACTGTTCCCTTTATGTAGTCTCTGAGATTACTCATACTATTTTAAATTTTTGAAAGTAGCTGGAATCACCTCAAGAACGTCAACATCTCCTTAAAGCTGTTATCAAATCCAAAGAGGTAAAATACAAAAAACAAGCAGTATATGTTCATAAGCCAGATGTTCACATAATCATTTATTATAATTTATGCTTTAACATAAAATTTCACTCCTCCATATTGAACCAAAAGGTTCATTTTATGAATTCCAAATGCACCTATTATCAACATTCTTCTACAACAAACACATTACATCTTCTTGGATATTCAGGTCAAGTTATACAACTAAATGGAGATCCCAGCAGATAGGGGCAGGAGAAGACAAAGAAGAGCAAGTGAATCTCAAATTCGGACAATTCTTTGTACAATTCCATTGTTCCTATCCTTTTAGCTGAAAGTAAAATCACTGATTAAAAAGTTAAAAATTAATCCTGTTGCAGGTAAGTAAATCAATTTTTTTTGTGATAATGCAACTTTAAGCAAAAATCTCATGCAGATCAAAGTCAATAACCGAGTTACTGTTATAAGTTTACAGTTTTTAGATAAGAAACCCCCTTGGAAGCTACTGTTTTATTTAGAAACATCATCATTCTATAAGGAAGAACAAACAGAACTTCTGAATCTCGTGTGGAAGTCAGCGAGATTTACGCAATATATGCTTAATTTAACATTGAGCATATTTATGAAGCATTTGTCCAACAAATCTGGTACCTGACTTCTCTAGCTAATCTTAAAAGCTTCAACCACATCCTTTTTCAGGAAGTGCTTATATTAGAATAATAAACACAGATTATTTTGGTTTATTATTCTAGAATATCATTGCAAGAAGCTTCTCAACATAAAAATAAGTAAACAAGTTTTGTAAAAATGAACACACAAAGTACAAAAAACAAGTTTCTCCAAGTTCTCGGTAACACATAGGAAAAGCCTGTCACTACTTGGAGAAACAACTGCAAATTCATTCTTATCATTTGAATCCCTCAGATCAACGTTTCTCAAACTGTATTCTATGTAACATGACTGGGTGGAACAATTTTAGATAATATACACTGCCATGTCAGTAGGAACGGTTGACAATCACACATCTAAATACAGAAATACCAGAAAAGCAGGTACAGAAGTTACTAAAAAGTTGTTAAACTTTCAAAAGCATTGCAAAAAAAAAGTGCTGCTTATGTCTCCAACCTGCACAAATACTTAATTTGATGTAATATTGGTTGACACATTGGCTAATACATGGTGCCTTGCAAATTTAATTAGTGTTAAACGATACATTTATCTAATCTGCTAATTAAATTTTAATATTTTAACAAGCATTTCAAATACCTCTTCTATATATTTCCTATAGGCCACTAAAATACTTTAATACTTGGCAGCCAGGAAAACTGGAAATTTAGTTTTATCAGTTGGTAAACAGATGAGGCATACAGAATTTTGCTCTGCCAAAAATCTAATAAGCTTCAAACTGCTGATAGCTCGCTGTGGGCACAGGAGACACAACAGAAATATAATGGACAATTCTACTCTAGTTCTGCTCAACTCCTCCTGTGCAACTCCTCCTGTGCAACTCCTCCTGTGCAACTCCTCCTGTGCAACTCCTCCTGTGCAACTCCTCCTGTGCAACTCCTCCTGTGCAACTCCTCCTGTGCAACTCCTCCTGTGCAACTCCTCCTGTGCAACTCCTCCTGTGCAACTCCTCCTGTGCAACTCCTCCTGTGCAACTCCTCCTGTGCAACTCCTCCTGTGCAACTCCTCCTGTGCAACTCCTCCTGTGCAACTCCTCCTGTGCAACCAGCCAGCATCTGTTTTTCCTCAGCTAAGTCCTTTCGTGGACTTCTACGAAGCTCTTAGGGAGCTCTTCTGGCTGGGCTTATCAGGAGGGCTTTAAACTAGATGTGGTGGGGGAAGGGGGATGCACCTCTGAGTGGTGAAGAAAGCATACCTGATAACACTAAGTAACAGCAGGGGAAGACTTGTGAACTGCCCCAATGCAATCTGGAAGGGTTCTGGAAACGTGATACAACTGATTACCCAGCTGAAATGCCTCTACACCAATACACACAGCATGGGAAACAAGCAAGAGGAATTGGAAACCATGGTGCAATTAGACAGATATGACCTGATTGCTATCACAGAAACATGGTGGGATGGATCACATAACTGGAACATTGGAATAGAGAGCTACAAACTCTTCAGAACTCTTCAGAAAGGGAAGGAAGGGAGGGGGTGTTGCCCTGTGTTAGGAAAGGGATTGATTGTGAAGAGTTGCCTCTGAGAAACAGCCACGGACAGGTTGAGAGCTTGTGGGTGAGAGTTAAAGACTGTACCAATAAATGACAGCTTGTGGTTGGGGTCTACTACAGGCTGCCTGATCAAGGGGAGCCTGTGGATGAGGCATTCTTGCTTCAACTACAAGAAACGTCATGCTCACATGCTCTCATCTTGATGAGAGACTTCAACCACACGGATGTCTGCTGGGAAAACTACACAGCAGGCTGTGAGCAATCCAGAAGGTTCCTAGAGTGCGTTGAGTATAACTTC
This sequence comes from Anser cygnoides, assembly GCF_040182565.1. Lineage (NCBI taxonomy): Eukaryota > Metazoa > Chordata > Aves > Anseriformes > Anatidae > Anser > Anser cygnoides. Next base: position 1,420,741 of record NW_027103069.1, on the reverse strand, counting down.
CTGGTGCAGGTACTAGACAAACCAACCAGAGGAGAAGCGTTACTGGACCTGGTGCTCACCAACGCAGAAAAGCTCATTAAAGAGGTCAAGACTGGAGGCAGGCTAGGGTGCAGTGACCACGCCATGGCTGAGTTTGTGATCTCGAGGAATATGGGCCTGGCAAAGAGCAAAATCAGGACCCTGAACTTCCAAAGAGCAAACTTGAAGCTATTTCAAGACCTAATAGCTGAGATCCCCTGGAACACTGTCCTTAGGGACAAAGGAGCTGAACAGAGCTAGCAGCTCTTTAAGGATGTTTTCCTTAGAGTGCAAGAACTCTCCATCCCCCTGCGTAAAGAAGTGGGCAGGGAGGGCAGACAACCAGGATGGCTGAGCAAGGACCTGCTGGGCAAACTGGGGTGCAAGAAGGAAATGCACAGGCAGTGGAAGCAGGGACACATGGCCTGGGAAGAGTACCGGGATGCGGTCCAGATGTGCAGGGATGGGATCAGGAAAGCCAAAGCACGGATGGAACTGAGCTTGGCAAGGGATGCAAAGAACAGGAAGGGATTCTATAGGTACATTACTCAGAAAAGAAAGGCCAAAGAGAGTGTACCCCCTCTGATGGATGAGAAGGGTGAACTGGTAGCAACAGACATGGAAAAGGCTGAGGTACTCAACAAGTTCTTTGCCTCTGTCTTCACTGGCAGACAGGCTTCCCACATCTCTTTTCCCTGAACCCGTAGATGGAGGCTGGAGGAGCAAAGTCCCACCCACTGTAAGTGAAGAACAGGTTCAAGACCACCTGATGAAACTAAACACGTACAAGTCTATGGGACCTGATGACATGCATGCCAGGGTCCTGAGGGAACTGTCTGATGTAGTTGTTGAGCCTCTCTCCATCATATTTGAAAAGTCCTGGCAGTCAGGCAAAGTCCCTGGTGACTGGAAAAAGGAAAACAACAGGACACTTTTTAAAAAGGATAGAAAGGAGGATCCAGGGAACTACAGACAGATGAGCCTCACCTCTGTGCCTGGCAAGATCATGGATCAAATCCTCCTGGAAGCAATGTTAAGGCACATGCAAGACAGAGGTGATCCGAGATAGCCAGCATGGCTTCACCAAGGGCAAATAATGCCTGACCAAACTGGTGGCTTTCTACGATGGAGGACTGCATCAGTTAACAAAGAAAGACCAAGCGATGTCATCTACCTGGACTTCTGCAAGACTTTTGACATGGTCCCACATGACATCCTGGTCTCCAAATCGGAGAGATGAATTTGATGGGTGGACCATTCAGTGGACAAGGAATTGGCTTGAAGGTTGGACCCAGAGAGTGGTGGTCAATGGCTCTGTGTCCACGTGGAGGCCAGTGACGAGTGGTGCCCTTCAGGGGTCTGTCCTCTGACCAGTACTGTTTGATATCTTTATCAACAACATAGAAAGCGGGATCGAGTGCACCCTCAGCAAATTTGCAGATGACACCAAGCTGAGTGGTGCAGTCAATACAATAGAAGGAAGGGATGCCATCCAAAGTGACCTGGACAAGCTTGAAAAGTGGGCCCACGTGAACCTAATGAGGTTCAACAAGGCCAAGTGCAGGGTGCTGCACCTGGACTGGGGCAATCCCAGACAGGAGCACAGACTGGGAGAAGAACTCATTGAGAGCAGCCCTGCAGAGAAGGATTTGGGGGTTCTGGTGGATGAAAAGCTCAACATGAGCCAGCAGCACGCACTTGCAGCCCAGAAGGCCAACCGCATCCTGGGCTGCATCAACAGAGGAGTGGCCAACAGGGAGAGGGATGGGACTATCCCCCTCTTCTCTGCCCTTGTGAGGCCCCACTTGGAGTGTTGCATCCAGGTCTGAAGACCCTGGCACAAGAAGGATTTGGAGCTGTTAGAACAGGTCCAGAGGAGGGCCAAAGATAATCAAGGGGCTGGAGCACCTCTCCTATGAAGAAAGGCTGAGAACGCTGGGGTTGTTCAGCCTACAGAAGAGAAGGCTCCAGTGGGACCTCATCGCAACCTTTCAGTACTTGAAGGGGGCTTATAAAAAAGATGGAGAGCAACTCTTTGCTCAGTTGGATAATGACAGGATGAGGGGGAAAAACTAAAAGAGTTTAAAAGAGTTAAAACTAAAAGAGTTTAAAGTTGGTTTTAAACTAAAAGAGAGGAGATTTACATTAGAGGTTAGGAGGAAATTCTTCACTCAGAGAGTGGTGAGGTACTGGAACAGGCTATCCAGAGGTTGTGGATGCCCCATCCCTAGAGGTGTTCAAGACCAGGTTAGATAAGGCCCTGAGCAATCTGATCTAGTGGGTGGCATCCCTGCCTATGGCAGGGGGGTTGGAATTCGGTCTTTGAGGTCCCTTCCAACCCAGGACATTCTATGATTCCATTCAATTAACCTGTAAACATACAAATGACCTTCAAATCCAGAGAGAACCAATTAGAAGTCCTTTTACCAACATAAACACATTCATAAGGAGTGGGGTAAAAATGCAAACAATAGAAAACAATGATGGAAGAAGAGAAAAGGAAAAACTTCATTGTGGCATTAGTTGGAAGACAGGTTGGAATGTCTAAAATTGTTTTAACCATCAAGATAATATAAGGCTGACCTCACCACAGGTATTTATTATACATGTTAATCCATTTTCACCTTCAGAGGATAAAAAGATGTTATTTTCTTTCCACTGCAGGTTATTGCAATTTAATCTACCTGAAGACAAGCTTCACCAGAGCACAGAAGCTGCAGCTGACAGTGAAAAGCAGACATGGTCAAATTCTGTATGTGCTTTAATAACCTAGGGAATCTCCGTTACTTTCTAATACACGTTCAAAGCTCTTGTATTAATCTTATCTAAGTCTAACAGCTATAGATTTTTTTTTACCTCTAAGAAAATCCGATACTCCATGACACTACAGTAGGGCACGATGCCAGATGGGTTAAAACACAAAACCAAGTTCAGCTTCTGTGGCAGAAATCTCTAACAAGTCCCAAGTCGATTTCCTTTGGCAAGGAACTGTATAGGCTTACCCCAATCTATTGATGCATGGCTGAGAATATAATGTTCAGGGTTAGGGTCTTGCTTAAGGAACTCTTTAATAATAGCTTGCCTTGTCTCCTCTCATTGTTTATCTATCCATTCCCTCCTAAAAGAGGAGAGAATAACAGAAGACTGTTCTGGAATACAAGAATACAGTTAGCTGAGAACATACTTGAAGTTTGTGTTAAAATCTAGACATGAGAAAAAACTTCCCTGAAATGCAAAAGTTTATTTTTGGTTTTGACAGCAATAAGCTTCAATAAAGTTTATTATTATCTAGATAATTATAAAAAGACACGACTTCATTTTTTTTTCCCTTTTTAAAAACCAGAATTGATCTCACATCTACAGTTAGCTAGACTGCAATTTTAACTGTTACTCTGGACCAACTTCTTTGGTGAAAGATACAACCCGGCTTTACCTGATGGGACTATATTCAGAGAGGGCTGTTCTGTATGTGTCTTGTAACTGAAACTGGAATTACTGCAACACAAGTGAACATGTGCAGTAGTCATTTGCTCCAAGTAGAACAGTCATTCTTAACTTTTCTTACTGTCTGCAGCACTTTGGCTGATCAATTTAGCCTTGAAAAGAAGGCCCATTACATGTAGCTTAACAGAGCTAAGCGCAGCAGTTCCTGAAATACTTGAATATAAAAAAAAAACATCTGAACACCACTTTTTCTTTAATGTAAAATGTTATTTTTTCAGTTCCATGATTACTTACTCCATGATTAGTCAGCCATACTTTCTCATGTATACCTCATGCAAAATTTTCAAAAAAATCACCTTGCTGTAGGAGAGGAAGAAGAGTTACAGCTTTGCTTTTTAAGAGCACTTAAAAAATTTAGAAGTATCACTAGAAAGGCTCTGGCAAATTTTTGTCTGGCCTTCCTACACTAGACAGCTTGAGATTAAAGAACAAACTACACTACACTTGAAGATATTCACAAATAAGTAATATAGATTACAAATTAGCCATGCTAGAAGAGCAGGGAGAACCACACTGTCTGCATGAAGAAACATGAAAAATAAACACTATTTTAATACATAAAGTCAACTTGTATCTACAATGCTGCCTCCAGATGAGCATGTCCTCCAAAGAGCCCCAAAACAGCAGGTTTTACTGAGAAGCCTGGCAAAGAGGTACTTCATTGCATCTTGTAGTGCTCAGAATTTGGGTACTCCTCCTCCCATGCCTCATCTCTTCTGATGACCTGTAATTTATGTATGGTCATGAAAACAAAAATAAGACCAGAAAGGTAGGCAATTATGAAAGAATTTTTCATCACAGACATTACACACTTTGTTGTTATTAGGCCTTGAACTTTTGAGAAAAAGCATGTCTTTGTCAAGGTTTCAACATTCATACATCATTCTTCAACTCTGATGTGAATTCCCGACAGACACCTCCTCACGTTTCACTCATTTGTCCCAGAATTTTTTCAGCAAAACCTGGGAGCTCTGGAGTTGATATTCTGGCTAGTACTGAAGCTTTTTATTAAATAGAAAAGCACAATTGAAAACTAGAGATACCAAGACGACTTTCCACAATTTATTTGTTACACAGGAGGAAAAAAAAACACACACCACTTCTGCATCACAATATGAATTCCACAAATCCAAATTTTAAGATTATAGAAAATGCCACCCATAATCCAGATGTTTTTAAAAATTCTTCTTACTTTTCAAAAAAAAACAAAAACTCTTTAGGATTAAAACACATTTCAGTAACAAACCCAGCTGCTCAGATTTGTAAGAGGAATAAAGAATAAGTTTCATTTTAGCACTAATCTGATCAACACAAAACACCACATTTAAAGCAGGCAAAACACCTCCCTGATAACTTGCTTATTTCCATACAATGAAAATACAACCCAAAAACCTTCACAGGAACTGCTTGAACAGAAAGCTACGCTGTAAGACTACTGCAACACTAACTTTTCAGTAATAAATGAACCAATGTGAGTAGCAAAGATCCAAGAAAACTTCTGTACTGAACAAAGTGACTGAACACCGCTTCACTCTCACTTCTTTGGTGTTCACCAAAGAAAGGATAAATAAATCCAGAAATATTCACTGTTGCAACAGCGTGGGACTATTATTTCAGCAGACTTCATACGAGTTTTCTTTTAGCAAATAAGGAAATAGTTACAGATCAAATAAGTATTTTTATCTTATTAAGCACAATTATCTGATCTACAGAAGTAGGTGCCATGTCTCTATAGCTAGTTCAATTTGTTGATCTGTGGCACATTGTGTACAGGAACAGCTGTGAGCGTTGCTGCATTTGAATAGATTCCCCACTACTACTACTCCAAAAAGGAAAAAAATATATATATACACACAAATGAAACAGAGACAGTCACAGAGCACAGCCACCTTGCAGCCTCTCAGTTTTCTATGGGACAGAGTCACAAGATGTCCAGAAGAGCCATAACAAACAAACTGGTCTATACTCATCTCTGAGCTGTCATTTTCAAATAAGCTGTTAGTATTTATTACTCCATTCTTTTGGCAGCAGTGACCTTAGATGCTTCAGGAGTTCTACATAATAGCCTCCCTTCCACTGCAGCTTTGACCTATCCTACTGCAAAACTATTTTTAACTTAATACAGCAAAGTATTTTATTTCAGTGATTATTTTTTATTCCTATAGCAACAGGCTATTGCTCTGCTCTAAATGGATGAGCATGACTCCCATTCCCAGCTTTATTTCTGAAGGGATTCCAAGTATTTCCTCAAGGATGCTCCCTCTAGAATTGTAGTAATGCATTCTATTCCAGTGTATTACCTGCTCCTCCAAGGACACGGCATTTGTCATATTATATGCGGGCATTTCAGCATATGCCCCTTGCAACCTATCTTGACTTTGGAATACAGAAATAGTTACATATATATAGAAGACACAAATGAAGAGGAACCACTGGTGGAAAAAAAAAGAGCAACCAGCCCTACATAAACTACATTTTAATAAGATTAAACTGGGGGGGAAGGCACAAGTAAAGGCAGTTAACGGTGTGCAAGCATTAAGAATGGGCTGAGGCGTACTGTACTTTAGGGCAGCTAGACATTCACATCACTGAACCAATACTGCAGCAACAACCATGCAACAACTCAAGAGTTCTGCTATGGCTGTTAAAGGCCTTGCTCTGTTCTGAAAGCAGGATTCACGTAAGTATCTAAATCTCCTAAAAACATACAACTCATCTATCCATCACTGCCTGAATCTTCCTGCAAAACTCTAAGAGTAAAGGCTCTTCCACCTACATGTACAAATTATAAACTGTGTCTACTTGCATGAAAGGCATTCCGTACACAATTTACATTGTATTATGCCATATTCACCAGTGTTTAACATTAGAAAAAAAATTACCCCCCAAAATTTCAAAGCTAATTTATCGATGCAGTTATCAGTGTCTTCTCAGAGAGAAGCTATTTTCAGGGAAACATGCTCTTACACCAATTCAGCCTTGAGGCCAAATTATTATTTTATTCCAAGAGGATAAAATAATTTAGTGTTTAGTTAAACAGGAAGGATGTTCCCAGCTTTAGATTTACTGGTTTTCAGTCGAGTTTAAAGCTCACATACCTGCCTTTGCCTTTCCCTTACACTTTGTGTAGTTTCACAATCATACTTCACAGACCTTATTTTACTTTTTCTCTGTTTGCTGTCATAAGACAGACTCACACAAATGTCATTGGGAACCAACTCTACTGGAAGTAAAAACTTTATAAAAAGCATTCCCAGTTGCATAAATTTCTTTTGCTTACTTATTCAAAAAATAGAGAACAAAAAATTCATCTTTAAAAATGAACCTATAATTTAAAATAGAAAAGACAAAGAGCTTTATTTACTATAAGGGAGAGAGGCACAATGGACACAAAACCAAAACAAACCCTGGTGATTCATGTCTAACAAACCTCAGGAACTGTGTATGCTGTTTATGCACATAAGCCCCGTACCCTAGAGATGACATTACCATTCTTCTTGGCTGATGTTTCAACTGCAAAATCTTAAGGGAGTCATGAATATCCACATCACTGTAATCAGTTATTTTTTTCATTCTAAGAAATAATACATTATCTGTAGCATGTGCCCCTGCTGCTCTTAGTAAAGTCACGTGATTTATAATTTTGATGCACACCAGTGCAAAGCCGGATTTTTTTTAGGCCCAATATTAATTACTAACTTTCATGTACTAGGAATACTTACACTGTATATTCCTAGGCAGACAGAACACTACCTAACTTGAAATCTTTACAGCCCAGTACCCACAAATTCAGCAGATTTACCACAGATTCATGAGAAATGGGGCTGAAAGATCACCCAGTCTATCGCATCTTTCTTGTAGGCAAACCTGACAGAAACCTGCCTTGGCACGCCTAACACTTCCCTGCAGCTATTCAGGTGAGTCAGAAGAGAAATGCGCATAGGCACATACATCTTCAGAGTCAACAGGTAGAAGCACACATCATTGTGAATATCTACTGACTTTATTAGGATGCCATGGCAATGTCCATCTGAAAAAAAAATTGGATTATAAGAATATGGCCTGAAGCACATAGCCAGAGAGAAATAAAGCACGTTACTGTAGCAGGTATGTACACAGATACACCCCCACACATTAGAAAACAAACATTAAGCAGGAAAACTACTCTTTAATCTAATCATCATCAACCAGCAAATTTATTTTAGATGCAATGCACTGTCAAAGAACATACAACTTATCAGCTTTTCCCCCCCGTTACTCTGTGCTCATAAACAGGAACAACTTCAAGATACTTCCACCCAAATCAATGAGCTGTCTTCATTAGTTTACAGCAAAAAATAAAGCAGGCCACTTAATGAAATTCATATTATAACTCAGATCTGAAATAAACATATTATGCTTCACCACACACCATATCAAACTATTTCCCCTGATAGGGCTGACTTTCAGCAGTGCGTATTTTTTATATTGATTATCCCTTCCAAATGATAATCAATATAAAATTGACCTCCCTGCCAGTAGAAATATACCTTCTGTTATTCACAGTACGATGGTGAACAATCTGTAAATTCAATAAAAACACTGAATTATCATTTTGACCCACTTAGGACTCAAAACCTATTTTTGTCACATGTATCTCCTTAAATTTTAAGACATTTTTCATGTGCATTAGTCTGAAGTCTTTTTAGAAAGAGCTGCTGCACATCCTAAAGCCCTGTAAGTACAATATAGTTGTGTCTGACAAAACGTGGACAAGTCTCCCAGGTAAGAGCTACAGGTAAGTTAGAAGAGGAATAATAAACATCATAGGCCTACACAGGCCTTCAAGCCAAGCACTAGTGCCGTCTGGAGGCCTTAGCCCTCACCTCGGGGTACCCATCTGCCAAACCCTTCCTCAAGCCTTCCTTGAGATGCTACAAACTAAAAAACCCTTCCACCAGCCCCATATCCAAAGGGGGGGGGGAGGGCCAACTCTCCCTCAAGTGCCTTCCCCACCTCCTCCAAACCCCTTTGCACACACCCTGTCCTCCAGCAACATCACGAACAGAGAATCACAAAATGGTTTGGATTAGAAGGGACCTTAAAGCCCATCCAGTTCCAACCCCCTGCCATGGACAGGGACACCTCCCACCAGACCAGGCTGCCCAAAGCCTCATCCAGCCTGGCCTCGGGAACCTCCAGGGATAGGGCAGCCACAGCTGCTTTGGGCAACCTGTGCTAGTGCCTCACCACCCTTTCAGTGAAAAATTTCCTCCTAACCTCTAATCTAAATCTCCCCTCTTTTAGTTTAAAACCATTCCCCCTTGTCCTGTCATTATCCAATTGAGCAGAGAGCCACTCTCCTTTTTTTTTTTTTTTTAAATAAGTCCCCTTAAATACTGAAAAGCTGCAATGAGGTCACCCTGGAGCCTTGTTTTCTTTAAAAGATCCCTCTCTCCCAGCACCTGCCCCAAAGCCTCAAGTCACCCCGCACCTTCCCCGCCCCATCCCCCCCGCACCCTACATCGTCGACGCCCTCCCCCGACCTCCCTTTCACCGTCAGCGCCCCCCACAACCCCCCGACAAACCACCCTCCCTTCAGGGGCCGCCGCACCTCGCGGTCCTTGAGGCCGAGGAGTAGCACCTCCTCCATGAGGGTGAGCCGCGTTTCCTTGGAGTCGCCCTTCTCGTCGTCCCCCGGCTCGTCCCGACGGCCTTCGTCCTCCAGGCCGCCGCCAGTCCCCCGCTCCTTGGCGGCGGCGGCGGCGGCGCTGCGGGAGGCCTCGGTGCGGCGCTGCACCAGGCCGGAGCTGCGCTGGGTAAGGGAAGTCATGGCCGGAGGCGGCGGGGAGGGCGCGGGGAGGAGGAAAGCGCGGGAGCCGCTCCCACCTCGGCCCTACCCGCACCGCGGCTGCGGCCGGCCGGGAGGACTCATGAGGAGCGGGACTAGGGCTCGGCCACGGTGGGGGAGGTGGAGACGGCCGGCGTCCTCCCCTACGGCGACGGAGCTGGAGGAGTGCGCTTCTCGCCCAATATGGCGGCGCGGGCTGATGTCAGCGGAGGATGTGGCAGCGGCGGTCGGGGGGGAGGCACCGGAAAGGGCAGCGAGCAACAGGAGCGGGACCCGACACATCCCCACCTCCTGCCCGCCCCGCTCTGCTCTGAGGGGCAGTGAGGGCGGTCCCCCGGGAGGGGCGGCTGTGGGCAGGGGGGCGGGGGGTTTCGGGGGGTTCCACAGCAACAGACGGGCGAAGTGCGGTACAGAGGGAGGGGGACAGGGAAAGGAAGGGGGAACGAAGCCCAGGGGGTGTCGGTTGCCGTCGGGGGTATCTCGGTTATAGCCGGGGTGAGTCTGTGACCCCTCGGGAACTGTCCCCCGAGCCGGCCATGGCACTCGATAGACAAAGTGCCTTACTGATGGCCCTCGCTCTGCTTGGTTTCAGTTTTAGCTGCCAGATCTTGCCTCATTGCTACCATGGCACTCTCAATATGTGTGTCTGATATATATAAACACAACGACGAAGCTCAAGACACATTGAGCTCTTAGCACTCTTGACTTCAAAATGAACAGATGCAGTCCCTTGTCCACAAGGCATCTTGTCAAGCCTTCAATCTGCTCCTGCAGGCCTGTCCAACACCTTGACACCAGTGCTGCTGCTGCTGCTCCAGCCAGAGATGGAGGCAGCACAACTTCGCTTCCCATGCACTTCTATTTACCCCATTCAAGCACTGCGATGGCCGTGTTTGTGAGAAACACTGTAGCCAATAACATAGGCTCAGGCGAGGATCTTAGTGAAGTAGCAATTTTATTCACGATTGCAATGGCGGGCATCCGACAAGCAGGAGCGCACCTACTAGTTCCATAACACAGTTTATATACTTTATTTCTCGACGACCGGGCCCCTCCCCTGTTTCCCCATTGACTGTGTAGTCCAGGTTCACAATCTATCCAGTGCTTCACAAACAATACATGGCTTTCAGTTGCCGGCCTGTTACAAGTCAAATTTCTTTTGTCTTTTTACTCTTTGAGGTGGTAATGTTTCTTACACCTTGATTTCTGCCTAATTGCTCTAAGGATTCTGGTTGTCTGCATTTTACAAGGTCGTCTGTTAAGCTTTCTTATCACTGCAAGCATATTTCAATACCACATTCCTTCCCTCTAAGCAATGTATCTCTGTGCAAAAACATTCCCACATGTTGCACCAAAACCTCAAACTATCAAAGCCAAATCCCACACGTATTCATTCCAAAGTAGTGTATTTTGTTGCAGAATAAAGGTGCCTCTGATGCAAGGACAGCCTATACTCCAGGGTTAGTGAAGCCAAAGATAGAAGAATGGGGACTTGCTTAATCGCATTAAAAATAGGTGTTGCTGAATGTCTTTGCTTACTACTGTGCAAATTAACTGAAACAAGGAGTCTTGGGGCCCCTCACAAAGGATGGTTCCTGACAAAAATGGGGAACCTGTCTCAAAAACCAGCTGAGACCGACCTTGTGGTTTGGACAAGAGCCAAGGAGCAGCTGAGTCTGCACAAAGGCAGGAGGTCAACTAGTGGTGATGAAGAAGAGTTATCAGCCTTCATCCCCACAACCCCTGGTGACCACCACCAGAAGGCACTGTGCAAGCGCAGACGGAGGAGTTTATGGAAATGACTTCTTGGAATAATTTTAATACGAAGCGGGGATAGGTTATGCATACGTATAGGCGTATTGGGAAACTTCATGCATATGTAACTCTTTACTGCATATAACCAAGGCAAGTTGCCGCGTTGGGGTGCGCATGGCTTTGGGAGCTATCCCGCATGCACTTGGCGCCAAAATAAACCACATACCTACTTTATAACTCATTTGCTTTCAGTGGTAGAGTTCTTCCACGAATCATTTTGGCGAGCCAGCCAGGAGGCTCTCTGCCTGCCCACAGGCGTGGCCGCGCTGCGGATGTCCTAGCGCACACCGGGCACAATTCCCTGGAGGAACTCTGCTCTTTGGCCGCTCACTGCGGGGGCAGACAATGACCTGCTGGACCGTGGACAAATGGTATGTGTAACAGTACAGGAAGGGTCTGTAAGTCGTACGTGTGGCCAGGGCAGCTGGTAAACCGCGCAGAGACGTCTGGCGTGCAGCATAGTCCCTGTAAGGGAGGAGGCTACCCTACAGGCTGACCGATAGAGCGGTCAAGGGGGATTTGCTGACCGATGGAACAGCCGCTAGCGATCTTGGGAGCAGATCGAGCAAATCCGAGGTTACCACTGCATCCCAGTTTTGGGAGTGTGAGAAACACTCCATAGCCAATAACTTAGGCTCAGGCGAGGATCTCAGTGAAGTAGTAATTTATTCGCGATTGCAATGGCGGGCGCCCCACAAGCAGGAGAGCGCACCCACTAGTTCCAAAACACAGTTTATATACTTTTTGATGACAGGACCCTCCCCTGTTTCCCCATTGACTGGGTAATCCAGGTTCACAATCTATCTGATGCTTCACAGACAATGCCTGGCCTTCAGTTGCTGGCCTGTTAAATTTCAAGCTTCTTTTGACTTTTTTACTGTTTGAAGTGGTAATGTTTCATCACTTATCTGATTTGACTTGACACCGTGATCTTCACCTAATTGCTCTAAGGAGTCCGGCTGTCTGCATTTTACAAGGTTTTCTGTTAAGCTTTCTTATCACTGTAAGCATATTTCAATACCACATTCCTTCCTTCTATACAATGTAACACTGCAAAAACAACATTTCCATTCCCACAATTCCCCCCTTTTCTCTTTTTATAATTTGTTGATTTTTGCAAAATTTTGCTCTAAGGTGTAATTTGGTAGATGTCTTCCTCTTCTCCACTTTCTTTGCTTTCCATTTCCTCTAATATCATCATCTTATCTGAGTAGGGTGGTGGATCCATGGTCATTTGTTTCGAAAGTGCAGTTTCAATTAACCGTTGGACAAGTCCCCTTACACAGGGGATAATGCAACAACCAATGGCTGTCAAAACTCCTGCTACTACAATCAAGGATGTAAATATGGACACTACCATTCCTTTCCATTTACCAAACCAAGATTCCAACCATCCTGTGATGGAAGTGTCTGTTCCTGAGTTTTCTGCCAATTCATTGGCAAGGGTGGTAAGCCCTTGCAATGCTCTAGTTACTGTGCCATCCGGGGCAGTATTGTTAGGGATAAAAGTACAACAATGGTTGCCCAGCATCACGCACACACCACCTTTCTCCGCAAGAACCATATCTAATGCTATTCTGTTTTCCCAAGCCATTTTGCTGGTGACATCTAGTTGTTCAGCGATTCCTCTTATCGCATCTCTTGTATAGTTTATGAATCTCTGCTGATTATAATAGATATAATTAATCCAATCCACATTTTTATTAATTGTTACCCACCAGAACAGTGACTCAAACCCTGCAGCAATTTGATTCCTGGCTTTATGTTCATCAGGAACTCCTCTAGGCACCCCAATAGAATCTATGTATACTCTATCATCAAATGATATTCCTAAGCCTCTTTTACTTCTTCTGGGTATTTGTGATGTTTCGCTTTCAAATGCCAGGGTGAAGGGTATAGCTAATTGAACAAGTGCACAAGTGCCTCCCCAGTTAGATGGTAGGGTGGACCGTAAGATCTTCCCTCCACAGTACCACCAGAGATCTGTCCTAGGGATCTCAAGTCTTGAATAGTTTCCCATCAAGTCCTCGGTAGCATTCAAGGTCCTCGTGCACAAGGCAAATTCTCCCAGATGCCAGGTAGCACTCACACCCTGCCGTGAGAGGCAAGCTGTATGGTTACCCAGAGCTGTGGAGAATGCAGGGGGAACCCTGATATTGCTATCATGCGAGGAAGGCAATAGCAAAGAGAGAGACTTACAGGCCTCATTTCCCCAGGCAGTCTTTTCTTGGTACAATGCAATCATACATCGCATTCCCTGGGAATCCTCGGTCCACCCTGTTATAAGTGAGACCATACAAATTTCTTGGTCTATCAGAAATATTTTATTAATTAAGTAAGCAGGCACAAGCAAAACAGCGCTGGGCGGCTGGGGAGTCTCCGCTCCACCACAGCACGCAACTTTCCCCTTTCAGTGTCGCCGTTTTATAGCATCCAAGTTTCGGCTTGTCAGGACTTGTTGGACCTTCTGAAGCTGCGCAGTTTGTTGTTGGGGGTCGTTGTTTTTCTTTCAATGATCATGCGTTGTGCTCGTGTTCAAGGGGGAGGGTAGTGAAGCGGGAAACAGTATTTCACAGAGTCTTTGTTTTACCAAGGATGTTTATCCAACACCCCCTCCCCACTATCTACTTGCTTAGTCTTCCCCCTTAACAAGGTCGTAAATTGCAAAACCTTATCTTCTCAGCAGATCCTCTGAATTCCTTTTAAAGACAATGAACAAACACCCGCTAATTTATCACAATCCCTCCTTTTTCTTTTTCTAACATATTTTGTTCATTGATGAATTTTTGAAGCACTTGTTTGCTCAATATTAAAGTTTCTGCGTCATCCTCCTCCTGTTCAAGAGATTCATATTTCGCACGCACAAGCATAAGGTGAGCTGCCTCTAATCGGTTTTTTTTACAATCGCGATTATTCGATTGAATATACATGGTACAAAAGTTAGTGTTAATATGAGCAGCAACAAAGGTCCTGCTATAGTTGATAGCAGTGTAGTGAGCCAAAGTGAGTAATTAAACCAGGATTCATACCAATTCTGGTGGGCTTCATTTTCTATTTTTCGTTTTTCTAGCCCTTCTCTCAATTTAGTCATTGTATCCCTTACTACTCCAGTATGATCTGCATATACGCAACACTCCTCTCGTAGGGCTGCACACAATCCTCCTTGTTGTAGAAAAATCAGATCTAATCCCCTACGATTTTGTCGTACAGATTTCTCTAAAGCTGATATAGATTGCTCGATACGGGCCAAATCCTCATCTACAGCAATGCGTAGAGAGGTAAATTCTTGGCTTTGTTTTACCAGAGAGGTAATTTCAGTTCCGGCTCCTGCAGCCCCCAGAATCATCAGAGTGGCTAAAGTGACAGCCGTAATAGGCTCTCTCTTCCTTAAGTGTTTTTTTGCCATAGCATGTTGGATGTACATATACTCCTCAGAATGGTAAAGAATCCTAGGTATAATTACTACCTGTACACAAAAATCATGAGACGAGTTGAACAATTTCAAAGATAAGCATGGAGTTACCCCCAGAGATGAACATACCCATCTGGTGTTATCTGCTGGTATTAACCATTTTTCTTTGTCTAATTGTGTAACATTTTCTGTAATATTGCATAGATGGAACTTCTCACCAGGGACCGTGCCTACGCACCTGCCATTCCCAGTTACTTCCGTTAATGTTATTCCTACATCCCTTCCCCAATTGCATTGTGGGGGATCGGTTTCGTTTGAACGGGTGGTTTCTCCCAGATCCCCAATGGCGTCGTAATATGAGGGCCTTATATCAAGACATAACCAGCAAGGTCTAGGCACGTCTGGATTTGGTTGATTCAACAACTGATAACTAGCATTCATGATTCTCCATATGTTATTCCCGGTCACCCCTTCATTTCTAATCCCATACTCCGGGTTTACTGATTTATTAGCAACCTCCAGTGGTTTAGGGCTATTAGGAGTTAGCATTCTAAAAGCTTGTGTAGGCTGAATCCTCAAAACACTCCCTGACAGTTTCTGATTTGGTCCCACCCGTTGGGGACTCTTAGTCTCTTCCTTCTTTATATAGATGATGCCTCCCCTATCAGTCCCCCAGCAGTAGTTATCTGCTGAACAACATGGTGATCTTCCCATCTAATCAGGCTCCATTTAAAAGGTTTGTGAGGGTGCGCAGACCCAGGAACAGTGTAAACAATCGTACCCATTACTATGTATCGCAAAAAAAAATGGCTAGGGCCCATTTTCCAGAGTTCTTTACCTGGCCACGTAATTCCCCACCGTTTCACTCTCTGCCTCGCTTGTCAGTTCGGTTGCAGCGAACTACAAGGTGCAAGTTCTTCTTGGCAGCAGCAGTGTTCTTCAGGGGAGTTTCTCAGGTAACCGCGACCTTTTTCTGACCAAACAGGGTCCCCTTTCCTCCTTTTTTTTTTTTTTTTTTACGATACATAGACAGTTAGACCATACTTATCGAGTTCGTTTCAACGTGAGCTTTAAGTCATCAGGGCCTGCGACCGCTTCCCATTTGCTTTTCTGGATCGGTCCTTTCACGCGACTGGCATGCGTTCACCCCTTCTCAGCCGTCCGGATAGCCGTCTCTGTGATAAGTAAAACAACATAGGGGCCTCCCCACCGTGGTGTTAAAGACGTTTCTTTCCATGTCTTAATTAGAACCCTATCTCCAGGTTGTATCCTATGGATTGCTATATCTAGCCACCAAGCCTTTCGCTTGCAACTCCCTCCGTTGGTTCATAAGCTGTATTAAATAAGGTTTTAATTGGATATCCTGTACCTGGGGGTGATCAGATGGCATCTCTAAATCATAAGGCATACCATACAGCCTTTCAAAAGGTGAGATTCCGACATCGGCTCGGGGCTATGTCCGGATATTCAATAGTGCAAGCAGTAAACATTTCACCCAGGAGGTTTTAGTCTCTATCATAAGCTTTGTTAGTTGCTTTTTAATTTCACCATTCATTCGTTCTACCTTTCCCGAACTCTGAGGATGCCAGGGAGTGTGATATTCCCATTTAATTCCCAGAGCCTTCATCGTGTCTCGGGATACCTTTGACACAAAGTGTGGGCCTCGATCAGAGTCAATTGCTTCTATTACCCCGTATCTGGGTATGATGCTTTCTAATAATATCTTTACCACGGTTTGAGCTGTGGCCCTTGCCGTAGGGAATGCTTCAACAAAGTTTGTGAGGTGGTCTACAATAACTAATAAGTATCTATATCGCCCCGTTTTTGGAAGTTCAGTAAAATCTAATTGAATCTTTGCAAAAGGTCGATGTGCCAATTCTCGTCCTCCTCCCGGGACCCTTTTTCTCATGTGTTGAGCATTTACCCTCCGACAAGTTATGCAATCATTTACGATCCTCTTTGCTATATTATAAATCCCTATACACATATAATATGTGGCAAATTGATCCACCAACGCCTGAGTACCCCAGTGCGTCTGTTCATGAAATCTCCGTAGCACCCTCATAGCTACTGATTTTGGTAACACTTCCGTCCATCAGGCAGTACCAATTTCCCTTTATCTGTTTTTTTTTTTTTTTTTTTTTTTGAACCCCCATTTGTGTCATCTTGTCTTCTTCTGTATTAGTGAAACAGAGTAAGGGGAGGGGAATGTGTCCATTCGACCACAGGGAGTTAGTCGGCCCGCACTTGTAGCAGTTTTTATAAGGCGGGCTTTCTTCCTCAGAACAATTGCATTCAATCCCATCAACTCCCCATTCACTCCAGCAATCATAACATGGAAATTCCTTTAAGCCTTTCCCACAGTATTAAGTATTATATTAAGCATTATTATATATTATATTATTATTAATTATTATATTAATTATTATATATTAAGTATAAGTATTAAGTATTTCCCACAGTCTGGGCAATCTTCCCTCGTTCTTATAATTCTTATACTCATTAATGCCGCCCTTTTTGCCTCCTGATCTGCTAGATTATTACCCCTAACCTGAGGGGTGAGGCCTTTTTGATGCCCTTTTATATGTACTACAGCAATTTCTTTGGGCTCTCTGATAGCTTGTAAAACCTGGGTAATCAATTCCTGATGTATTAAACCCTTTCCTTGTGAATTGATGAGCCCCCTTTCTTTCCATATTTTACCAAATATATGTACTACCCCATAAGCATATTTTGAATCTGTATATATTGTACCGCTTTTATTTTTCAACAATTTTAGGGCCTGCAATATGGCATATAGCTCGCAAGCTTGGGCAGACCAGCTAGGACTCAAAGGTCCAGATTCCACTATCTCAAATGTTTTCTCGTTTACTAACGCCTATCCTGATTTTTGCTTTCCCTCGACTACTCTCGAGGAACCATCCACATATATCTGTTCACCGATGGGTAATTCCACCTCCTCTAGATCAGGTCTCAATTTCGTTTGCTCTTCTATGTTTCGGAGGCAATCATGTCCTAAGGACTCATTTGGTTCCCCATAAAGAAATTGAGCAGGGTTCTGTAGGGAGGTTGTTCCTAAGGTTAATTTTGGAGAGGAAATCAAAATTCCTTCATATTTTAATAATCTGGCGTCAGTGATCCATTTCTCTGCCTTCTGTTGCAGTACCCCGCATATATTGTGTAGAGATATTACTTTGATTTCCCCCCCAAAAGTGATCTTCTGTGCTTCTTCCACTAACAAGGCAGCAGCTACCACTACCTGCAAACAGTTTGGCCAGCCCCGGCTAACCGGATCCAATAATTTAGACAAATAGGCCACAGGTTTTTTTTTTTTGTTTTTTTTTTTTTTTACTCCCTGCCCATTCTTGGGCCAGCACTCCGTATGCTGTGCCTTCTGCGCTGTTCACAAAAAAAACGAAACAGCCTCCTTAAATCTGGTAAGCTTAACACTGGGGGGGGCGTACTAGTTCCTCCTTTAACTTGTTCAGTCGTTCCTCATCTTCTTTTGTCCATTTGAGTAATCCATCCTTATTCAGCTTGTTATATAAAAATTTAACCTTTCCACTATAATCTTCTATCCATTGTCTACAGTATCCGGTCAACCCTAACAGTTGCCGTACCTGCCTTTTAGTTCGCGGGGATGCTAAAGCCAATATTCCACTGATTCTGCCTGGGTCTAACTTCTTAGTCCCCTTACTTAACTGGTGACCCAGGTACTTTGTCTCTTGCTCCACAATTTGTAATTTTGCCCCTCCTTTTTCTTTTAAAGGGTACAGAGGGTACAGATTAACTCGATTCTCTGAGCCAATCCAAAGGCTCGCATATTCGCTCTCCTCTAAACAAAAAGGTTCCTTTGCACTTACATAAATGTTTAAGGCTTGGCAAACCCAGTCTTCAAACGACCCGAATATGGGCCAATAATTTGCCTACCTCCCCAAACTTCAACACAATAATGAATCATTTTTACTTTATCCTTTCCCCGCCTAAAAGGGGAATCACTCCAATTCTTAATCATTAACCCCAGTGGACTATCTGGGGGAATAGGGGGCAACCTAGCACTAGGCATTACCCCACCCATGGGACCAGAAGGCTTACTCTTCTTCTGTCCCATCTTCCGGAGTGCCTTCACACACACACAGAGCCGCTTCCCCCTGGTCGTGGCCCAGTCCCTCGCGGGATGTGGGAACCGCACTACTGAGGGGTCCGCACTCACTTCGTCCGCAATTGGACGTCTCACACAGACGCACTCCGGGATCACCAACCCCAACCGAACGGATCACCGGCCTATACTTACCCACCCCGTGGGTCTTCGTTCGGTCTTCGTGCACAAAGATTGCTTGGGGTTACCGGTTTTATTTGCTTGTGCCTAATTTGGGGTTCGTCGGTGAAGGGCTCGAGCGGGATTTCCCGTTCCCGGGGCCGCCAGAATCGGCGGGGCGCCTCCCCTAGAGGGATTCCCAGTCAATCCGCCTTCATCCGAGTCACGGCACCAAATTTGTTATAAGTGAGACCATACAAATTTCTTGGTCTATCAGAAATATTTTATTAATTAAGTAAGCAGGCACAAGCAAAACAGCGCTGGGCGGCTGGGGAGTCTCCGCTCCACCACAGCACGCAACTTTCCCTTTTCAGTGTCGCCGTTTTATAGCATCCAAGTTTCGGCTTGTCAGGACTTGTTGGACCTTCTGAAGCTGCGCAGTTTGTTGTTGGGGGTCGTTGTTTTTCTTTCAATGATCATGCGTTGTGCTCGTGTTCAAGGGGGAGGGTAGTGAAGCGGGAAACAGTATTTCACAGAGTCTTTGTTTTACCAAGGATGTTTATCCAACACCCCCTCCCCACTATCTACTTGCTTAGTCTTCCCCCTTAACAAGGTCGTAAATTGCAAAACCTTATCTTCTCAGCAGATCCTCTGAATTCCTTTTAAAGACAATGAACAAACACCCGCTAATTTATCACACACCCCAATGGGCAGGGCACTATCTGGGCAATCGGTCATCCCGAGGCACAAGCATAGCAATTGCTATGGTTGAGACTCTGGACAGTATATTTGACCCATTCTATCCAGGCATTCACATCCCCGTACCCTGTTTCAATCTCAAATGTTTGAACTGCCGCATTTCAAAGAGGGCCTCCTGTTTTCCCTCCTGTTTTCTCCTTGAGTTTCTCCCTTTCTCTGATGGCAATAGAGGATCGTTTCCATACAGCTATTCTCAATCTGGCTGTTGGGTCTCTACCAGTTATTTGTTCCCTCTGCTCAATTGTCGTTGGGCATTTAAATCTCCACAAGCTAACACCTCACAAGCATCAAACATGGCAGATCGTGGTACATAACCCTCTGTCACATTCACCCATATTTTTATGGGGTATCCCATCTTACTATTATCTGGTCATGCCTTTTCCAAGTTGCCAATTGACCAAGGCTTTCTCTGAGGCCTATAATCACTAAAAACAAAATTAATAATTGATTTTTCCCTGTCATTATTTTTAAACCTTAGGTTTCCAAATAATTATTAATACAAAGAATAAGATATACACTACTACCATAACAAACCCCCCTTGGGAACACTTCAATTCACTATAGGCCAGTCCTTTCTCTCAATCACAAGTCACACTCACTAGTTACCTGTGAAAATAAAAGGTTAGTTTACAATCGCAAGCTCTTATCCCGCTCAGAGTCCACTATGAGATTTTTCTCTTCGATTTCAGCTTCCAACAAGTCTTCTGTAGGAACAGCTTCCCAGGTACTAGGGTCGACGGATGCCTTCACTCGCGTATAGTGAGTCCAACCTTTTTCCGCAGTTCCTATGGCTGTTTCAGTGGTTAGTAGTACTTGGAAGTGTCCTTCCCATTCGGGCCGGAGTTGATCCTTTCCAGGTCTGAATCAGGACCCAATTTCCCACGGGTCCTGAGAAATGACAAAGAAGAGGACAACCCCAGAACACAGTTCTTAAGAAAACTCTCTTGTTTCGAATTGTGGTATCTCATCCCTTCTGCCCAGATAGGGTAATCCGAACAGCATCTCATACGGTGAAATTCCTATATCCTTTCTTGGTGCTGTTTGAACCTGTAGGAGTGCTAAAAGTAAACATTTTACCCAAGGAAGTTGGGATTTTAACACTAATTTAGTTATTTGCTTCTTTAATGTCTGGTTCATTCGCTTTGCCTTCCCAGAAGAGGAGGGGTGCCAGGGGGTGTGAAAAGCCCACTCAATCTCTAAGGCCTGCATTAACCCTTGCAGTACTTGTGAAGTGAAATTATTTCCTTGATCTGAATCAATGTTTTCAGCTATCCCATATCTAGGGACTATTTGCTCCAGTGATACCTTAGCCACCGTGTTTGCAGGGGCAGATACAGAGGGGAAAGCTTACACCCATCCAGTCACGTGGCCAATTAGGACAAACAAGTACTTAAATCTCCCTCCTTTACGTAACTCAGTAAAGTCTACCTGTATACTTTGTAAAGGTCGAATCCCTGGCTCCCGTCCCCCTCTAGGTTAGTTACAAATGACCTTTTTATTTGCCTTTTGACATATGGTACATCCTCTGCATATTTGCTTCACTAAAGTGTATATTCCTACACAGACATACTTTCTTAGCACAACATCACACATTGCTTGCATCTCCCAATGACTCTCTTGATGTAAAACATCATTTTTGCCTCATTGGTGCTTTATTCAGCATTTCTCTCCCATCAGGGAGTATCCATTTTCCCTCAGGCTTTGTGGCTCCTGATTCCTTAAAGAAATCTCTCTTAAAAACTCTTTAGTTCTTTCTTAGTTTTCAACAATTCCCTGAATCCTCTCTGGATTTATTCTCAGTTTTCCATCAGACATTAGATGCCTTAAATACCTGACTTCTCTTTCTACGTATTGTAATTTATTTTTCAATACTCCCAAGCTCTGCTTTCCCAGAAAGTTGAATAGCTTGTTAGTAGCTTCCTTCACAACTGTTTTCTCCTGTCCTGACAATAAACAATCATACACATTTTGTAACAGAAATTCCTCCTTGGGAGGTTGGAATTGCTTCAAAATCTGTTCTAGAACTTTGCCCAAATTAATCAGAGGCCCTGTAAACCCCTGAGGTAAAACTGTCCATATGTATTGTTGCTTCCGCCCCCACTTCAGAGTCTTTCCAGCCAGAGGTGAATATATCTTTGCTCTCAGGGCCTGAGAGCACTCCATTAATACCACTGTTATTCCAGTCTAACAATTTACTATTTGAATGCCCAATTTCATCATCAAATCCCTTCCCAACAAGTTAGTCCCTGCCTTGGGTACATGCAATAATTGCCCAGAGATCATTTTATCCCCTAGTCTCAGCTTGGTACCCCCCAAAGGTGGCACTGTTACCCCAGCCCCTTCTACCCCCATCACTCGTTAGGGTTTCATTAGTTAATTTAATCCCTGATACTTTACAGGCCAGCAATGACCTAGCTGCCCCTGTGTATTGTGTTTGATGGCAAGGTTCGGGAGGGGGCTGCAGTGGCAGCCCCCACGAGGAGAATCCATAAGCCTCCCTGTGGCAGATAAGGGACAATTTCATCCGGCCCCAGAGGGGCCCACCGCTGCCCAGAGCCAAGCCATGAGCAACACAGTCCGTGCCTCTGTGAGAGCACATCCACGAAAACAAACAAACAAACAAACAAAAACCTGCTGCTCAACAGCAGCTGGGAGAGCGAGGAGTGAGAAACCTCCCCGCAGACACCAAAGTCAGCACAGAAGGAGGGGGTGGAGGCGCTCCAGGCACCGGAGCCGAAGCCCCCTGTGGCCTGTGGAGAGGCCCCTGGTGGAGCAGGCTGCCCCCCCCTGCCCCCCCCCCTTCTCAATACTTGGGAAACTGACCAAACACCACAGCAAATATACCAAAACTTCTAGACTGTTACTTAGATAGTGCCTACATCCTCTTTCCCTGCTCATTCAACTTTCCCAACTCATTCAAAAAAACAGCTCTGTCAAACATTACATACCACACCTTTAACACCTTCAATAACCCTTTTTAACACTTCTTCCTATCTTTCTCCAGCCTGTACTTTCACCAAAGTCTCAGTCATTAGCCAACTTAATTCCATACCTTTCTCCCTCATCCCATTTTCCTTCTCTCCTCCTTCTTCCACTCCGGATATTCCTACCTGAAGTGGCCAGCCTGCCCACACTTAAAACATCCCATCAAAGCCTGTCCCTGCTAAGATTCAGGCCACAACACGGGTAGCTTTCCTTGCCTGCCATTCCTTCATCTCTCTTCCCCTCTTTTCCATCCTGGCCCTGACTCCTCCTGAAGATTTTCTTCCTCTTTCTCCAACCCTCTGCCTGACTACCTGCTACACTGTCAATACCATTAGTTTCACTCTCTGCTTTTCCTTCTCATCTCCCCTCTTGACACACACCTTCAGGGCCTCCCACAGGAGGGCCCCCCAGTGACTGTTCACTACATCCCCCCACCTTCTGGAGCATTTTCTGTGCATCTTGCCAGGCTTCAATCACAAAATGAACTTTCAAGAGCCCTTGGGATACCGGGTCCTCAGGATTCATCCCCGAGTACTTTCTCATTCTGACCCCAAGTCTCTCATATGATTTCTGTGTTGCACACTATTATTCTTCCAGCCAGGATCGGCAAGTGGTTATTTCTGCCCTGCCGGTATTACCCCTGGTCCTGGAGGATGAGTTCTTTCCCATTTTTGTATTGCAGCTCTCCTCCTGATCATTCCCATTTCTTTCCCTGTAAACAACATATTTATATACATAATTCCCCCTCCCCAAGAGTATAAGTTAGGTCCTAGGAAACTCCTAACCTCTCTGCTGGTAAGGAGGGGGGGAAGTTCACTTAAGAGGATACACAGTTAGTGTTAGTGCTGTTAGTATCAGGGAAGGCAAAATTTTCAGTACCTCTTCTACCTTGTTCTAATTCTTTTACCAGTTTGGGGTACCTCCTGTTCCCAGAGCTAATGTTATCTACAGTTCCTGTCTCTTCTTTTGGAGGAACTGCTACAGCAGCCGCTGCTGCTGCAGCAACTTGGGGGTTATAAGGAGGAGGTAAGTTATCCAGAAGGTCCCATTTATCACTTGTCTCTTCCTTTTTCTTTCCCTCTTTATTCTGATTTTGCTCAAAACCAAATTTATTCCTTGTATCCAACAAGCTGCATACTCAGATTCTTCTTCAAAATGGAAATTTGTTATTAACATAAAAATTTAAGGCCTGACATACCCAATCTTTGTCAGACCCGTATTTTGGCCAAAATACTGCAGCTCCTTTAATTGGTTCTTTCGTCCAGACTGATACACAATATTTAACCATTTTCTTCCTATCTTTTTCCTTAGTTTTGGGGTTATTCTTCCAATTTCTCAACATCCTTCCTAAAGGACAGTCGGGAGGCACTCCCCCAGGGATATCTCCCTGTCCCCTGGAACTCATATTTCCCATTTTTCCTATTCTGGAAAATGGGGGTGTACTGCCAAGCACTTCCCCGTGCAAGGGCTACCGCACACCTATGAGTTTACCAGATTCCCTGGTGTACTTCCGAGCACTACCCCGTGCAAGGATTACCGCACACCAAATTTCCCTGGTGTACTGCCAAGCACTACCCCGTGCAAGGCTTACCGCACACCAAAATTCCCTGGTGTACTCCGAGCACTACCCCGTGCAAGGATTACCGCACACCAAATTTCCCTGGTGTACTGCCAAGCACTACCCCGTGCAAGGCTTACCGCACACCAAATTTCCCTGGTGTACTCCGAGCACTACCCCGTGCAAGGATTACCGCACACCAAATTTCCCTGGTGTACTGCCAAGCACTACCCCGTGCAAGGATTACCGCACACCAAATTTCCCTGGTGTACTGCCAAGCACTACCCCGTGCAAGGCTTACCGCACACCAAAATTCCCTGGTGTACTCCGAGCACTACCCCGTGCAAGGATTACCGCACACCAAATTTCCCTGGTGTACTGCCAAGCACTACCCCGTGCAAGGCTTACCGCACACCAAAATTCCCTGGTGTACTCCGAGCACTACCCCGTGCAAGGATTACCGCACACCAAATTTCCCTGGTGTACTGCCAAGCACTACCCTGTGCAAGGCTTACCGCACACCAAAATTCCCTGGTGTACTCCGAGCACTACCCCGTGCAAGGATTACTGCACACCAAATTTCCCTGGTGTACTGCCAAGCACTACCCTGTGCAAGGCTTACCGCACACCAAAATTCCCTGGTGTACTCCGAGCACTACCCCGTGCAAGGATTACCGCACACCAAATTTCCCGAGACTCTTCCTTTCTCTCCCTTATCTCACGCTTCGTCCGTCTCCGGCCGCGCCCCTCGCGGAGCTACGGAACCGCGGATCAGGACTCCACACTCGCTTCGTACAAAAGTACGTCTCAATCACACATCACACATCACACAGAGTCTCACCCGACCCCCGAGGCAATACTTAATATTTCTTACCTTGGTCTGTGCACAGAGTTACCGGATCAATTCTTAAAACCCTGAGTGCCTACCTTCTTCCTTTTCCCCACTACTTCACGGATCCTGCCTCTTTAATCAGTCTCGGGCCCTCTGTCAGCTCTCCGCAGAACCGCCACCGTCGATGCACAGGACCGCTGAAATCAGCGGGGCATGCCTTCCTGCTGCTGCGGCGGTGGGGCTCCCCGGTAGGTGACTGGATCCCGGACGAGCCCCCAAATTGTGAGAAACACTCCATAGCCAATAACTTAGGCTCAGGCGAGGATCTCAGTGAAGTAGTAATTTATTCGCGATTGCAATGGCGGGCGCCCCACAAGCAGGAGAGCGCACCCACTAGTTCCAAAACACAGTTTATGTACTTTTTGATGACAGGACCCTCCCCTGTTTCCCCACTGAGTGGGTAATCCAGGTTCACAATCTATCTGATGCTTCACAGACAATGCCTGGCCTTCAGTTGCTGGCCTGTTAAATTTCAAGCTTCTTTTGACTTTTTTACTGTTTGAAGTGGTAATGTTTCATCACTTATCTGATTTGACTTGACACCGTGATTTTCACCTAATTGCTCTAAGGAGTCCGGCTGTCTGCATTTTACAAGGTTTTCTGTTAAGCTTTCTTATCACTGTAAGCATATTTCAATACCACATTCCTTCCTTCTATACAATGTAACACTGCAAAAACAACATTTCCATTCCCACAGGAGGACCTGCTAATGACTGTATAAGAAGCAGGAGAAGGGTAAGCAGACCTCTCAAAATTGTGACAAGGTTACCTGAGTAATATTTGCAGCTGCTGGAGGGATACTAATTGGAGTGTTGATAATTGTATGTCTTATTTGTAGATGTCTGGGTATCTCATGTTGAAAGCATTTGTGTAAGTGTATGTGTTTGAGACAAAGTATTGTTGTGAAGTGAGTTACACCACGAGGAACATGGCCAGAGACGATACAAACAAGTTTGGTTATTGTTTTAAGTGATATATTCTTTTGGTATGAACGAGAAGTGCAAGGGGCCTCTTTGAGTGATTGCATGATTGTGCTGTGTGAGTGAGACACAGCATCGCTGCGAAGCGAGTGTGGAGTTCCGATCCACCGTTCCGTATTCTCCGCGAGGGGAGCGGCCAGAGACGAACAAAGCCCATGACAGATCAAAAGGAAGGAAGTGCTGTTTTATCCAACTGTTGACTGGTGGTGCCCAATACACGGTGTGAGAAACACTCCGTAGCCAATAACTTAGGCTCAGGCGAGGATCTCAGTGAAGTAGTAATTTATTCGCGATTGCAATGGTGGGCGCCCCACAAGCAGGAGCGTGCCTACTGGTTCCAAAACCCAGTTTATATACTTTTTGATGACAGGACCCTCCCCTGTTTCCCCACTGAGTGGGTAATCCAGGTTCACAATCTATCTGATGCTTCACAGACAATGCATGGCCTTCAGTTGCCGGCCTGTTAAATTTCAAATTTCTTTTGACTTTTTTACTGTTTGAAGTGGTAATGTTTCTTCCCTTATCTGACTTGACTTAACACCATGATTTTCACCTAATTGCTCTAAGGAGTCCGGCTGTCTGCATTTTACAAGGTTTTCTGTTAAGCTTTCTTATCACTGCAAGCATATCTCAATACCACATTCCTTACCTTTAAACAATGTAACTCTGCAAAAACAACATTTTTATTCCCACAATTCCCCCCTTTTCTTTTTTTATAAATTGTTGATTTTTGCAAAACTTTTCTCTAAGGTGTAATTTGGTAGATTTCTTCTTCTTCTTCACCTTCTTTGCTTTCCATCTCCTCTAATATCATCACCTTACCTGAGTAAGGTGGTGGCTTCGTGGTCATTTGTTTCAATAGTGCAGTTTCAATTAACCACTGGACTAGTCCTCTTACACAGGGGATAATGCAACAACCGATAGCTGTCAAAACTCCTGCTACTATGATTAAGGACGTAAATATGCCTAATTTTTCTGCCAATTCACTGGCAAGGATGGTAAACCCTTGCAATGCTCTAGTTACTGTGCCATCCGGGGCAGTATTGTCGGGGATAAAAGTGCAACAGTGGTTGCTCAGTATCACACACACACACCTCCTTTCTCATATCATTTCTCAGCATCATATCTAATGCTATTCTGTTTTCCTAAGCCATTTTGCTGGTGGCATCTAGTTGTTCAGCAGTTCCTCTTATCGCATCCCTTGTATAGTTTATGAATCTCTGCTGATTATAATAAATATAATTAATCCAGTCCTCATTCTTATTGATTGTTACCCACCAGAACAGTGACTCAAACCCTGCAGCAATTTGATTCCTGGCTTCCTGTTCATCGGGAACTCCTCTAGGCACCCTGTTATAAGTGAGACCATACAAATTTCTTGGTCTATCAGAAATATTTTATTAATTAAGTAAGCAGGCACAAGCAAAACAGCGCTGGGCGGCTGGGGAGTCTCCGCTCCACCACAGCACGCAACTTTCCCTTTTCAGTGTCGCCGTTTTATAGCATCCAAGTTTCGGTTTGTCAGGACTTGTTGGACCTTCTGAAGCTGCGCAGTTCGTTGTTGGGGGTCGTTGTTTTTCTTTCAATGATCATGCGTTGTGCTCGTGTTCAAGGGGGAGGGTAGTGAAGCGGGAAACAGTATTTCACAGAGTCTTTGTTTTACCAAGGATGTTTATCCAACACCCCCTCCCCACTATCTACTTGCTTAGTCTTCCCCCTTAACAAGGTCGTAAATTGCAAAACCTTATCTTCTCAGCAGATCCTCTGAATTCCTTTTAAAGACAATGAACAAACACCCGCTAATTTATCACAATCCCTCCTTTTTCTTTTTCTAACATATTTTGTTCATTGATGAATTTTTGAAGCACTTGTTTGCTCAATATTAAAGTTTCTGCGTCATCCTCCTCCTGTTCAAGAGATTCATATTTCGCACGCACAAGCATAAGGTGAGCTGCCTCTAATCGGTTTTTTTTACAATCGCGATTATTCGATTGAATATACATGGTACAAAAGTTAGTGTTAATATGAGCAGCAACAAAGGTCCTGCTATAGTTGATAGCAGTGTAGTGAGCCAAAGTGAGTAATTAAACCAGGATTCATACCAATTCTGGTGGGCTTCATTTTCTATTTTTCGTTTTTCTAGCCCTTCTCTCAATTTAGTCATTGTATCCCTTACTACTCCAGTATGATCTGCATATACGCAACACTCCTCTCGTAGGGCTGCACACAATCCTCCTTGTTGTAGAAAAATCAGATCTAATCCCCTACGATTTTGTCATACAGATTTCTCTAAAGCTGATACAGATTGCTCGATACGGGCCAAATCCTCATCTACAGCAATGCGTAGAGAGGTAAATTCTTGGCTTTGTTTTACCAGAGAGGTAATTTCAGTTCCGGCTCCTGCAGCCCCCAGAATCATCAGAGTGGCTAAAGTGACAGCCGTAATAGGCTCTCTCTTCCTTAAGTGTTTTTTTTGCCATAGCATGTTGGATGTACATATACTCCTCAGAATGGTAAAGAATCCTAGGTATAATTACTACCTGTACACAAAAATCATGAGACGAGTTGAACAATTTCAAAGATAAGCATGGAGTTACCCCCAGAGATGAACATACCCATCTGGTGTTATCTGCTGGTATTAACCATTTTTCTTTGTCTAATTGTGTAACATTTTCTGTAATATTGCATAGATGGAACTTCTCACCAGGGACCGTGCCTACGCACCTGCCATTCCCAGTTACTTCCGTTAATGTTATTCCTACATCCCTTCCCCAATTGCATTGTGGGGGATCGGTTTCGTTTGAACGGGTGGTTTCTCCCAGATCCCCAATGGCGTCGTAATATGAGGGCCTTATATCAAGACATAACCAGCAAGGTCTAGGCACGTCTGGATTTGGTTGATTCAACAACTGATAACTAGCATTCATGATTCTCCATATGTTATTCCCGGTCACCCCTTCATTTCTAATCCCATACTCCGGGTTTACTGATTTATTAGCAACCTCCAGTGGTTTAGGGCTATTAGGAGTTAGCATTCTAAAAGCTTGTGTAGGCTGAATCCTCAAAACACTCCCCGACAGTTTCTGATTTGGTCCCACCCGTTGGGGACTCTTAGTCTCTTCCTTCTTTATATAGATGATGCCTTCCCTATCAGTCCCCCAGCAGTAGTTATCTGCTGAACAACATGGTGATCTTCCCATCTAATCAGGCTCCATTTAAAAGGTTTGTGAGGGTGCGCAGACCCAGGAACAGTGTAAACAATCGTACCCATTACTATGTATCGCAAAAAAAAAAATGGCTAGGGCCCATTTTCCAGAGTTCTTTACCTGGCCACGTAATTCCCCACCGTTTCACTCTCTGCCTCGCTTGTCAGTTCGGTTGCAGCGAACTACAAGGTGCAAGTTCTTCTTGGCAGCAGCAGTGTTCTTCAGGGAAGTTTCTCAGGTAACCGCGACCTTTTTCTGATCAAACAGGGTCCCCTTTCCTCCTTTTTTTTTTACGATACATAGACAGTTAGACCATACTTATCGAGTTCGTTTCAACGTGAGCTTTAAGTCATCAGGGCCTGCGACCGCTTCCCATTTGCTTTTCTGGATCGGTCCTTTCACGCGACTGGCATGCGTTCACCCCTTCTCAGCCGTCCGGATAGCCGTCTCTGTGATAAGTAAAACAACATAGGGGCCTCCCCACCGTGGTGTTAAAGACGTTTCTTTCCATGTCTTAATTAGAACCCTATCTCCAGGTTGTATCCTATGGATTGCTATATCTAGCCACCAAGCCTTTCGCTTGCAACTCCCTCCGTTGGTTCATAAGCTGTATTAAATAAGGTTTTAATTGGATATCCTGTACCTGGGGGTGATCAGATGGCATCTCTAAATCATAAGGCATACCATACAGCCTTTCAAAAGGTGAGATTCTGACATTGGCTCGGGGCTATGTCCGGATATTCAATAGTGCAAGCGGTAAACATTTCACCCAGGAGGTTTTAGTCTCTATCATAAGCTTTGTTAGTTGCTTTTAATTTCACCATTCATTCGTTCTACCTTTCCCGAACTCTGAGGATGCCAGGGAGTGTGATATTCCCATTTAATTCCCAGAGCCTTCATCGTGTCTCGGGATACCTTTGACACAAAGTGTGGGCCTCGATCAGAGTCAATTGCTTCTATTACCCCGTATCTGGGTATGATGCTTTCTAATAATATCTTTACCACGGTTTGAGCTGTGGCCCTTGCCGTAGGGAATGCTTCAACAAAGTTTGTGAGGTGGTCTACAATAACTAATAAGTATCTATATCGCCCCGTTTTTGGAAGTTCAGTAAAATCTAATTGAATCTTTGCAAAAGGTCGATGTGCCAATTCTCGTCCTCCTCCCGGGACCCTTTTTCTCATGTGTTGAGCATTTACCCTCCGACAAGTTATGCAATCATTTACGATCCTCTTTGCTATATTATAAATCCCTATACACATATAATATGTGGCAAATTGATCCACCAACGCCTGAGTACCCCAGTGCGTCTGTTCATGAAATCTCCGTAGCACCCTCATAGCTACTGATTTTGGTAACACTTCCCGTCCATCAGGCAGTACCCATTTCCCTTTATCGTTTTTTTTTTTTTTTTTTTTTTTTTTTGAACCCCCATTTGTGTCATCTTGTCTTCTTCTGTATTAGTGAAACAGAGTAAGGGGAGGGGAATGGGTCCATTCGACCACAGGGAGTTAGTCGGCCCGCACTTGTAGCAGTTTTTATAAGGCGGGCTTTCTTCCTCTGAACAATTGCATTCAATCCCATCAACTCCCCATTCACTCCAGCAATCATAACATGGAAATTCCTTTAAGCCTTTCCCACAGTATTAAGTATTATATTAAGCATTATTATATATTATTATATTATTAATTATTATATTAATTATTATATATTAAGTATAAGTATTAAGTATTTCCCACAGTCTGGGCAATCTTCCCTCGTTCTTCTAATTCTTATACTCATTAATGCTGCCCTTTTTGCCTCCTGATCTGCTAGATTATTACCCCTAACCTGAGGGGTGAGGCCTTTTTGATGCCCTTTTATATGTACTACAGCAATTTCTTTGGGCTCTCTGATAGCTTGTAAAACCTGGGTAATCAATTCCTGATGTATTAAACCCTTTCCTTGTGAATTGATGAGCCCCCTTTCTTCCCATATTTTACCAAATGTATGTACTACCCCATAAGCATATTTTGAATCTGTATATATTGTACCGCTTTTATTTTTCAACAATTTTAGGGCCTGCAATATGGCATATAGCTCGCAAGCTTGGGCAGACCAGCTAGGGCTCAAAGGTCCAGATTCCACTATCTCAAATGTTTTCTCGTTTACTAACGCGTATCCTGATTTTTGCTTTCCCTCGACTACTCTCGAGGAACCATCCACATATATCTGTTCACCGATGGGTAATTCCACCTCCTCTAGATCAGGTCTCAATTTCGTTTGCTCTTCTATGTTTCGGAGGCAATCATGTCCTAAGGACTCATTTGGTTCCCCATAAAGAAATTGAGCAGGGTTCTGTAGGGAGGTTGTTCCTAAGGTTAATTTTGGAGAGGAAATCAAAATTCCTTCATATTTTAATAATCTGGCATCAGTGATCCATTTCTATGCCTTCTGTTGCAGTACCCCGCATATATTGTGTAGAGATATTACTTTGATTTCCCCCCCAAAAGTGATCTTCTGTGCTTCTTCCACTAACAAGGCAGCAGCTACCACTACCTGCAAACAGTTTGGCCAGCCCCGGCTAACCGGATCCAATAATTTAGACAAATAGGCCACAGGTGTTTTTTTTTTTTTTTTTTTTTTTTTTTTTTTACTCCCTGCCCATTCTTGGGCCAGCACTCCATATGCTGTGCCTTCTGCGCTGTTCACAAAAAAAAAACACAAAACAGCCTCCTTAAATCTGGTAAGCTTAACACTGGGGGGGGCGTACTAGTTCCTCCTTTAACTTGTTCAGTCGTTCCTCATCTTCTTTTGTCCATTTGAGTAATCCATCCTTATTCAGCTTGTTATATAAAAATTTAACCTTTCCACTATAATCTTCTATCCATTGTCTACAGTATCCGGTCAACCCTAACAGTTGCCGTACCTGCTTTTTAGTTCGCGGGGACGCTAAAGCCAATATTCCACTCATTCTGCCTGGGTCTAACTTCTTAGTCCCCTTACTTAACTGGTGACCCAGGTACTTTATCTCTTGCTCCACAATTTGTAATTTTGCCCCTCCTTTTTCTTTTAAAGGGTACAGAGGGTACAGATTAACTCGATTCTCTGAGCCAATCCAAAGGCTCGCATATTCGCTCTCCTCTAAACAAAAAGGTTCCTTTGCACTTACATAAATGTTTAAGGCTTGGCAAACCCAGTCTTCAAACGACCCGAATATGGGCCAATAATTTGCCTACCTCCCCAAACTTCAACACAATAATGAATCATTTTTACTTTATCCTTTCCCCGCCTAAAAGGGGAATCACTCCAATTCTTAATCATTAACCCCAGTGGACTATCTGGGGGAATAGGGGGCAACCTAGCACTAGGCATTACCCCACCCATGGGACCAGAAGGCTTACTCTTCTTCTGTCCCATCTTCCGGAGTGCCTTCACACACACACAGAGCCGCTTCCCCCTGGTCGTGGCCCAGTCCCTCGCGGGATGTGGGAACCGCACTACTGAGGGGTCCGCACTCACTTCGTCCGCAATTGGACGTCTCACACAGACGCACTCCGGGATCACCAACCCCAACCGAACGGATCACCGGCCTATACTTACCCACCCCGTGGGTCTTCGTTCGGTCTTCGTGCACAAAGATTGCTTGGGGTTACCGGTTTTATTTGCTTGTGCCTAATTTGGGGTTCGTCGGTGAAGGGCTCGAGCGGGATTTCCCGTTCCCGGGGCCGCCAGAATCGGCGGGGCGCCTCCCCTAGAGGGATTCCCAGTCAATCCGCCTTCATCCGAGTCACGGCACCAAATTTGTTATAAGTGAGACCATACAAATTTCTTGGTCTATCAGAAATATTTTATTAATTAAGTAAGCAGGCACAAACAAAACAGCGCTGGGCGGCTGGGGAGTCTCCGCTCCACCACAGCACGCAACTTTCCCTTTTCAGTGTCGCCGTTTTATAGCATCCAAGTTTCGGTTTGTCAGGACTTGTTGGACCTTCTGAAGCTGCGCAGTTCGTTGTTGGGGGTCGTTGTTTTTCTTTCAATGATCATGCGTTGTGCTCGTGTTCAAGGGGGAGGGTAGTGAAGCGGGAAACAGTATTTCACAGAGTCTTTGTTTTACCAAGGATGTTTATCCAACACCCCCTCCCCACTATCTACTTGCTTAGTCTTCCCCCTTAACAAGGTCGTAAATTGCAAAACCTTATCTTCTCAGCAGATCCTCTGAATTCCTTTTAAAGACAATGAACAAACACCCGCTAATTTATCACACACCCCAATAGAATCTATGTAGACTCTATCATCGAATGGTACTCCTAAGCCTCTTTTACTTCTTCTGGATACATGTGATGTTTCTCTTTGAAATGCTAGGGTGAAGGGTATAGCTAATTGAACAAGTGCACAAGTGCCTCCCCAATTAGATGGTAGGGTGGACCGTAAGATCTGCCCTCCACAGTACCACCAGAGGTCTGCCCTGGGGATCTCAAGTCTTGAGCAGTTTCCCATCAAGTCCTTGGTAGCATTCAAGGTCCTCGTGCACAAGGCAAATTCTCCCAGATGCCGGGTAGCACTCACACCCTGCCGTGAGAGGCAAGCTGTATGGTTACCTAGAGCTGTAGAGAATGCAGGGGGAACCCTGATATTGCTATCACGCAAGGAAGGGAACAGCAAAGAGAGAGACTTACAGGCCTCATTTCCCCAGGCAGTCTTTTCTTGGTACAGTGCAATCATACATCGCATCCCCTGGGAATCCCTGGTCCACCCCAACGGGAAGGGCACTATCTGGGCAATCGGTCACCCCGAGGCACAAGCATAGCAATCGCTATGTTTGAGACTCTGGACAGTATATTTGACCCATTCTATCCAGGCTTTCACATCCCCATACCCTGTTTCAATCTCAAATGTTTGAACTGCCGCATTTCAAACAGGGCCTCCTGTTTTCTCTCCTGTTTTCTCCTTGAGTTTCTCCCTTTCTCTGATGGAAATGAGGATTGTTTCCATACAACTATTCTCAATCTGGCTGTTGGGTCCCTCCCAGTTATTTGTTCTCTCTGCTCAATTGTCCTTGGGCATTTAAATCTCCACAAGCTAACACCTCACAAGCATCAAACGTGACAGATTGTGGTACATAACCCTCTACCACAGTCACCCATATTTTTATGGGGTATCCCGTCTTACTATTATCTGGTCATGCCTTTTCCAAGTAGACAATTGACCAAG
Organism: Anser cygnoides; assembly: GCF_040182565.1. Classification (NCBI taxonomy): domain Eukaryota; kingdom Metazoa; phylum Chordata; class Aves; order Anseriformes; family Anatidae; genus Anser; species Anser cygnoides. The sequence goes on along the minus strand of NW_027103069.1, from coordinate 1,386,333 downwards.
GCCTTCTCTGAGGCCTACAATCACTAGAAATAAAATTAATAGTTGATTTTTCCCTATCATTATCTTTAAACCTTAGGTTTCCAAATAATTATCAATACAAAGAATAAGATATACACTACTACTATAACAAACCCCCCTTGGGAGCACTTCGATTCACTATAGGTCTGTCCTTTCTCTCAATTACAAGCCACACTCATTAGTTACCTGTGAAAATAAAAGGTTAGTTTACAATTGTAAGCTCTTATCCCGCTCAGAGTCCACTATGAGATTTTTCTCTTTGATATCAGCTTCCAACAAGTCTTCTGTAGGAACAGCTTCCCAGGTGCTAGGGTCGATGGATGCCTTCACTCGAGTATAGTGAGTCCAACCTTTTTCCGCAGTTCTTACAGCTGTTTCAGTGGTTAGTAATACTTGGAAGTGTCCTTCCCATTCAGGCCAGAGTTGATCCTTTCCAGGTACGAATCAGGACCCAATTTCCCACGGGTCCTGAGAGATGACAAAGAAGAGGACAACCCCAGAATACAGTTCTTAAGAAAACTCTCTTGTTTCGAATTGTGGTATCTCATCCCTTCTGCCCAGATAGGGGAATCCGAACAGCATCTCATACGGTGAAATTCCTATATCGTTTCTTGGTACTGTTTGAACCTGCAGGAGTGCTAAAAGTAAACATTTTACCCAAGGAAGTTGGGTTTCTAACACTAATTTAGTTAATTGCTTCTTTAATGTCTGGTTCATTCTCTCCACCTTCCCAGAAGAGGAGGGGTGCCAGGGGGTGTAAAAATCCCACTCAGTCTCTAAGGCCTGCATTAACCCTTGCAGTACTTGTGAAGTGAAATGACTTCCTTGATCTGAATCAATGTTTTCAGCTATCCCATATCTAGGGACTATTTGCTCCAGTGATACCTTAGCCACCGTGTTCGCAGTGGCAGATACAGAGGGGAAAGCTTACACCCATCCAGTCACGTGGTCAACTAGGACAAACAAGTACTTAAGTCGCCCTGCTTTAGGTAACTCAGTACAGTCTACCTGTATACTTTGGAAAGGTCGAATCCCTGGCTCCCATCCCCCTCTAGGTGGGTTACGGATGACCTTTTTATTTGCCTTTTGACATAGGGTACATCCTCTGCATATTTGCTTCACTAAAGTGTATATTCCTACACAGACATACTGTCTTAGCACTACATCACACATTGCTTGCACCTCCCAATGACTATCTTGATGTAAAAGATTAATATTTGCCTCACCGGTGCTTTATTCAGCATTTCTCTCCCATCAGGGAGTATCCATTTTCCCTCAGACTTCGTGGCTCCTGATTCCTTAAAGAAATCTTTCTCTTAAAACTCTTTAGTTCTTTCTTAGTTTTCAACAATTCCCTGAATCCTCTCTGGATTTATTCTTCGTTTTCCCTCAGACATTAGATGCCTTAAATACCTGACTTCTCTTTCTACATATAGTAATTTATTTTTCAATACTCCCAAGCCCTGCTTTCCCAGAAAGTTGAATAGCTTGTTAGTAGCTTCCTTCACAACTGTTTTCTCCTGTCCTGACAATAAACGATCATCCACATTTTGTAACAGTAATTCCTCCTTGGGAGGTTGGAATTGCTTCAAAATCTGTTCTAGAACTTTGCCCAAATAAATCGGTGGCCCTGTAAACCCCTGAGGTAAAACTGTCCATATGTATTGTTGCTTCCGCCCCCACTTCAGAGTCTTTCCAGTCAGAGGTGAATATATCTTTGCTCTCAGGGCCTGAGAGCACTCCATTAATACCACTGTTATTCCAGTCTACCAATTTACTACTTGAATGCCCAATTTCATCATCAAATCCCTTCCCAACAAGTTAGTCCCTGCCTTGGGTACATACAATAATTGCCCAGAGATCATTTTATCGCCTAGTCTCAGCTTGGTATCCCCCAAAGGTGGCACTGTTATCCCAGCCCAGGTAGAACCCCCATCACTTTTTAGGGTTTCATTAGTTAATTTTGTTATAAATGACTGAGTCCCAAATAGGATTACAATCAAAGTTTACAATTTGTTAAATGAATAGAGGCAAGCAAACAGCGCTGGGTGCGCCGGGAGTCTCTGCTCCACCAGGACGCACACCTGTTACGTAAGGCGGCTGGTTTTTATGCTCCTAGGCTAATACATATTCATTACTACTTCTAGAAGAGGCAGGGTTATTATAATTGGTTTCCCGAATCCGAAGTCCTCCCAGGTGCGCCTGCTTATCAGTCTCTGTTAGTTTCTCGGGGGCCGCTCGGACAGGGAGGCTCATATTCTTCCTCCTTATCTAGTGGTCTCTTGGCCGGCTGTCAGAAGTTACTGCACGTCCGTGCAAAGTCAGCAGTTTTTCTCTGAAGAAATCCCTTTGTTCTCTTCTCGCCTAAACCCAGGCCTCAATGTTAACCCTTCACACCCCTTAGTGGCACGAATTGCTGGACTATTCCTTACAATTTAATCCCTGATACTTTACAGGCCAGTAATGACCTAGCTGCCCCAGTGTATTGGGTTTGATGGCAAGGTTCTGGTAGTGGGGGGGCTGCAGTGGCAGCCCCCACGAGGAGAATCCAGAAACCACCCTGTGGCAGATAAGGGCCAGTTTCAGCCGGCCCCAAAGGGGCCCACCGCTGCCCAGAGCCAAGCCATGAGCAACACAGTCCGTGCCTCTGTGAGAGCACATCCACGAAAACAAACAAACAAAAACCTGCTGCTCAACAGCAGCTGGGAGAGCGAGGAGTGAGAAACCTCCCCGCAGACACCAAAGTCAGCACAGAAGGAGGGGGTGGAGGTGCTCCAGGTGCCGGAGCCGAAGCCCCATGGTGGAGCACGCTGCACCCCCCGTCCCCCCCTCTTCTCGATACTTGGGAAACTGACTAAACACCACAGCAAATATACCAAAACTTCTAGACTGTTACTTAGATAATGCCTACATCCTCTTTCCCTGCTCATTCAACTTTCCCAACTCATTCAAAAAACAGCTCTGTCAAACATTACATACCACACCTTTAACACCTTCAATAACCCTTTTTAACACTTCTTTCTATCTTTCTCCAGCCTGTACTTTCACCAAAGTCTCAGTCATTGGCCAACTTCATTCCATACCTTTCTCCCTCCAGGATGCTGAAACAACATATCAGTATAACATACTTCATCCCATTTTCCTTCTCTCCTCCTTCTTCCACTCCGGATATTCCTACCTGAAGTGGCCAGCCTGGCCACACTTAAAACATCCCATCAAAGCCTGTCCCTGCTAAGATTCAGGCCACAACACGGGTAGCTTTCCTCACCTGCCATTCCTTCATCTCTCTTCCTCTCCTTTCCATCCTGGCCCTGACTCCTCCTGAAGATTTTCTTCCTCTTTCTCCAACCCTCTGCCTCACTACCTGCTACACTGTCAATACCATTAGTTTCACTCTCTGCTTTTCCTTCTCATCTCCCCTCCTGACACACACCTTCAGGGCCTCCCGCAGGAGGGCCCCCCAGTGACTGTTCACTACATCCCCCCACCTTCTGGAGCATTTTCTGTGCATCTTGCCAGGCTTTAATCACAAAATGAACTTTCAAGAGCCCTTGGGATACCGGGTCCTCAGGATTCATACCCAAGTACTTTCTCATTCTGACCCCAAGTCTCTCATATGATTTCTGAGTTCCCTCTTGAGGGGCCTCACCCCTCAAGTTAGGGGTAATAACCTGGCAGATCAGGAGGCAAAAAGAGCATCATTAATGAGTATGAGAACCACAAAAACGAGGGAAAATTGCCCAGACTTTGGCAAAAACTCAAAAGAACTTCCATGTGATACCTGTTGGAAAGATTTCGGCTTTGATGTTGTACAATGCAGTTGCCTGTCCTGGGAAAAGGAGGAAGGGAATAAGCCACATAGTTATTGTTATTTACACGGACCTATATACACATTACTGTGTTTTACACAGCCAGAAAAGGATAAAATGGCTCAAATGGGCATAAAAGAAATAGATGGGGGTAAATGGATATTGCCTGATGGAAGGGAAATGCTTCCTAAATCTGCAGCTCTGCGAGTGCTACGGAGGTTTCATGAGAACACCCACTGGGGAGCTCAAGCACTAGTGGACCAATTCGCCACAAAATATATGTGTATTGGAATATACAATGTAGCAAAACGAATTGTGCATGATTGTCTTGTTTGTAAGAGAGTGAATGCCCGACAAATGAGGGAGAGGGTATTAGGGGGTCAGGAATTAGCACACCGACCTTTTGCCAGAATTCAATTGGATTTCACAGAACTTCCAAAAGTGGGAAGGTACAAATATTTACTAGTAATTGTAGACCATCTCACGCATTTTGTCGAGGCTTTCCCAACAGCGAGGACAACAGCCCAAGCTGTGGTAAAAATACTATTAGAAAATATCATCCCGAGGTACGGGATTGTAGAAACAATTGATTCTGACTGAGGCCCCCACTTTATATCAAAGGTGTCCAAAGAAGCTATGAGAGCCCTGGGGACGAGTTGGGAATATCATACACCGTGGCACCCTCAGAGCTCTGGAAAGGTAGAACGAATGAATGGGGAAATTAAAAAGCAACTAACGAAGCTTATGATGGAGACAAAAACCTCCTGGGTGAAATGTTTACCGCTTGCACTATTGAATATTCGAACACAGCCTCGAGCCAATGTTGGAATCTCACCTTTTGAAATGCTATACGGTATGCCTTATGATCTAGAGATACCAGCTGATCATCCCCAGGTACAGGACACACAATTAACACCTTATTTAATACAGCTCATGAATAGACGGAGGGAATTACGAGCGAAAGGGTTGGTAGCACAGCGTCCCCCGTTAGATATAGCAATCCATAAAATACAGCCTGGAGATAAGGTTCTAATTAAGACATGGAAAGAAACATCTTTAACACCACGGTGGGAAGGCCCCTATGTTGTTTTACTCACTACAGAGACGGCTATCCGGACGGCTGAGAAGGGGTGGACGCATGCCAGTCGTGTGAAGGGACCAATCCAGACAAGCGAATGGGAAGTGGTTGCAGGCCCAGATGACTTAAAGCTCACTCTGAAACGGACTCAATAAGTATATACTGTCACTGTCTATGTATCGTAAAAAAGGGGAGGAGGGAGGCTCTGTGTGATTGGTAACAGGTACGAGGTCACTGACCGAGAGACTCCCCTGAAGAGCACTACTGCTGCCGAGAAGAACCCACACCTTGTAGTTCGCCGCAACCGAACTGACAAGCGAGGCAGAGAGTGAAACGGTGGGGATCTGCGTGACCAGGTAAACCCCTAGAGATGGGCCCTATCTCCATCCACTTTTTGCGATACATAGTAATAAGTGTATGTATTTATACTGTTCCTGGGTCTGCGTACCCTCATAAACCTTTTAGTTGGAGCCTAATCAGATGGGGAGATCACCGTCTGGTACAGCAAATAATCACTGCCGGAGGCCCTAGTTTTAAAGTCGCTCTATGTGACCTTGTGACATGGGGCAGAAATGCAAACATATGCTCAGGTCAACTGAGCTTCTATATGTGCCCAAGCTTTAACCCGGGAAGACCGCATTGTAACGATCCACATGAATACTTTTGTGCCTATTGGGGTTGTGAAACTATTGCTACAGACTGGACTCCTGGAGCTGGAGCAGACAAGTATGTGAAGGTGGGGTACGGGCCACCAGGATGTAACCGTAATTGCAGGTTCATATACATCAATGTAACCCATCCGGAAGACCAAAGATGGACCCTAGGACTACGTTGGGGAATTAGGTTGCATGAATCCGGAGCGGATAGAGAGGGGATACTACATATAAGGAGAGAAGAAATTAAGAACCCCCAACAGGTGGGGCCAAACCAAGAACTATCAGGAAATGTTTTGACAAAAGCCTCTGAAATGCAAACTACAAATAGCCCTAAGCTACTAGAGGCCATTAACGAATCAGTGGACCGAAAATATGACCATAATGAAGGGATGACTGAGAATAGCATGTGGAAAATCATGGATGCTAGTTATTTCTTACTAAATCAAACGAATCCCAACATCCCCAAACCTTGTTGGTTATGCCTTGATATAAGGCCTCCGTATTATGACGCTATTGGGGATCTGGGAGAAGCCACCCGTTCACGTTACCCCAACCCTCCACAATGCAATTGGGGGAAAGATGTAGGAATAACATTGACGGAAGTAACCGGGAATGGAAGATCTGTAGGTACAATCCCTAAGGAGAAGCTCCATTTATGCAGCAGTATAGAGAAGGTTACACCAGGAAGTAGAGAAAGATGGTTAATACCTGCAAACAATGTTAGATGGGTATGCTCATCGATAGGTGTTACTCCTTGTTTATCACTTGAACTCTTTAATGTATCCCAAGATTTCTGTATACAAGTGATAATTGTACCAAGAATTCTATACCATTCTGAAGACTATGTATATACACAGCACACAGTAACAGAAAACGACTTAACAAAAAGAGAACCAATCACGGCTATAACATTGGCAACGTTAATAATTTTGGGAGGTACCGGGGTGGGCACTGGAGTTGCCTCTCTGGTCAGACAGAGTCAGGAGTTTACCTCCCTACGTGTGGCTGTAGATGAGGACTTAACTCGAATTGAACAGTCAATCACTGCCCTAGAAAAATCGGTACGGTCACTATCAGAGGTTGTTTTACAAAATCGTAGAGGATTGGATCTGGTGTATTTACAACATGGTGGATTATGTGCCGCCTTGAAAGAAGAATGCTGTGTATATGCAGACCATACTGGAGTAGTGAGGGATACAATGATGAAGCTTAGAGAAGGATTAGAGAAAAGAAAACGAGAATATGAGGCTAAACAGAATTGGTACGAATCTTGGTTTAATTATTCACCCTGGCTTACAACGTTACTGTCGACAATAGCGGGACCCTTGTTGTTACTAATATTGAGCCTTACTTTTGGACCATGTATTCTTAATCGTGTAATTGCAATTGTAAAAAAACGTTTAGAGGCAGCACATTTGATGCATATTAGTGCCAAATGCGAATCCATGACCACGAATGAAGATGCTGAATCTCTAACACTCAGCAGACTGGCATACCAGGAATTAATGAACAAAATAACTAACTAAAAGAAAAAGGAGGGATTGTGGTGTATGAGGCATGTTTGTTCATTATTTCCCATGGCTATGTTAAGAAGGAACAAAGGGAGTCGCCAGGTGGCTGTAAGGACCTTGAGGCTCCTTGCCTGTTGCTGTCTGGGGCGGATAGTTGAGAGAACTTTGTGTAAATACTATTACTGCAAAATTTGATAACCCACCTGTCCTATCTGAAGACAAAACAGCATGACCGGCTATGGAGGGAAAACATCACGTACCAAGCGGAGGAAGACTACGTCCTTCATCCGTGCGACCACCAGAGGGACCAGAGACGACCCCCTAGCAACAGTCGACGCAGCCGCAGTAGCAGGAAGGGGGGCTATGTAACCCCGGAAGAACTCGGTGATATAAGGACTGTGAAAAGGGGGGGGGTGCGGGCCGTTTGGAGGAGCATGGACTCCCAGGCTGCCCAGCGCTGTTTTCCTTGCTGATCGCTTACTCAATAAACTAATTCTTTCTGGCTAATAGAGTAATTTATAACATTGCACACTATTATTATTCCAGCCAGGATCAGCAAGTGGCTATTTCTGCCCTGCCGGTGTTACCCCTGGTCCTGGAGGATGAGCTCTTTCCCATTTTTGTATAGCAGCTCTCCTCCTGATCATTCCCGTTTCTTTCCCTGTAAACAACATATTTATATACATAATTCCCCCCCCCCAAGAGTATAAGTTAAGTCCTAGGAACTGGTCTAACAGTTCAGCTAGCCTGTTGGGGTCCTCAATTAAAGACTTCATCTCCTTAAAACTCCTAACCTCTCTGCTGGTAAGGAGGGGGGGAAGTTCACTTAAGAGGATACACAGTGTTAGTACTGTTAGTATAAGGGAAGGCAAAATTCTCAGTACCTCTTCTACCTTGTTCTAATTCTTGCCAGAGCCTAGAGTATGCTCTTCTCTAGGGACAGTGTTAATTGCAGTCCCTGTCTCCCTTCCTGGAGCGGCTGCTGCTGCCAGCGGTGCAATATTAGGATTATAGGGAACATAACTTGGCTCCTCCTCCGAAAAAAAAAGGAATCTTATTGTTTACATAGAAATTTAAAGCCTGAATTTTCATCAGGCCCGTATTTTGGCCAAAATACTGCAGTTCCTTTAATTGGTTCTTTTGTCCAGACTAATACACAATATTTAACCTTTTTTTTTTTTCTTTCTTTTATCATCTCCTCTAATTTTGAGATTATTTTTCCAATTTCTTATAATTCTTCAGGAAGGACTTTCGGTAGTCACTCCCCCAGGGATATCTCCCTGTCCCCTGGAACTCATATTTCCCATTTTTCCTAGCCCTTGTCAGTGTGCTGCTACAGAAATTTCCCTCCTGCAGTGTACCACACAGTAACGTTCTGATTCTGGAAAATGAGGGTGTACTTCCAAGCACTTCCCTGTGCAAGGATTACTGTACACCAAATTTCCCTGGTGTACTGCCAAGCACTTCCCCGTGCAAGGACTACCGCATACCAAATTTCCCTGGTGTACTGCCAAGCACTTCCCTGTGCAAGGGCTTACCATACACCAAATTTCCCGAGACTCTTCCTTCCTCTCCCTTATCTCACGCTTCGTCCGTCTCCGGCCGTGCCCCTCGCGGAGCTACAGAATCTCGGATCAGGACTCCACACTCACTTCGTACAAAAGTACATCTCAATCACACATCACTCAGAGTCTCACCCGACCCCCAAGGCAATACTTAATATTTCTTACCTTGGTCTGTGCGCAGATTTACCAGATCAATTCTTAAACCCGGAGTGCCTACCTTCTTCCCTTCCCCACTACTTCATGGATCCTGCCTCTTTAATCAGTCTCGGGCCCTCTGTCAGCTCTCCGCAAAACCGCCACCGCCGATGCACAGGACCGCTGAAATCAGCGGGGCATGCCTTCCTGCTGCTGCGGCGGTGGGGCTCCCCGGTAGGTGACTGGATCCCGGACGAGCCCCCAAATTGTGAGAAACACTCCGTAGCCAATAACTTAGGCTCAGGCAAGGATCTCAGTGAAGTAGTAATTTATTCGCGATTGCAATGGCGGGCGTCCCACAAGCAGGAGCACACCTACTGGTTCCAAAACACAGTTTATATACTTTTTGATGACAGGACCCTCCACTGTTTCCCCACTGAGTGGGTAATCCAGGTTCACAATCTATCTGATGCTTCACAGACAGTGCATGGCCTTCAGTTGCCGGCCTGTTAAATTTCAAATTTCTTTTGACGTTTTTTTTTACTGTTTGAAGTGGTAATGTTTCTTCCCTTATCTGACTTGACTTAACACCGTGATTTTCACCTAATTGTTCTAAGGAGTCTGGTTGTCTGCATTTTACAAGGTCGCCTGCTAAGTTTTCTTATCACTGCAAGCATATCTCAATACCACATTCCTTACCTTTAAACAATGTAACTCTGCAAAAACAACATTTTTATTCCCACAACGGGCCCGGCGGTGCATCTTGTAATCCTATTTTTTGTTCTTAAATGTTTGAGTGTGACAAGGAGGAAGGTGGGAGCATTATCTAAGTAACAGTCCAGAAGTTTGGGTATATTCGCGGTGGTGTTTGGTCAGTTTCCCAAGCATCGGGGGAGGGGGGCTGACTGATTATCAAAGTGGTAGAACGGAGAGTCACTTCTTTGGTGGTTCGGGCCTGAGCCCTGGGAATTTGGTAAGAAGGGGTAGAGCGAATTTATTTAGGCCTCAATACCTTTTTAAACTCCCATATTGATGGATCCATAGGAGTGATTCCTTGTTTTGTGTGGGTTTACTAACAAAGTGCGTGAGAAAAATTGGCATTCGGCTTTAAATTCGGTCTTGTTGAAATGTAAATTTTGTGAAAAAGGTGGTATTGTTTGTCTGGAAGACGGAGGGCTGAGTGCTTCTGGTGTTTTCCCGAAGCCCTGTGGATTTATGATTGGAACGGGGCTCATTAAGAATCTGAAATAGTAAAGTTTGTATGTGGAAGGAAGAGTTTAATCCCAGGGAACTGGGACATTTGGGAAGAAGATCAGGAAAAGATAGTAAAAACCTGCAATAAAAAGGTTTGCGTGGAAATTGAAACAAGGGACAGTAACTAATAAGGAATAGTAATAAATAAATAAATAAATAGATAAATAAATAAAAGGGAATGGGAAATCAAGGAAATGGGTAATATCCAAAACAAAGACGTTTCCAAAAGAAAGCCTCGTTGGGTGCATATTGGCACATTGTAAGGATATTGTTAGAAATGGGGGCACAGAAAGCAAGAGGACTTCCACTAAGTATTGCAATCAATAGTGGCCACTATATAAGCTAAATGGCCACTTCATGGATCAATCGACTGTAACACTATCTTGCAATTAACGTTGTTTTTGAGGAGAGAAGGAAAATGGGATGAAATGTTGCATACTGATATGTTGTTTCAGCATCGTGGAGGGAAAAGGTATGGAATTAAGTCGGCCCCTGACTGAGCCTTTGGTGTTGACATTAGAAAAGTACAGGCTGGAGAAAGATAAAGGAAGTGTTAAAAGGGTTGTTGAAGGTGTTAAAGGTTGTGTGGCATATAGTATTTAACAGAGCTGTTTGAAGTTGAATGAGCAGGGAAAGAGGATGTAGGAATGTTAGTAGTTCTGCCTCAACCCGAGGCTGAGATCTCAAAATCACGGGTGTGAGCCCTCTGGGGCAGAGGGATCATGATGGGTCCCAGAAAGTTGTCATGGAAACAGGAAAAGGCATTTTTATTTGCAATGCTTTAATTTTCAATTGGGAAAAATGATTGGAATTCATCAATTTTTACACTTACCCAGTTTGCCAGGGTCCTTCTTAGGAAGGGACTTGCTGGAAAAATTGGATGCAAAAAAATTCTTTTGAACAAGGAAAAATGGAAATAACATTTTGGCAAAATTAGACGGGTTTGGTTCACGGTACTAGATTGAAAGGATGCCTTTTTCTGCCTGCCCGTGGCAACTGAAAGCCAGAAACTCTTTGCCTTTCAATGGGAAAATCCTAATAGAGGACGAAAAACTCAGCTTACTTGGACTGTGTTACCACAGGGGTTCAAGAATAGCCCCACCATATTCGGGAAACAACTAGCCTGTGATCTGGAAGCTTGAAAGACCCCTTCGGGAGAAGGGGACACTGTTGCAATACGCAAATGATAGCTACTGAAGAAGAAAAGGAACGGGTATAATGGACTTCCTAAAGTTTTTCGGCACTAATTCTGTGAATCCAGCCTCTTTCCTTAGTCATGTTTGCATCAAGACCATGGACGCGGTATACTCCAGCAGACCAGACTTAAAGGATACACCCCTAGAAGATGCGGAGGATTGGTATATAGATGGCAGCAGCTTCGTCCGCCAGGGATTTTGCCTTACACGATATGCAGTAACAAACATCAGCCCAAAAGGTGGAAATCATCGCCTTGATAAGAGCTTTTGAGCTGGCAAACATTTGGACAGATTTGAAATATGCCTTTGGTGTGGTGTATGCACACGGGGCAATTTGGAAGGAGAGAGGACTTTTATCTTCCTCAAATTAAACATGCAGAAGAGGCTGATAGCAGTTATTAGGGAAGAAGGAAAAAGGAGGCCTAGACAGGAACAGCCCCGGCTAGGCAAGGATCAATGTGCCCTATGTAAGAAATTTGGGCTACAGTGGTAGCCCCTGTGAGAAGAATCCAGCAGCTGCCCCATGGTAGATAAGGGCCAGTTTTAGCCGGCTCCAAAGGGGCCTACCGCTGCCCAGAGCCAAGCCGTGAGCAATGCAGTTTAAATCTCTATGAGAGCACATCCAAGAAAAGGAAAAGAAACTGCTGCACAGCAGCAGCTGGGAGAGTGAGGAGTGAGAAACCTCCCTGCAGACACCAAGGTCAGTGCAGAGGAGGGGGAGTGCAGTGCAGAGGTGCTCCAGGTGCCGGAGCCGAAGCCCCCCCTCGGCCCACAGAGCGGCCCCTGGTGGGGAAGGCAGACCCCCACCACCCATGGTGTACTGCGGCGGAGCAGATTTCCACGTTGCAGCCCATTTAGGAACAGCCCAGGAAGGTCGGCACCCCACGAGAGGGACCCCACACCAGAGCAGCTCCCAAAGAGCCTGTTTTTCGCTGCCCGTGGAGAAACCCACACAGGACCAGCCCAGGAAGGTCGACACCCCACAACAGAGCAGGGGGAAGAGCGACTGTGATGGAGCAGTGGAAACAAAGCACCACGGACTGACTGCAGCCCCCACTCCTGGCCCACCCCCGTGCCACTCAGGGCAGGGAAGAGGTGGAAGAGGGGGAAGAGGTGCCCCCAGCTTGTTTCTTTGTTTCTCACCGCTCTAGCCTGTCAGCAATAGGTAATAAATTTTATTAACCTTCCTATGTTAAGTCTGTTTTGCCTGTAACGATAATTGTAGAGTGATCCCCATTGAGGTACACTTGAGGTACACTTGAGGAACCCTTGAGGTACGCTTTTTCATTTATCAGGGACCTAGCTTTCTGAAAAGCCCCAACTCCCCTGTTCTGAATTTATAACAGCAATCTCTCCTCCTTCTTCCACTCCGGATATTCCTATTTGAAGTGGCCGTCCTGGCCACTCTTAAAACATCTTCTCAAAGCCTGTCCCTGCTAGGATTTAGGTTGCAACACAGGCAGCTTTCCTTGCCTGCCATTCCTGCAGATATTTCTGCTCTATCGGAATTACTCTCAGTCCAGGGGGGGTGTTAGTTCTTTCCCATTCTTGCATAGCTGCCTGCCGAATCATTCCCCTCCTAAACATTCTTCTCCAGTGAATAACATACTCAGGATTGACATTTCCCCCCCTGGAATACAAAATAGTCCTTAGAAACGGATTTGACTGTTCTGCTAGGCCCTCAATTAAAGACTTCATTTTGTAAGAAATGGTCCAGCAATTCGTGCCACTAAGGGGTTTTGAAGGGTTAACATTGAGGCCTGGGTTTAGGCGAGAAAAGAACAAAGGGATTTCTTCGGAGAAAAAACTGCTGACTTTGCACGAATGTGCAGTAACTTCTGACAGCCGGCCAAGAGACCACTAGATAAGGAGGAAAAATATGAGCCTCCCTGTCTCCCTGTCCGAGCGGCCCCCGAGAAAGTAACAGAGACTGATAAGCGGGTGCACTTGGAAGGACGTCGGATTCGGGAAACCAATTATAATAACCTTGCCTCTTTTAGAAGTAGTAATAAATATGTATTAGCCTAGGAGTATAAAAAATTAGATGCCTCACGTAACGGGTGTGCGTCCTGGTGGAGCAGAGACTCCCGGCGCACCCAGCGCTGTTTGCTTGCCTCTATTCATTTAATAAATTGTAAACTTTGATTGCAATCCTATTTGGGACTCAGTCATTTATAACAATTGGGGGCTCGTCCGGGATGGTCTTGGTTCCTGAATTCTGACTTGATCTAGGAGGGGCGCCCCCACCATTTGGTGGCTCCTGTTCGAGTCAGGTCGGGACTAATGCCATCTCGAACCTGAATAAGGGCAAGCAAAGATTTAGATTTTTATGAGCTCCCTTTTGCCGGCTGCAGCACTATATTTTGCCCGTAATTCTGCGCGCGAAGATCCGAACGAAGACGACGGAGTCGTAAGTATTTAATGTGTATACCGTTCGGTTGGGTGGGATTCGGTTGCCTGTGTGTGTGAGAGTGTGATTGAGACGGAACGTAGTTCCGAAGCGATTGTGGAGGTCTTCTAACCGCGGTTCCAATCTCCCGCGAGGGACTTGGCCGGTGAAGGACCGAAGCGATTCCTATAGGATTCGTGGGTGGGTGATAGGTCCTAAACCCCCTGCAAGACACTCTCACTAAGGCAACCAAGGGCTGTAGGAATTGCCACAGTAAAATTCCTAGATGGGTCAGATTAAATCGAAGACCCGGGACCAGAGAAAAGGGAGCAAATTACCAGACATACCACCAGAAAGTCCATTAGGGATAATGATTAGAAATTGGAACGATAGGGGCCCCAGAAAAGGAAAAAGCAAAGTAAAAATGATTCAGTATTGTATGATAGAATGGCCAAAGGAGCCTTTAAGACCACATGTCTTTTGGCCTATTTTCGGATCTTTTGAAGACTGGGTTTGCCAGGCTTTAAATCTACATGTTAACTCAAAGGAACCTTTTAGTCAGGAGGAAAGTGATTATGCAAGGTTATGGATCAGGACTTCACGTCCTTTTCCAGCCTCAGTATTTACACTAAAAACAGAGGAGGAGTTTGAAGAAGGAGAAGAAAAACGGGAAAAAGAAAAAGAGGATAAATGGGAGCCATTAGATAATTTACCACCTCTATATTCTAACAATCCACCTCTGGCAGTGGCCCCACCTCCGGCAGCTGTGATATCTCCACCGCCGACAGCACCGGAATCAGACCGACCCCCGGCTGCATGTACGAGAAGTAGAACTGCCACATCTGAGGGAGCTTCTCTATATCCCTTAAGAGAGGTACCCCTGGGGGGCAATCAGGGAGGCATTGGGTTTGTGGCAGTCCCCTTAAATACCACAGATGTAAGGAATTTCAAGAAAGAAATGGGGGCCTTATTAGATGACCCCCTCGGAGTAGCTGAAAGACTGGACCAATTCCTAGGTCCCAATACTTATACCTGGGAAGAAATACAGTCCATTTTAGGGATCTTATTTACTGTCGAGGAAAAAGGAATGATTAGGCAAGCTGGAATGAGAATGTGGGAGAGACAGAATCAGGCAGGACCCCCAGGAGACCAAAAATGGCCAAACGTGGATCCCCACTGGGATCATCAACAACCCCAAGGAAGGCAGAATATGAGGGATTTGAGAACATTAATCATACAGGGAATAAGGGAAGCTGTTCCCCGAGGGCAAAACATTAATAAAGCATTTAATGAGCAACAAGGGAAAGACGAATCTCCAACAGAATGGTTGGAGAGATTAAGGAGAAGTTTACAAATGTACTCTGGAATTGACCCGAATACAGTGGCTGGAACTGCACTCCTTAGAACGCAATTTGTAGCTAAATCCTGGGGGGACATAAGGAGGAAATTAGAGAAGCTGGAAGATTGGCAAGAGAGGGGATTAGAAGAGTTACTTAGGGAAGCACAGAAAGTATATGTTAGGAGAGATGAGGAAAAACAAAAAGCAAAAGCTAAGATTTTTGTAGCAGCAGTAAGAGAAAGTCAGAGAAATAAGACTCTGTCCGGAGAAAGGAGGGAGAAGGGAATAGAGAAAGCCCCTAGGGGGCAGTCTTGTCGAGAGAAGTACACCATTCCCGCTTGTTACTATTGTAACAAGAAGGGACACATTCAGAGGAACTGTCGTAAGCGGGAACAAGATGAGAAAACATTCAAAGAAGAATAGGGGTGTCAGGGGCTATATCTTCTGGGGACGTCAACATCAACGGAGCCCTTGATAAAACTACTAATTGGTCCCCATAAAGAGGAAGTTTTGTTTTTAGTGGACACAGGAGCTGAAAAATCTACTATTCAAAAACTTCCAAAAGGAGTAGAGGAAGGGAACAATTATATGTCAGTAATAGGGGCAAAAGGAGAGCCTTTTAGAGTGCCTGTCTTGAAGAATGTAAAAGTAGAAACTGGGAAGAAAACTTATGTTAATGATTTTCTTTTGCTCCCTGAAGCGGAGTACAATTTACTGGGGAGAGATTTGATTTTAAGATTGAATTTGAGCATTCAGAGTCAAGGGGACGAATTGCAGATTAAATTATACACTTTGACACAAAAAGATGAAGAAGTCATTAACCCTTTAGTATGGTATAAGGAGGGGGAGACCGGAAGCATAGAAATGGACCCCATAAATATTCAAATAATGGATCCCCATCGTCCAATCCGAGTCAAACAATACCCTATACCAATGGAGGGTCGAAAGGGGTTAAAACCTGTGGTTGACAGACTTCTGGAAAAAGGAACTTTAGAACCGTGCATGTCGCCTCATAATACACCTGTTAGTGTTGGGGAGAATCGAATGGATGTTCTATTAATGTTTCTCAGGTGATGGATCATACGGTATAATTAAATATTATTAAATGTACTTACATTATCAAGTAATCTATGTATACTGGAAACCTAGGGAGTACACTGAACATTTAAAGGAATCGTTGAAGGGGAACCCTGGGAGGGAATAGGTGCAACCTGACCTTGGATAAGGGCCTGGAGATGATGAAATGAGTTGAAGCAGAATCAAGGAGCGAAGGGAGCATGCGTCGAGTGAGAAAGGTGAAAGAGTTCAGCGGAGAGGAAGACTCCTTACTTCATCTGGACGACCACCTGGACGACCACCAGAGTGCGCCACGCATGTGCAAAGGGGAGGGGAGCTAATTAGAATGAAAAGCGAGGCTGATGTTGCAACCTGTAATGAATATGTATACCTGACGCAATATTGTATGTATAAATAATGGCTGGGAAGTAACGGGACTTGAAGCCAGATTTGGGCACCTGCCCCGGCTTCCAGCGCTGAATAAAGCACCTTCATATAATCACTTGGTGGTTATGTGGTTGCTACGCTAACATTTTGGCGACCCAGATGGGACAGCGTGGGCACTGCTGAGGCGGATCGTGTCTCGGTTTCGCTCCAGCCGGCACCGAGGGATTCTCGGGGAGCAGTCGACCACGACCGACCTCCGCTGCTCACGACGTACCACTGGAGTGGTAAGCAAAGGTGCTTTCAACTTTGGGTATTCGGTACCGATTTGGTTGGGAAAGCCTGCCGGTCAGACGCGGCGAAAGCCACGCTCGGTTGGGCAGGGAGCTCCCGGGGTAAGCCTAGGCGCCGTCCGTTAGACAGAGCGAAAGCTCTGCAGGTTCGGCATTGGTAACTGTATTGGTTTGTGCTGAAGGGTCAGCACCAGGTATTATTGGTATGTAGAAAGCGTGCTGCTGCTGCTCCGGCAGCTTTTTGCGAAAAGCACGCTGCTGCTCCGGCAGCTTTTGGGAAAGCACACTGCTGCTCCGGCAGCTTCTGGAAAGTGTGCTGTTGCTGCTCCGGCAGCTTTCGGGAGAGTGTGTTGCTGCTCCGGCAGCTTTCGGGAGAGTGTGTTGCTGCAGCTTTCGGGAGAGTGTGTTGTTGCTCCAGCAGCTTTCGGGAGAGTGTGTTGCTGCAGCTTTCGGGAGAGTGTGTTGCTGCTCCGGCAGCTTTCGGGAGAGTGTGTTGCTGCAGCTTTCGGGAGAGTGTGTTGCTGCAGCTTTCAGGAGAGTGTGTTGTTGCTCCAGCAGCTTTCGGGAGAGTGTGTTGTTGCTGCAGCTTTCGGGAGAGTGTGTTGTTGCTCCAGCAGCTTTTGGGAGAGTGTGTTGCTGCTCCGGCAGCTTTTGGGAGAGTGTGTGGCTGCTCCGGCAGCTTTTGGGAGAGTGTGTTGCTACTCCGGCAGCTTTCGAGAGAGTGTGTTGCTGCTCCGGCAGCTTTTGGGAGAGTGTGTTGCTGCTCCGGCAGCTTTCGAGAGAGCGTGTTGCTGCTCCGGCAGCTTTTGGGAGAGTGTGTTGCTGCTCCGGCAGCTTTCGGGAGAGTGTGTTGCTGCTCCGGCAGCTTTTGGGAGAGTGTGTTGCTGCTCCGGCAGCTTTTGGGAGAGTGTGTGGCTGCTCCGGCAGCTTTCGGGAGAGTGTGTTGCTGCTCCGGCAGCTTTCGGGAGAGTGTGTTGCTGCTCCGGCAGCTTTTGGGTCCGTATCATAAGCTCAAAATGAAAAAGATTAAAGAAATTCTGGGAAAAGATGTACCTATCCCGCGGACATCCCCGCTGGGGTGTTTGCTAGCACACTGGAAAGAGGGAGGTTTTGGTCAAGAAATGCGGAAAGGAAAGCTGATTGATTATTGTAATATTTGGTGGCCACAGTATAAACTAGAGGACCAAGAAACTTAGCCTGAGAATGGAACATTGCAATATAATACAATCTTACAATTAATGCTATTTTGTAAGTGGGAAGGAAAATATGATGAACTGCCGTATGTGGAATTATTCTTTTATTTGCGCCGAAAGCCTGAATGGCAGCATGCTTGTGGAATAATGGTGCTTGAAGTTTAAACTGAGGAACGTTGTTGTGCATGTACTAAGGAGGGACGCTGTATACAGCATCAGGCAATAGAGAATAATAAGTATTATGGGAAATAATATAATACAATAATATAATAATGTATATAATAATATAATAATGTATATAATAATATAATAATATAATATAATAATATAATAATGGAAATATTGATCTGGAAGTTGCGCCGTCGGCTCCGCCGGAAGAGCCAGGACAGGGAGGGAAAAGAGAAAAGGAAGATAGCAGTAGTGATGGAGAATCCCCGATTTTAGTCTCCCCGTGTCACATAGGACCCGGCAACAGCGAAGGGCAGGAGAAACTATAAATGAAGAGGGAGGGAAAATAATCGCTCCCCTCAGGCAAGGAGTGGGGACAGAAGGACCGGTATATGTCAAGGTGCCTTTTTCAGCTGGGGATTTAATGATATGGAAGCAAGCAGCCGGCACCTACAGGGAAAACCCAGATAAAGTAGCTAGGATAATGAAAATGATAATTAAAACCCAAAATCCCGATTGGGATGATCTCCAGGTGATCCTGGATACTTTGATGGATTCAACAGAAAAGGACATGGTATTACGGGCAGCCAGAGAGAGAGCCCGAGAAGATATACGTAATGGATTAGTGCTTGGAAACCTGGATCAAAACTTCCCCACCGAGGATCCCCAATGGGATTATAACACAGGGGATGGAATAAGGAGGCTGAAGAGATATCAAGATTGGGTACAAATCGGGGTACAGAATGCCATGCCCCGGACCATAAATTGATCAAAATTGTATAATGTCAGGCAAGAAAAAGCGGAATCACCTTCCGCCTTTTTAGAGAGATTGAAAGAAACTGCTAAGAAATATACAGATTTAGACGTAGAGACTGAGCAAGCTAAAGCTCAATTAGCACTCATTTTCTTGGGACAAGCCCAAGAGGATATTAGGAAGAAATTGCAAAAGTTAGAAGGTGCAGATTTGAGAAATTTGGATAGGCTGTTGGAAATAGCCTGGAAAATCAAAACTAGCCCAGCCAGTAAAAATTAAACTTAAGGAAGGGGCCCGACCGGTACGGATTAAACAGTACCCGTTGAAGCTAGAAGCTAGGCTAGGGATAGTAAAGATTATAGATAAATTTCTTAGCTACCACATTCTGGAGGAATGCAAATCTGAATATAATACCCCAATTTTCCCGGTAAAGAAACCTAATGGGGAATACAGGCTAATGCAGGACCTTAGGGCAATAAACGAAATAACAAAAGATATTCACCCAGTGGTGGCTAATCCTTATACATTGTTAACATCTGTAAAAGAAAAATATAAGTGGTTTACTGTAATTGATTTAAAAGATGCCTTCTTCTGCATACCCATTGACAAGGATAGTAGAAAACTTTTTGCTTTTGAATGGGAAAATCCACGGAACGGACGAAAGATGCAACTAACCTGGACAAGGTTGCCTCAAGGATTCAAGAATAGCCCGACCCTCTTCGGCAGTCAACTAGCTAAAGAAATAGAAGACTGGATTAACCAAGGACAAATTCAGGTACCAAAGGATCGATACCTGCTGTTACAACATGTGGACGATATATTAATAGCTACCGAAGGAGAGTCAGAATGTATTCAGGTAACTGTTGATATTTTGAATCAATTGGGACTAAATGGGTACAAGGTTTCTAAACAAAAGGCACAAATCGCGTGCACAACAGTAATTTATTTGGGATGTGAAATTTCTCAAGGACAAAGAAAATTGGGAGTTAACCGAATACAAGCTATTTGTGAAATCCCCGAGCCGCGAAATCTGCACGAACTACGGGCTTTCCTAGGTATGGCCGGGTGGTGTAGACTGTGGGTAATAGACTATGGACTCATAGCAAAGCCCCTCTATGAAACCCAAAAGGCCTGTACATTTACCTGGGGAAAGCCACAACAAGAGGCCTTTAAGAAATTAAAAGAAGCCCTGATAAAGGCGCCTGCCTTGGGCTTGCCGGACTTATCAAAGGACTTTCAGCTGTTTGTGCATGAGAGACAACGATTGGCATTAGGAGTACTGACCCAGCGACTTGGGAGCTGGAAAAGACCTGTGGGGTATTTTTCTAAACAATTGGATGCGGTAAGCGCCGGATGGCCCTCGTGTTTAAGGGCCGTGGCAGCCACAGTCCTTTTAATACAGGCAAAAGGGGGGCCATTGGCTATCGCCCAGCCGAATGAATCTTAAGAACTACTAACCTATTGAACCCAGCAGTGTTTCTAGGAACAACTGCGGAGGAAGGAGACCTCAGTCATGATTGCGTGGAGATCATCGAACATACCTATGCCAGCAGAACAGACTTAAAAGATCAGCCTCTGGAGAGACCAGATTGGGAACTTTTCACGGATGGAAGCAGCTTCGTGGAAAATGGGACTCGTTATGCAGGATACGCAGTAACTACATCAAAGGTAGTGATCGAGGCAAATTCCCTACCTCCGGGGACTTCAGCCCAACGAGCAGAAATAGTCGCCCTGACGCGAGCCCTGGAACTAAGCGAGGGTAAGAATGTGAATATTTGGACAGATTCAAAATATGCATTCGGGGTAGTCCACGTACATGGGGCATTATGGAAAGAAAGGGGAATGCTATCCTCACAAGGGACTAATATAAAATATCAGGAAGAAATATTGAAATTAATAACAGCTGTACAGAAACCCCAACAGGTGGCCATAATGCATTGTAAAGCTCATCAAGGAGGGATGTCAGAGATTGCAGAAGGTAACAGATTGGCAGATTTGACGGCCCGGAAGGTCGCGCGTGAAGTACGGAAAGTAATGGCTCTAATTCCATCGAAGGTAGGCCTCTCTTGTTTTAAATTACCTAAAGACCCAAAGTATTCAGCAGAAGATGAGAGACTTGCAAATTTGATGAAGGCCCGGAAGAATCCTGACGGATGGTATGTGACTACGACAGGACAACTCATAGTGCCTCCTATAATAATGCGAGAAATCTTACAAATAAAACATAATGAATGTCACTGGGGTGCAGGAGCAATGGTGACCTATTTGAAACGAGGTGTCATCTCGGTACACATGTTAACAATGGCAAAGTCAGTAATGTCAAAATGTGAGCTTTGCTTAAAGAATAACCCGGTAGCAAGGAAACATGCTGAGATGGGGAGAATTAGAGCTGGAATAGAGCCTGGAGATTACTGGCAAATAGATTTCGTGGAACTGCCTAAAGCAAGAGGTTATAAATACCTATTGGTAGGGGTTGATACTTTTTCAGGATGGCCGGAGGCCCTTCCCTGTCGCACCAACCAAGCAAAGGAAACGGTAAAATGGTTACTACAGGAAATAATCCCTAGATTTGGTGTACCATTGGGTATTTCTTCAGACAGGGGACCACATTTCATTGCCAATGTGGTTAAGGAGGTTAGTAGGTTACTGGGAATCACCCAGAACACCCTATCCCACTTACTCCACCCCCATCCTATAGTACTAGCGTTAACAAGCAGGCATAGAGGAATCAATAAGATAGTAGACTAACGAAGATGCGTTAAGATTATACTTACTAATCTCTATATCAAGTTATACTCACTAACTTCTACTAACCTGATTCAACCTAATAGTAATGAAAATACTTGCTCTTGGTATGAGTGAAGTATTTTCAAAGGGGGGAAATGTTAGTGTTGGGGAGAATCGAATGGATGTTCTATTAATGTTTCTCAGGTGATGGATCATACGGTATAATTAAATATTATTAAATGTACTTACATTATCAAGTAATCTATGTATACTGGAAACCTAGGGAGTACACTGAACATTTAAAGGAATCGTTGAAGGGGAACCCTGGGAGGGAATAGGTGCAACCTGACCTTGGATAAGGGCCTGGAGATGATGAAATGAGTTGAAGCAGAATCAAGGAGCGAAGGGAGCATGCGTCGAGTGAGAAAGGTGAAAGAGTTCAGCGGAGAGGAAGACTCCTTACTTCATCTGGACGACCACCTGGACGACCACCAGAGTGCGCCACGCATGTGCAAAGGGGAGGGGAGCTAATTAGAATGAAAAGCGAGGCTGATGTTGCAACCTGTAATGAATATGTATACCTGACGCAATATTGTATGTATAAATAATGGCTGGGAAGTAACGGGACTTGAAGCCAGATTTGGGCACCTGCCCCGGCTTCCAGCGCTGAATAAAGCACCTTCATATAATCACTTGGTGGTTATGTGGTTGCTACGCTAACACACCCATCCTCCCCGTAAAAAAATCGGATGGGTCATACAGGATGGTGCAAGACCTGAGAGCTGTAAATCAGCGAACACTCGCTAAATTCCCTGTGGTGGCAAATCCTTATACTTTATTGAGTCGCATATCTCCCAAACATACCTGGTATAGTGTAATAGATCTGAAAGATGCATTTTGGGCCTGCCCTCTGGATGAGAGATCCAGAGATTATTTTGCCTTCGAGTGGGAGGACCCCGAAACGGGACGAAAACAACAATTCAGATGGACTGTGCTACCACAGGGGTTTACAGAGTCACCAAATCTATTTGGACAAACTTTAGAAAAAATTTTACAAGATTTCACGTTACCTAGGGGGGTCAAATTATTGCAATATGTGGATGATCTATTAATAGCAGGAGAAACTGAAGAGGGAACCCGAGAAGCTACTATTAAATTGCTAAACTTTTTAGGGGAAAGGAGATTAAAGGTGTCTCGATCGAAATTACAGTTTGTGGAACAGGAAGTAAAATACTTGGGGCACTGGCTGAGTAAGGGAAAAAAGAAATTAGATCCTGACAGGGTATTAGGGATTCTATCTTTAAGACCCCCACAAACTAAAAAGGAAATTCGGCAAGTATTGGGATTATTAGGATATTGTAGACCGTGGCTTGAAGGCTACAGTGAAAAGGTCAAATTCTTATATGAGAAATTAACTAATAACCAGCTTAAGTGGTTCACAGAGGATGATCAGAAATTTGAGGAAATAAAAAGGGCTTTAATACAGGCACCTGTACTGAGCCTTCCGGATCTGGAAAAACCTTTCTATCTCTTTGTAAATACATCGAACCAAACAGCATATGGAGTTCTCACTCAAGATTGGGCAGGGATTAAGAAACCTGTAGGGTATTGCTCTAGGTTGCTTGATCCAGTAAGTAGAGGGTGGCCTGCTTGTCTTCAAGCTCTGGTCGCTACAGCATTACTAATAGAAGAAGTTAGGAAGATTACCTTTAGTGCTCCTTTAAAGGTGTATACTCCACACAATGTTAGAAGTGTCTTACAGCAAAAAGCAGAAAAATGGTTAACGGATAGTCGGATCCTAAAGTATGAAGCAATACTAATTGACTCACCTGACTTAGAACTGAGGGTAACCTCTGCTCAGAGCCCAGCACAATTTTTGTTCGGAGAACCACAGGAGGGAGTACAACATAACTGTTTAGAGGTAATTGAGACTCAGACAACAGTGAGGCCGGATTTAAAGGATGCTGAGTTGGAGAAAGGAGAGGCACTGTTTGTAGATGGCTCCTCCCGAGTAGTGGAAGGAAAAAGAAAATCAGGATATGCAATAATTAATAAGAACTTAGAACCTGTGGAATCCGGACCTTTGAGCCCATCATGGTCAGCTCAGGCTTGTGAGCTGTATGCCCTATGTAGGGCCCTGGAACTATTAAAAGGGAAAAGTGGGACGATATATACAGACTCTAAATATGCATATGGGGTGGTCCATACTTTTGGAAAAATTTGGGAAGAAAGAGGTCTAATTAATACTCAAGGGAGGAATCTTATACATCAAGAGTTAATAATAAAAATTTTAAGGGCATTAAGAGAACCAAAGGAGATAGCAGTGGTACATGTAAGAGGACACCAAAAGGGATTGGATTATCGAATCAGAGGAAATAATCTAGCAGATAAGGAGGCCCAGGAAGCAGCCCTGAGGACTCAGGTTGTTAAAATCAATGTGATACGAGAGGAAGAAAGGCGAGAAAGAGAAGAAAAGAAATTTACCCCTGAAGAACAAGCAAAATTGGAGAAAATAGGGGCTAAGTTAGAACAAGGAGAATGGACACTGCCTGACGGGCGAGAGATATTGCCAAAAGCCTATGCGAGGCAAATACTGGAACGTTTACATGCACAAACACATTGGGGTATGAAGGCATTAAGCGATCATTTCCTTAAACAATTTGGTTGTATTGGAATTTTTGAAATAGCGAAACAAGTTACACAAGGTTGTTTAACTTGTCAGAAAATAAATAAGAAAGTGTTTCGACAAGCAGCTATGGGAGGGAGAAAAACAGCTTATAGGCCTTTCGAGAAAGTACAAGTTGATTTCACTGAATTGCCCAAGGTAGGGAGAATGAAATATCTATTGGTAATCGTAGATCATCTAACACAATGGGTAGAAGCTTATCCTGTAGCACGAGCTACTGCACAGACAGTGGTAAAAATTTTATTGGAACATTTAATACCAAGGTATGGGATAATCCAGTACATTGATTCTGATCAGGGCACACACTTTACTTCTAAAATAATAAAATTGTTGTGTCAATCATTAGGTATTCAGTGGGAAT
Organism: Anser cygnoides; assembly: GCF_040182565.1. Taxonomy (NCBI): domain Eukaryota; kingdom Metazoa; phylum Chordata; class Aves; order Anseriformes; family Anatidae; genus Anser; species Anser cygnoides. Next base: position 1,361,761 of record NW_027103069.1, on the reverse strand, counting down.
ACCACACTCCCTGGCACCCACAGAGCTCAGGGAAAGTAGAAAGGATGAATCAAACAATAAAACAACAATTGACTAAGTTAATGATCGAGACACAGCTGCCCTGGACGAAATGCTTACCATTGGCACTTTTAAACATAAGAACTAAACCACACAGTGAGACTGGATTATCATCATATGAAATGTTATATGGTATGCCTTATTCTCAAGGGATGCCCCTAGGGAACAATGTAATTGAGGATCATAGTATCCAGAAATACATAATTACCATTGGAAGGAGATTACAGGAGCTAAGAGAAATTGGGATGATGACTCAGACACCACCTTTAGGATTTGCTATTCATAAGATACAACCAGGAGACAAGGTCTTAATAAAAACCTGGAGAGAAGAATCATTGAACCCCCGATGGGAGGGACCGTACCTTGTTTTACTTACTACTGAAACAGCTGTGAGAACGGCAGAAAGGGGTTGGACCCACGCATCCAGAATAAAAGGACCAATAACTACCGAAGCCTGGAGGGTTGAGTCCACTCCTGGGGAACTGAAACTGAGACTAAAGAGGAACTGATATCCCAGCAATAAGGTTCTGCATGAATTAAGGGCACTGGATAAAGAGGACAAGTCTGAAGGGAGGAAAGGGAGAAGGCAAGACCGGGGTAGGACCCTCCACTGCGGTGTGTATGGTCTACCGAGGGAGGCAACCCCTATGGGTATTGACTGCCGAGTGAGAGGGCCTCGACCGGACTTCTCCCGCGCTAAGATCAGGTTGTCCTGAGAAAAGTAACATGAGAATCTCTTAAACCCATAATGAAATTGTGATTAGTTTTTCCAGGAGCTGGATCACCCCGAAGGGCTGAATGGTAACACAAGCTCTGAAACGGGCCCGACCTCATGATTGAAGGCGTTTCCCACACTCTCAAGATTGGACGACGAAAAAGGATAAGAAATGCTATACTTTCTGGTATTGTTTTTACAGGGGCAATTGGGCCATGGGCAACAATGGAGGAATAACTTTTTCACTTTGGGGGAGGAAGTGGCTAGGGCCTTTAACCTTAGTAACTGCTGGATTTGTGGAGGACCGGGGGGAACTGAAAGTTGGCCCTGGGTAGCAGGCCCAGTTGAACCCAAGTGGTGGGTCAGTAATCTGAGCGAAGTTCATAATGGGACGCAATTTTGGAAAGAGGAAGGAGGCCCATGGCAGTTACACTCGTCAGCTCGGGGTGTATACTGCTTGAACAGAACAGGAACAGTGGCGGTGGGAAAAAGCATTTGCAATTGGACTCTGTCACCTGGATATGATTGTACCGATCCTGGATGTAGTCCTATAAACTGTACAGCACGTAGTGGGAAATGGAACACCACACATGTTCAGCTGAGAAATGGGACTTGGCTGAAATGCTCATACAGAGAATTTTTTGGATCCGGATGTAAAACTGTGGCAAGAGCCCAAGCGGGGGGACAATTCGATAGTCGAATCTTAGACTGTCAACATGATAACACAACTAAGGAACAGCATGTGGTGCGGGTCTATCGCTGGAGATGGCAGAATGAGAATGGGAGGCGAGTGTTCTTTAAGCATTTCTGGTCAGCTTATAATATAACTGGCCACCAAGGAGAACTGAATTGTGACTGTAAGTGGAAACCCGATGCGGGAGCTTGGAAGTGCGCATATACGAGTACGAACGGGGCAGACATTGTAACAGGACCACTCGGTAACAAGGACACTCTGTATTATCACGCCCCAAGGGCTAAAAAGGGATGGAATGGTCCTTTTCCAAATGGGACATGGGCCCTAAAGGGACATTATTGGGTGTGTGGCAAACATGCTTACAAGAGGCTACCTGAAAATTGGTCGGGAATATGCTATGTGGGGTACATAAGACCCTTGTTCTTTTTATTGTCACAAACACAAGGAGATCATTTAGGAATAAGATTATATGATGACCTGAACAGAGTGAAACGATCTATAGATACTTCCTTAACCGGGGGTAGTGCCCAAAAATGGGGAAAGGATGAATGGCCTCCTGAAAGAATCATACAGCATTATGGGCCAGCCACCTGGAACCCGAATGAGTTGATATCAGGAGCCCGAGAACCTATTTATAATTTGAACCGAATAATTAGGTTGCAAGCTATCCTCGAGGTTGTAACAAATCAAACAGCGACAGCCTTGGATCTTTTGGCTGACCAATCCACTCAAATGAGAAATGCTATATTCCAACATAGAATGGTCTTAGACTATTTACTAGCAGAAGAAGGGGGAGTATGTGGAAAACTGAACGATTCTAATTGTTGTCTACAGATTGATGATAATGGAAAAGTGGTCAAGCAGATAACAAAGGAAATTAGAAAGTTAGCCCACGTCCCAGTACAAACTTGGAAGGGTATGGATTGGGATTTCTTTTCATGGTTGCCTGGTGAACCATGGGTTAAAAGGATGCTGTTTTTATTTTTATGTGGTATAGTGACATTTTTGTTTATACCTTGTATGATACCTTGCTTTACGTTGTTGATACGGCGAGTAATAAATAGCACCCAATTTGTGATGACTTCAGTGGAGAGAAAAGGTGACGTGTCGATAATGATGCTTAAAAAGTGGACACCCCGAGAACTGACTGATGAAATCCAATTGTTACTGACAAAGGTTGAAGGAGAGACACGAATTGAAGATTAAAAAAAAAAAAAAGGGAGGAATTGTAAGAAATGGTCCAGCAATTCGTGCCACTAAGGGGTTTTGAAGGGTTAACATTGAGGCCTGGGTTTAGGCGAGAAAAGAACAAAGGGATTTCTTCGGAGAAAAAACTGCTGACTTTGCACGAATGTGCAGTAACTTCTGACAGCCGGCCAAGAGACCACTAGATAAGGAGGAAAAATATGAGCCTCCCTGTCTCCCTGTCCGAGCGGCCCCCGAGAAAGTAACAAAGACTGATAAGCGGGTGCACTTGGAAGGACGTCGGATTCGGGAAACCAATTATAATAACCTTGCCTCTTTTAGAAGTAGTAATAAATATGTATTAGCCTAGGAGTATAAAAAATTAGATGCCTCACGTAACGGGTGTGCGTCCTGGTGGAGCAGAGACTCCCGGCGCACCCAGCGCTGTTTGCTTGCCTCTATTCATTTAATAAATTGTAAACTTTGATTGCAATCCTATTTGGGACTCAGTCATTTATAACAATTTCCTTCTTAAAACTCCTAACTGACTCGCGGAAAGCTGACTCCACAATCAGTAAGATTGTAAAGTAAGTATGTTTATTCAGCGCTGGGCGGCACGGGGGGTAGTCCCACCAAAGTTGTGGGCGCCCTAACGCGGCAACTTGCTTTGGTTATATATAGTAAAGAGTTACATATGCATGAAGTTTCCCAGTACGCCTATACATATGCATGACCTGTCCCCGCTTAGTATTAAAATTAGCTCCAAGAAGTCATTTCCATAAACTCCTCCCATCTGCACTTGCGCAGTGCCTTCTGGTGGTGGGTGCTGAGGGTCGTGAGGATGAAGTAAGATGTCTTCATCAGGGTTGAACTTTTCACCTCATCTCCTTGCGCATGCTCTCTGAGGCCTTGGTCACAATCTGGGCCATAAGGTTGGTTTGGTCTGGTTCTCGGGGTCCGAGGGGCTCCTGTTATCTCGAGGCCTTGCATGTTTGACATTCTTTATCTTGTCCTTTTGTGAACAGTCCTCCTTATCTTTGTCATTTATAACAGTATGCAACAAATACAACCTAAAAATATAAAAACACTTCCCTGTGTTATTTGGGGCAGCTGATGCATAAGAACAAAACCAAGCGCTTAAGTAGCTTAGGAGTCTGGCTATGATGAATTATGCCACTGATGATCTAGAAAAGGACCAAAAACTAACACCCAAACAGACTAATAAAAAGTGTAAACAACATCACCTCTCTCCCAGGTTTTAAACAAAATTGCTCCATGGGTTCTATCCCCAACAGCTGAAAAGCAACTTTTGGAAAGCCTTCTTCCTTGTCTGCAGAACAATATACCTACTTGACTCCATGAGAAGCATTATACGTGTTCAACTTACAGAATGACTCTTATTAAAGCTAGAAACACTCCTAGTTTGGAGTTCAGATTAACCCATCAAAAGAACTCAAATTATTAGAAAAGTAACTGCTTCCGTATGAGCAAGGCTGAAGTTCATAACGTAGTAAAATAGTATCGTGAAAACACAGAATAGCTTTACAAGTTTGCCTAAGCTGAAGCTAATTATATTATAATACTCTCAAGCTCCACTTTTCTTCAAAGAGACAGTGCACATGGTTCTTCAAAGAGACAGTGCACATGGTTTTTAATAGCTATACATATGTTATTTAATAAGGTTAGTTTAAAAAACACCCAAGTCTTCTACTCTCTCTCAGAAAACACTTCAAATTAAAGGGAACTCTCAGAGTGAACTATATCCTTCTCTCATCCCCAATGAAGAAATTAACACCCAACAGCAAGCTTAAAAAGAGGAAAAACACAAATGAAGTTACTATACTTACTCTTTTTACTTCCTCTTCTTCTGCGTATCTCAGGTAGAAATTAAATACTCTAAGGTCTTTACAGTAGATAATTAGCTTCTCTGGGTATTTTCTCAGTTGTCCCATTAGAAGTTTCTTTTTCCCATCATAAACTACAAAATTAAGAAGTAAATATCAATATCAAAATCACTTTGTCATTAATTGATAAAACTATCCCTGCTTGATGTCTCAAAATTCAAGAAACTAATTCAAGTCCAAGTTTTAACAAGTCAAAACAAGCACCCTACAACAGTATTGCAAGCTGTTGTGCTGACAACTTTTATTTTATTTGATTTTTATTTTTTATAAGCCCACACAAGCTACCCACTATAAGGTAGGAACTGAATTTAGAGCAAGCCAGCTGCTCAGTGATTACTTCTGTTCACATTCTGGCTACACAACAAGTTCAAAGTTTTGATATGCATAAAGAACAACTTAGTAGTTTTGACTAAGATTCCTCAGTCTGTATTAAGTTCCTTAAAAGAATTATTTTTTTGAACTATCATAAAGCCCTCAGGACAACCCTTTGTTCAGTTCTGTTTGAGAATATACCATTTCATGCCTTCAAGTACTACCAGCTAGGCCACTGGAAATGAAACCAAATAGTGTCTCACAACCATGCTTCAGTGTTCTCCCTAGCCCACTCCTTCACCCATTCACATCACCATTCATAAATACTCTGAACATGAGCCCAAAGTCAGGCTACTCAATAAAGTTTGTAAGCAGTAGAGAAAGCTAGCAGCCTCACTCTTGTGTACTTCTTTTTAAAAAAGCAATACAGGCACGCCTGTAGGCCCTGCTGCAAAACAAGTCCATTTTGTTTGGCTTGTACAGTAAAAACTCATTTTCTACCACCTTTTATATCCTGAAGACATCAAGAATCTCATGAAACAAAGTTCCCTTAGACAAACAAGAGGTATTCTTCAGGAATGTCACCTATACTGCTCTGCAGTGCTATTGCTTAAGTGAAGCAATAGCACTGCACCATTTTTTTCTCCTGGAAAGAGTCCTGTGGAGGGCCACAAAGATGATACAGGGCCTGAAGCATCTCCCCTATGAGGAAAGGCTGAGGGACCTGGGTCTGTTCAGCCTTGAGAAAAGAAGACTGAGAGGGGATCTTATTAATGTTTACAAATATCTTAAGCGTGGGAGACAGAGGGATTTGGCCAACCTCTTTTCAGTGGTTCGTGGGGACAGGACAAGGGGCAATGGCCACAAAATGGATCACAGGAAGTTCCGCACCAACATGCGAACGAACTTCTTCACGGTAAGGGTGACAGAGCACTGGAACAGGCTGCCCAGGGAGGTCATGGAGTCTCCTCTGGAGATATTCAAGGCCTGTCTGGATGCCTACCTGGGCAGCCTGCTCTAGGGAACCTGCTTTGGCAGGGGGGTTGGACCCGATGATTTTTTGAGGTCCCTTCCAACCCCTACAATTCTGTGATTCATTCAATTGATGTCCAGGTCTGTACTACTCTGAATCAAGTGACTAACACTGAACTTCCACTGAGAGAAATACAATTGACTCAGCATGCTATAAACCTAGGATTTAGCAAGCTAGTGATAGAGCAGAAATTAGCAAGGTCACTGAGGTTTAAAATACACCTCATGTGATCTGGGGAAAGGGTTCTGCAGCTTTGTCCAAATTCATTCCAGACAGTCCGTAAATCAGTATTTTGCTGCAGAAGCTTTAGTTTTCAACATTAAGTTTCTCAGGGTAAAAATTCAGGGAGTTTATGACTACAATCAACACGTCAAACTGTGTTCTCATTCTTGTTCACCTTCAAAGTAATCCTGCACTCTTGAGAGCCATATACCACCATCTCCTTCACTTGTAACACCTAAATGGACCAGCTTCACATGCTCCAGCACATCCACAGAAGTGTAGCATTACCACTCCTCTTTGACAACTCAGTTTGGGCATCTAAAAAAAGGAAATTAGACTCATTTCTAAGGATTGGGGACTTTGACAAACATTTAAAAAGCTAAAAAGTCCCAAAGTCTTTGCAGTTAACACCTGACTCTGGAATAATGCAGAGCTTCGCTGAGCCACACAGCAAACATTTTTCTGGAGCATTTCCACTGCATATCAGCCTACTTGGTCTTGTGCAACCCTAGAATGGTTCTGCAGATGTAGCCCAAATTCAAGTCTGATGTTATACATTAGAGATGTTCGACATTAACACTTTTGCAATTGCTATTAGACAAACAGTCAGGAATCAGGTTTAAACTAACTATAGATTTAGCTTTCAAACCAATCCATGCTTTTAACTTTTGTGGGTTTTTTTTGTTGTTGTTGTTTTTTTAATTTTAGTTACTAATTCACGAGCTAAAAAGTTATAAACTACATCTAACTGTAAGCATCCAGATATACACTTAGAACATTTTCACTGAAAGTTATTAGAGCCTGGTGAAGGATATGTATGGACCAAGTAGTACAGACTGATCAACATGAGCCTGTGGCCATTAAAACTTTCCATAAATCTATAGTCAGTCTGTGTTCTTATATAAAGGAAAGGTAAGATTATTTAGTCAAAGAAACACTATACTTCTTCAGAGTCTGTTTGGTCATAACAAGGCCACCTGTCTTCCTACATTATCATCTGAAGCAGAATCATCATCGAGGAAAGCAATCTTGAAGTTTGTGCATACAAGTTTCCCATAGGTGCCACGATTTGACCCATCTTCTTGTATGTACTTGTATACTGTGCTTGCCTCACAAAGCAGCAGTTCACCTGTGTAAAACAAACATTAACTTGCAACATAAGTTGAAATACTGGTATTTCAGTTATCTTAAACTCAGCATTTACTTCCCGACAGCTTCTTGTAACTGTATGCCTGAAGATAATTCATCATTGTTAAGCAAAGATTAAGAGGCAGCTCCTGGAATCAGTATCCAGACAGCCTCTTCCAGGTTATTAAGATTTCTAAGGATGGACTGAACACTGTTCAGCTGAACACATTTAGAAGTTCTGTAACTAGAAGCAGCTTCATCATGGCCAACTAACTGGTAGAAAAAGAATACATGGAGTAGCAAAGAGCCACCACACAAATGTATACCTGAAAAATCCAAATCCCAGTAAAGAACAGTTAATATAGTCAATGAACAATTTGAAAACTGTTCCAGTTTTCTGCACCACTAAACTCTTAGCAATACTGAAACATTTGAGTTAATTATTACAAGTTTATCATTGTTAGTTTTTCATAGCTTTGACTGTAAATGTTGCTGATTTTACATGTCCCAGCACTATCTTAAAGTTCTCAAACAAGTCTATATAAATAATGGTCAATGAAATTTTAATCTTCAAATTAGCAGGAACTGAACTTCAAATTTAAGAAAATAAAGACAGGTTTAAATAGGTACAAACAACAGCCAGATTAGTCTTTTCTAGAAAAGTACAGAAAAACTGACAGAACAACACTAATTTATGCTGAGCTTTTATTTGTATTTTACGTTAGCAAACTCATCTTTCCTGACCTTGGAAAATACTGTCAGCATTTTAAAAGAAAGAACGGGACAAAAATCAAAGCCACCTTTATGAAAATAGGACAAACTGAAGTACAGACAATTTGCCACATGCAGCTTTACCTGAAGATACTGTTCTCTATAAAAAATCCAATTTTTATATTTTTTCAGTAATCAATGCAGATACAAATACTTAAAACATTCAACCTGCAAGAATGGTTACTCCCAAACCTCTGTTTTACTACGCTGGACACAGATGTCACTGGAGTGTTTGCTGTACACAAATAAGAAACTTTATAAGTAATAAAAAATCATTTAAATTATATAATTCTAAGCATACAATATACAAGTTACCCGGTAATAAATGAGGATTTACTTCCTTTTCTATGGGTTCCTTTATGTCTATCTCCTAGAGAGAAGAGTAATTACTTCTTTGCAGAGATCATACCTGTAATACGTGCTGTAACTGCACCCTCTCTTAAATTCCCCACATTCTTGCTAATAAAAAAATTAAATTGAGAGTACTTTTAATTAAGGACAAAAAGTTTGCAGTACGCTTTTTCCATTTAAGGTCAGTGGTCTACTAGCTAGACAGTTAAGTTGACACCTACAGCATCAGTTAGAAACATAAAAAAAGAAATGTATTACCTGCATAAGGAACAGACAAAAACAAAGCATTACTAACATTATTCACATTCTTTTGATACATGTAAATGGGTATACGTAAACCTGATGTGTTGCATCATCTCCCAGAGTTCATTCAAAAGCTTTTCTACGACTAAATATTTGTTCCTAATATATCCTTCATAATTTTTCCATGCTTCATCCTTTATTACCAATTTCTACTTTTCCCATATGCATTACTGCAAACAAAGTCACTTGAACAGTACTACTAAAGTTACAGAGAAAGGAATTTCAGAATCCCAGAGCCAAGAGGTAGAACAAGTCATAGGATAGCCTTTAGTTTGGACTCAAATTGCACAGAACAAACCTATTCAACTCTCCGTATCACTTATTCTGTCCTTGAGGTGCTGACAGTTGGGCTAAAAATCTCCAGCTAAAAGACTATTAAACTAGAGGACATGCTACACTCTTCCTTCACAGGAAATCAGAACGTCTTCCTGCAGTCAGAGTAACTTCACATGCACTGGAGTCTTTGTGGAAAGCTATTAGTTAACAGGAAACCCCCTGGAAGCCACAGCAAACTAATTCTAGTTTGTGACTAGCATCCAGAGTCAGATTTTGCAAACTAAGGCAAGCAATCAAAAGGAGACATAAGCGATAGCAGTTTTGCTGGATTAAATACAGAAAAAAGCCCCTGAGAGCACAAAAATAGCCTCCCTTTGCCATTCACAAACACTTGCTCTCAAAGCTCAGAAGACCGAAAAGCTTTAAGGAGGCATAGCAAAATCAGAAACACCAGGAAACTATGTCATGAGAGCAGCAGAGGCTTTTGAGGCAAGCTGATGGCAGTAAAGGTTAACAAAAAACAAAAGTGGTGGTGTCATGAAGAAAAATCTCTAACTACAGCTGGCAGCTATGTACTGGCTCTGGCTGGGTGTGAGAAAGGAATTTGCAGGTGGCTTTGCACTGTTTCACACATCCCTGAATTAGAGATAATGAGGAAACAAGCGGTAGAAACAAAAACTTGAGCAAGGTCGAGATAACGTAAATTGGCTACAGTGTTAAAGATGAGCTTTGGGCAGTGGCCAATTGCTGACTGGCTGGAGGTGTGTGTCTGAGGGTCTCTAACCAATTGTATGACACATTTGGGCGCATGGACAGCGCGTGGGGCTACAGGGAAAGTATATGTAGTAGTGAAAAATGGCAATCAACGTCGTTGCTCAGGGCCCCATTCAAAAGCATTCTTCTTACGGGTTACTTGGTAGAGTGGGTTTACAATCAGACTGTAATTTGGAATATGCATTCTCCAAAACCCCACGACACCTAGGAAAGTTTGTGTTTCTTTTTTGCTAGTTGGTGGAGACATAGCTGTTATTTTGTTGATCACATCCATTGGGATTTGACGACGTCCATCTTGCCATTTTATTCCTAAAAACTGGATCTCTCGTGCAGGTCCTTTAACTTTACTTTGTTTTACGGCAAAACCGGCCTTCAGAAGGATTTGGACTATTTTCTTCCCTTTCTCGAAAACTTCTTCTGCAGTGTCACCCCACACAATGATGTCATCGATGTACTGCAGGTGTTCAGGAGATTCACCCTGCTCCAGCGCAGACTGGATCAGTCCATGGCAAATGGTAGGGCTGTGTTTCCACCCCTGGGGCAGCCGATTCCAAGTATATTGGACCCCCTCCAAGTGAAAGCAAACTGTGGCCTGCACTGTGCTGCTAGAGGGATGGAGAAAAATGCATTAGCGATATCAATTGTGGCATACCACTTGGCTGCCTTTGATTCCAGTTCATACTGGAGTTCTAGCATGTCCGGCACTGCAGCACTCAGTGGTGGCGTGACTTCGTTCAGGCCACGATAGTCCACTGTTAGTCTCCACTCACCATTAGACTTTCGCACTGGCCATATGGGACTATTAAAAGGTGAATGAGTCTTGCTGATCACTCCTTGGCTCTCCAGTTGACGAATTAGCTTATGGATGGGAATCAGGGAGTCTCGGTTGGTGCGATATTACCGCCGGTGCACAGTTGTGGTAGCGATTGGCACTTGCTGTTCTTCGACCCTCATCAGCCCCACAACAGAAGGGTCCTCCGAAAGACCGGGCAAGGTAGACAACTGTTTAATATCCTCTGTCTCTAAGGCAGCTATGCCAAAAACCCACCGGTACACTTTTGGGTCCTTGAAATATCCTCTTCTAAGACAGTCTATGCCAAGGATGCACGGAGCATCTGGGCCAGTCACAATACGGTGCTTTTGCCACTCATTTCCAGTTAGACTCACTTCAGCCTCCAATACAGTTAACTGCTGGGATCCCCCCGTCACACCATAAATACAGATGGGCTCTGGCCCTTTATAGCTTGATGGCATTAGAGTACATTGTGCACCGGTGTCTACTAAAGCCTTGTACTTCTGTGCGTCTGACGTGCCAGGCCATCGAATCTACACAGTCCAATAAACTCGATTGTCCCTTTCTTCCCCCTGGCTGGAGGCAGGGCCCCTCTAGTCCTGGACAGAATCTTCGTTTCTGTGTTTAAAGGACTGCCTGCTGGAAGTTGGAGCAGCAAACTTTTCAGAGAACCCCTTTTTCCCAATTGTTTTCTTTTGCAACTCACATACCCGTGCCTCTAGGGTCGAGGTAGATTTTCCATCCCATTTTCTCATGTCCTCTCCATGGTCACGTAGGTAAAACCACAGGGTGGCGCTGTGTGTACCCACCATATTGTCTTCCTTGCACAGATGAATGCTTACCCCTAATAGCTGAGACACTGGTTTGTACAGGTGGGGAGGAAAATAAACTCTCTTTAAGTTGGTGGACCTCTTCAGAAAGTTTCTCCAAAGCATTCTCTTTTAGTTGGTGGACACTGGTTCGTTCAGGTGTGGGGGGAAGATAAATTCTCTTTAAGTTGGTGAAACTCTTCAGAGAGTTTCTCCACAGCCGAGACACAGGCCTGTAGGGAAGTGGAGAGACTTTCTTCATACTGCCGGAGCTGTTTAGCCACTTCATCCACTGTGGGTTCCTCATCCTCTTTCCAGGCCATTACTGCCAATGAGCTGGCATATGATGATGGTGCACTCCGTACAAACTTCCGCCACATGGGTCGTGTACACTGGACTTCATCTGGATCTCTGGATATTTGTGCGTCGTCTAGGTCCTTATAAATCACCTCCCGTACGGCTAATTCCCTCAGGTACTGAATTCCCTTCTCCATGGTGGTCCACTTGCCTGGTAGACATACGAGTTCTTCCTTGAAGGGATACCTTTCCTTCACAACTGACAGGAGATGCCTCCAGAGGCTGTGAGATCGTGCTCCATCTCCAATTGCTTTGTCAATGCCTGCGTCCCTAGCAAGGGATCCCAGCCGCCTGGCTTCCCTGCCCTCTAATTCCAGACTATTGGCTCCGGTGTCCCAGCACCGGAGCAGCCAGGTGACAAGCTGCTCACCTATGCAGCGACCAAAATCTTTTCGCACATCTCGTAGCTCACGCTGGTATAGGGTTCGGGTAGTTACTGTTGATTTTTCGACATCCTCATCCTCATCTTCATCCTCCTGCACATTTGATGGCCCAGCCTCGTCTTCTCTATACCTAGACCTAGCAGAAGACTGTCTGCGTTCTAAACGACCTGAGCCTCTATACCATTTTTTCACCTTGTCTACAGGGGCAACTTGCACTGCTACAGCTCGTTTCTCTGACCCAGCCACAGGGTCTGCCACAGGGGTTGGAATACCCTCTGCAGGGGCAACTTGCACTGCTACAGTTCTTTTCTCTGACCCAGCCACAGGAGTGGGAGCGGCTGCAGGAGCTGGAGCGGCCACAGGGGCTGGAACTGGAGCAGCTGCAGGAGCTGGAGCGGCTGCAGGGTCTGTCACTAGGTTGCTAGTAGCATCAATTGCAGCTCGATAGGCACAAGCCAGACCCCAGCACTCTACAGTGATTTGTGTCACTTTGGAACTGCCAGAGTCATGACACCTTTTTTTCAAGCATTCTACCAGTTTTTTAGGATTTTGCAGTTGTTCAGGGGTGAATGTCCAAAACACTGGAGGTGACCACTGCTCTAGAAACCTGCCCATATCCTCCCACACTCCCTGCCACTCGCAACTATCCCGCCTCAAGACAGATCTCCGGATGAGATTCCTAAGTAGTTGTTTAACCTTAAATAAAACCTGAAGCGCATTCAGGAGACATAACAAGAACATGCTGGTCTGAGTATCCCAAGGATATTCAACATCTTGGAGAACTATCGTAACTAGCTCGGGGGATAAGGGTGGTGAAGGAGAAAGGGAGAGTGAACAGGTAGGGAAAAATATCTTCCCCTGTCCCCTTCACAGATTGGCTCCCTGATGAAAAAAGGCAATAGGTGTAATTGCTAATAGTTTCCGAGATATGGTTTCCAAAGCATAGAGTCGACGTCAGTGCTGAGTACAAATACCAGGTTAGAGTCATGACCAGAAATCTCATCATTTCATAAGCCATTGTTACACCGCACAGTACCATAACAATCTTAAACCAGGGCCCGGAAAGGATAAACAGTGCAACAGGGAGCACATACAGAAAGTAACGTGCTATAAAACTCAATTTGGAAAACGGGCACAGCAGACCTCAGATTAAGGCAATCAATATTGTGACTAGCAACTATTAAGCAGGTCCAATACTTATACCAATTTTAGTTTAACACACTCTGGTCAAATCTGTCGTTATCTCAACCCTTCGTGCCCCACGTTGGGCGCCAAAAGGACTGTTGTGGTTTAACCCGGCCGGCAGCTAAACACCACACAGCCGTTCGCTCACCCTCCCCCCTCCCTCTCTGGGATGGGGGAGAGAAACGGGAAAGTGAAGCCTGTGAGTTGAGATAAAGACAGTTTATTAAGACAGGAAAATAATAACAATAATAATAATAATAATAATAATGATAATAGTATTACTAATAATAATGTGTAAGAAACAAGTGATGCACAATGCAATTGCTCACCACCCGTTGACAGATGCCCAGCCTATCCCCGAGCAGCCAGCCCCCCCACCCCGGCTAGCCACCCCTATATATTGTTTAGCATGACGTCAGATGGTATGGAATACCCCTTTGGCCACTTTGGGTCAGCTGTCCTGGGTCTGTCCCCTCCCAGCTCCTGCTGCACCCCTAGCCTGCTCGCTGGCAGGACAGAGCGAGAAGCTGAAAAGTCCTTGGCTTGGTGTAAGCACTGCTCTGCAATAACTAAAACATCAGCATGTTATCAGCGCTCTTCTCATCCTAATCCAAAACATAGCACCCTACCAGCTACTAGGAGGAAAATTAACTCTGTCCTAACTGAAACCAGGACACCTGTTCAAGAGCCATCAGGAGTCCGTGTCTTCATCCCTTCAGCTGGGATGTTAACTTTCCCTGCAGCAGCCCATACAGCGCTGTGCTCTGCACTTGTAGCTAGAACAGCAGTAGTATCACACCAGTGTTGTCTGCTGCTGAGCAGTGCTGGCACAGCATCAGCACTCTCTCTAACCCTCCTAGGGGGTGGGCAAAAAAGTGAGAAAGGAACATCACCAGGGCAGCTGACCTAAACCAACCAAAGGGATATTCCATACCATATGATGTCACACTCAGCAATAAAAGGTGGAAAAAGGAGGAAGAGGGGAGGGGTGGGCTCTTGTTGTGAAAACGTCTGTCCTCCTCCCGAACACCAGCTACTTGCGTTGAGGCCCTGCTTCAAGGACGTGGTCAAGCATCGCTCGTTGGTGGGAAGTAGAGAGTAATTCCTTTCCTCTGCACTTCCACATAGCCTTTACATGTTTTGTTTTGTTTTGTTTTTTTCCCTTTCCCCCTCCCTTTCCCCTTTCCCTTTTTTCCCTTTAGTTAAATTGTTTGATTAATAATAATCTTTCCTTAATAATTATTTTTTTCCCTTTAATTAAATCATCCTTATCTCAACCTGTGAGTTCTTTCCTTTACTTCTTCCCCTCCTCATCTAATGAGGGGGAGTGAGAAAGCGGTTGTGGTGTTCAGCTGCCTAGCACGGTAAAACCACCACACAGAAAACAATACACAATTTGTCACCTTTGACTTCCAAATCTGAATCTTGTACAAGCCATTTTAGTCAAAGCTCACGTTTCGCCAGGTAAAACGTTATTATGCAAATATGGCTCAAGCAGAACACTGCTGCATTCAGAGAAGAAATGAGTTTTCCCAATGTTGTTTCTTCACCACCAGCAACTCTAAGCTAAACTTTGGGTTGCCTAGTGTCTTTATAGCTATGCCTTCTGCCATCACTATTCACGTGCAGCCAAATGCTGCGCTGTTCGCTTACAAACTATATGCCAACAATCGCTGCTATAGAACAGTAAAGTAGTATACTAACTAGGTGTTTTCCCCATTATCCTTTGCTTTGGGAGATCTTATAAGGCATGTAATAACTACTGTGTATATATAAATTGCTTAAGTTTCACTCTTACAGATATGAGCATCACTGTGTTGGTGCTGTGAGAAAAGTAGACCAAAAAATTTATTGACCCCAAAAGAAGCCCTTTGAGCTTACATCCATCTTTTTTAAAGTGCAATGAAGCTTTTGTAACAGATTCAAAAGAACTTGTGTGATAAAAGTAGTTAGAATGTAAATTGGTTGTCTTCTGAAAGCAGTGAGAATTTTAATTAAACTGCATCACAGCAAAATAGAGACTTCAGTCAAACATGCACTAGCTAAGCTTTTAAAAATCCAATTTCACTGTTTGTTGACAAACAAAACAAAACAAAACAACAAAAAAAAATACAAACTGAAGTGCTTACTGCAATCATAACTCCTATACAACAGCTTCCAACCACTGAACCTCTAGAAGTAAGAGATCTATTTCAGAGTCAACACATGCGTTCCCATAAGAGCATAGATATTTTAAAGACAGTTTTCATACATATGCACTAGGGATGGTTAGAACGTAAACAATGAACAACTGAATGCTGCCGATGAATCCATTCTGCCGCACTCATTTCCCAAGGAAGGATATAAAAATGTTAAATTCTACTAATGTCACATTTCGTATTTGTTCTTTTTAAGAGAGAAAGCAAAGATCTCCATGAGGAAAAGCTGTTAACTCACCAAGAACCAGTGCAAGCTGTGTAGGAACCCACAAGTTTAGCTAGTCTTTCTTCTCAGTTTCAACTTTATTTTTCTAATGGATATCACTTAGGACAATACAGATCTTAGGACTGACTCAAGTGCCCATTGTCTCTCCTCAACACCGCTTTAATCGCAGACATGAAGTTTATGCCCCCTGCCTCCCCTTACACCCAGGTTTGTGCGACTACATGGTGAGGTAATTCACAGTTCATAAGATCAGCTGGAAGGTCTTCACTTCCGCTATGCTTGGTTTTCTTGTTACTGCCTGTTGTTAGCAGAACTGGCTCATGAACAACAGATGAGAAGAACATCTAGGGGAGAGATATGAACTACTCCCACACGAAAATGTTAACATATACACCAGATGCTTAAATGATAAAACCCCATGCGTAGGTACAGGTCCACTTAGTTATTTAGCCCAGGAACCTGACAACTGTAGTATGGCAGAATATGTAGGCTTACTAAAATTAGAGATTATGGTGTAGGTGTCAACGAACTCAGGATCTCATGGCTTCAATTTCCTCATGCAAATCTGCAAGCTACAAAAAGGATTCTATTGGCTATGCGGAGATGATCATGCTAGAAAAAGCTTACCCTTAAATTGGAAGGGTCATTGTATCGGGGGCTATCTTAGCCCTCGAGGGGGTATATTCAAATAACCCCTTTGTGATGAGACCCACGAGATTCCATAGTTTTGTAAGGTGGTTGATTCCATCTCTGGGAATAAGTGAATTAGAAAAAGCTGTCGTAAATATCTCAGTCACAGCTGATGCTCTTTCAGCATTACAGGAAGAAATTTCCTCCCTACACAAAGTAGTGCTTCAGAATAGGATGGGATTAGATATGCTTTTAGCCAAGGAGGGAGGATTGTGTACAGTCATAAACCAAACTTGCTGTGTATATGTCAACAAAAACAGATTGAGACTGACCTGGAGAAGATTTCGGAAAAGAATAAAATTTTGCATGCAGTAGCTCAGGACGATACGTCCTGGGGATTTACAGACTTGGTAGAAAAATTGACTTCCTGGTTGCCAAACCTAACCTGGCTGAAACAGTTGTTTATCACAATAATCGTGGTCGTGGTTTTGTTCATGGTTCTTTGTGTAGTGATCTGATGTACCTTATGGTGTTTTAAGAGTACGGGAAACTCCTACAGCGAGTGGAAAAAACCAACTCAGATGGAAACTGGAGTCTTACAGATATTTTGAAAGAGTGATAGATAGAGAAACAATATATTGAACCTATAAATAGTAAAAGAATTTACTAACTTTTTAGAAAAGGGAGCACTGAGAGAGGGAGTTAGGAGAATCTTATCAAGTAGAGAGAGAGTGCTGACGGCATTAAACTAGGATGCTACTTAGTGTCTTTGCTAACTATGGTGCATTGTGCAAATTAACTAAAGCAAGAAGCCTTGGGCCCCTCACCAAGGTCAGTCTCCTAATAAGAGAGTGAGCCTATCTTAAGAAACTGGTAGAAACTGGTCCTGCAGATGGACAAGAGCCAAGGAGCAACTGAGTCTGCGCAAAGACAAGAGGTCAACTAGCGGTGACGAGGAAGAGTCATCAATCTTCATCCCCACGACCCCCGACGACCACCACAAGAATACACTGCGCAAGCGCAGATGGGAGGAGTTTATGGAAATGACTTCTTGGAACTACTTTTAATACGAAGCGGGGACAGGTTATGAATATGTATAGGCGTATTGTGAAACTTCATGCATATGTAACTCTTTACTGCATATAACCAAGGCAAGTTGCCACGTCAGGCACGCAGGACTTTGGCGGGACAACCCCCAGTGCTGCCCAGTGCTGAATAAACATACCTACTTTACAATCTTACTGATTGTGGAGTCTGTTTTCCACAAATCAATAGGACCCGCAGGAACAGTGTTAATCTGAGGCAGGGGAAGTTTAGGCTGGACATCAGGAAGAGGTTCTTCACTGGGAGGGTGGTTGCACACTGGAACAGGCTCCCCAGTGAAGTAGTCACTGCACCAAGCTTGTCTGAATTTAAGAAGCAATTGGACTGTGCACTTAGTCACATGGTCTAAAATTTTGGGTAGACCTCTGCAGTGCCAGGAGTTGGACTTGATGATCCTTATGGGTCCCTTCCAACTTGGGATATTCTATGATTCTATGATTCTATGATTCATCCTTTCTCATTCTGACCCCAAGTCTCTCATATGATTTCTGTGTTGCGCATTATTATTATTCCAGCCAGGGTTGGCAAGTGAGTATTTCTGCTCTGCCAGTATTATCCCTGGTTCTGGAGGATGAGCTCCTTCCCATTCTTGTATAGCAGCTCTCCTCCTGATCATTCCCATTTCTTTCCCTGTAAACAACATACTTAGTACAGACATCATTCCCCCCCAAGAGTATAAGTTAGGTCCTAGGAACTGGTCTAATAGTTCAGCTAGCCTGATGGGGTTCTCAATTAAAGACTTCATCTCCTTCTTAAAACTCCTAACCTCTCTGCTGGTACGGAGGGGGTGGGAGGGGTTCACCTAAGAGGATACACAGTTAGTGTTAGTACTGTTAGTATCAGGGAAGGCAAAATTCTCAGTACCTCTTCTACCTTGTTCTAATTCTTGCCAGAGCCTAGAGTACGCTCTTCTCTAGGGGTAGTGTTAATTGCAGTCCCTGTCTCCCTTCCTGGAGCGGCTGCTGCTGCCACCGGTGCAATATTAGGATTATAGGGAACATAACTTGGCTCCTCCTCCGAAAAAAGAAGGAATCTTATTGTTTACTGTGGTGTATGAAGCATGTTTGTTCATTATTTCCCATGGCTATATTAAGAAGGAACAAAGGGAGTCGCCAGGTGGCTGTAAGGACCTTGAGGCTCCCTGCCTGTTGCTGTCTCGGGCGGATAGTTGAGAGAACTTTGTGTAAATACTATTACTGCAAAATTTGATAACCCACTGTCCTATCTGAAGACAAAACAGCATGACCGGCTATGGAGGGAAAACATCACGTACCAAGCGGAGGAAGACTACGGCCTTAATCCGTGCGACCACCAGAGGGACCAGAGACGACCCCCTAGCAACAGTCGACGCAGCCGCAGTAGCAGGAAGGGGGGCTACGTAACCCCGGAAGAACTCGGTGATATAAGGACTGTGAAAAGGGGGGGGGGTGCGGGCCGTTTGGAGGAGCACGGACTCCCCGGCCGTCCAGCGCTGTTTTCCTTGCTGATCGCTTACTCAATAAACTAATTCTTTCTGGCTAAAAGAGTAATTTATAACATTTACATAGAAATTTAAAGCCTGAATTTTCATCAGGCCCGTATTTTGGCCAAAATACTGCTGTTTCCTTAATTGGTTCTTTTGTCCAGACTGATAAACAATATTTAACCATTTTCTTCTGTGGGAATAAAAATGTTGTTTTTGCAGAGTTACATTGCTTAAAGGTAAGGAATTTGGTATTGAGATATGCTTGCAGTGATAAGAAAACTTAGCAGGCGACCTTGTAAAATGCAGACAACCAGACTCCTTAGAGCAATTAGGTGAAAATCACCGTGTCAAGTCAGATAAGTGAAGAAAGCTTACCACCTCAAAGAGTAAAAAAGTCAAAAGAAATTTAAAAAACAACAGGCTGGCAACTGAAAGCCATGTATTATCTGTGAAGCATGGGATAGGTTGTGAACCTGGATTACCCACTCAGTGGGGAAACAGGGGAGGGTCCTGGTCGTCGAGGAAATACAGTATATAAACTGTACCGTGTGACTAGTAGGTGCGCTCCTGCTTGTGGGACGCCCGCCATTGCAATCGCGAATAAATTACTACTTCACTGAGATCCTCGCCTGAGCCTATGTTATTGGCTACGGAGTGTTTCTCACAATTTGGGGGCTCGTCCGGGATCCAGTCACCTACCGGGGAGCCCCACCGCCGCAGCAGCAGGAAGGCATGCCCCGCTGATTTCAGCGGTCCTGTGCATCGGCGGTGGCGGTTCTGCGGAGAGCTGACAGAGGGCCCGAGACTGATTAAAGAGGCAGGATCCATGAAGTAGTGGGGAAGGGAAGAAGGTAGGCACTCCGGGTTTTAAGAATTGATCCGGTAAATCTGCGCACAGACCAAGGTAAGAAATATCAGTTATTGCCTTGGGGGTTGGGTGAGACTCTGTGTGATGTGTGATTGAGATGTACTTTTGTACGAAGCAAGTGTGGAGTCCTGATCCACGGTTCCGTAGCTCCGGGAGGGGTGCGGCCGGAGACGGACGAAGTTTGAGATAAGGGAGAGAAAGGAAGAGTCTCAGGAAATTTGGTGTGCAGTACGCCTTGCACGGTAAAGTGCTTGGCAGTACAGCCCCATTTTCCAGAATTGGAACGTTAGTGTGTGGTACCCTGCAGGAGGGAAATTTCTGTAGCAGCACACTGACAAGGACTACGAAAAATGGGAAAATATGGGTTCCAGGGGACAGGGAGATAACCCTGGGGGAGTGCCTACCGACAGCTCTTCCTGAAGAATGATAAGAAATTGGAAAAATAATCCCAAAATTAAAGGAGATGATAAAAGAAGTGTGAGAAACACTCTGTAGCCAATAACATAGGCTCAGGCGAGTGAAGATCCGAATGAAGACGACGGAGTCGTAAGTATTTAAGGCGTATACCGTTTGGTTGGGTGGGATTCGGTTGCCTGTGTGTGTGAGAGTGTGACTGAGACGGAACGTAGTTCCGAAGCGATTGTGGAGGTCTTCTAACCGCGGTTCCAATCTCCCGCGAGGGACTTGGCCGGTGAAGGACCGAAGCGATTCCTATAGGATTCGTGGGTGGGTGATAGGTCCTAAACCCCCTGCAAGACACTCTCACTAAGGCAACCAAGGGCTGTAGGAATTGCCACAGTAAAATTCCTAGATGGGTCAGACAAAATTGAAGACCCGGGACCAGAGAAAAGGGAGCAAATTACCAGACATACCACCAGAAAGTCCATTAGGGATAATGATTAGAAATTGGAACGATAGGGGCCCCAGAAAAGGAAAAAAGTAAATTAAAAATGGTTCAGTATTGTATGACAGAATGGCCAAAGGAGCCTTTAAGACCACATGTCTTTTGGCCCGTTTTTGGATCCTTTGAAGACTGGGTTTGCCAGGCCTTAAATATACATGTTAATTCAAAGGAACCTTTTTAGCCAGGAGGAAAGTGATTATGCAGGATTATGGATCAGGACCTCACGTCCTTTTCCAGCCTCAATATTTACACTAAAAGCAGACGAGAAGTTTGAAGAAGAAGAGAACAAAAAAATAAAAAAAAAGGAAAAAGAAAAGATGATGAATGGGAGTCATTGGATAACCTACCACCTCTATATCCTAACAATCCACCCCCGGTGGTGCATCTTGTAATCCGATTTTGTTCTTAAATGTTTTGTGTCAAGGAGGAAGGTGGGAGCATTATCTAAGTAACAGTTTAGAAGTTTGGGTATATTCGCGGTGGTGTTTGGTCAGTTTCCCAAGTATCGGGGGAGGGGGGCTGACTGATTATCAAAGCGGTAGAACAGAGAGAGTCACTTCTTTGGTGGTTCGGGCCTGAGCCCTGGGAATTTGGTAAGAAGGGGGAGAGCGAATTTATTTAGGCCTCAATACCTTTTTAAACCCCCATCTTGACGGATACACAGGAGTGATTCCTTGTTTTGTGTAGGCTTACTAACAAAGTGCATGAGAAAAATTAGCATTCGGCTTGAAATTCGGTCTTGTTGAAATGTAAATTTTGTGAAAAAGGTGGTATTGTTTGTCTGGAAGACGGAGGGCTGACTGCTTCAGGTGTTTTTCCGAAATCCTGTGGATTTATGATTGGAACGGGGCTCATCAATAATCTGAAATAGTGAAGTTTGTATGTGGAAAGAAGAGTTTAATCCCAGAGAATTGGGACATTTGGGAAGAAGATTAGGAAAAGATAGTAAAAACCTGCAATAAAAAGGTTTGCGTGGAAATTGAAACAAGGGACAGTAACTAATATAAATAAATAAAAGGGAATGGGAAATCAAGGAAATGGGAAATGGGTAATATCCAAAAAAAAAAAAAGCCTCCTTGGGTGCATATTGGCACATTGGAAGGATATTGTTAGAAATGGGGGCACAGAAAGCAAGAGGACTTTCACTAAGTATTGCAATCAATGGTGGCCACTATATAAACTAAATGGCCACTTTATGGATCAATCGACTATAACAGTGTCTTGCAATTAATGTTGTTTTTGAGGAGAGAAGGAATATAGGATGAAATGTTGTATATTGATATGTTGTTTCAGCATCTTGGAGGGAAAAGGTTTGGAATTAAGTTGGCCCCTGACTGAGCCTTTGGTGTTGACATTAGAAAAGTACAGGCTGGAGAAAGATAAAGGAAGTGTTAAAAGGGTTGTTGAAGTTGTTAAAGGTTGTGTGGCATGTAGTATTTGACAGAGCTGTTTGAAGTTGAATGAGCAGGGAAAGAGGATGTAGGAATGTTAATAGTTCCGTCTCAACCCGAGGCTGAGATCTCTAAATCGCGGGTGTGAGCCCTCTGGGGCAGAGGGACCATGATGGGTCCGAGAGAGTTGTCATGGAAACAGAAAAGCAGCTAACTCTTAAAACAACCTGAGTTCCTGTGTGAGCTCAGATTGCCAATGGGACCGCTCAGGGAACTTTCAACGATTGCATTCCCCTGACCGACCCCCTCACTGAGACCCTAATCACCCCGGAAATTATGTAAATACCAAAATCTGGTTAAATTGGCTATTGGGAATTGAGAATCTGTTCCAACAAGGTCCAAAAGAAACCCCTATGGAATTTATGGAATTTTTTAATTTTTGGACCAACTTTGAAATGCAATGAGAAAAAAAAATGGACCTGGCTTTAAAAAAAAAAAAAAAAAGGCAATTGGCTAGCCTCTTTCCAGGGCAATCGGCCCCTGATATCAGAAAGAAATTGTCTTAGGCTGCAGGACAAACTTACAACAGTCAGGAATGATGGGGACCTGGGGCATCTACCCTAGCAGGTCCACTAGTTGAAATAAAGCTAGGAAACGAAGACAGAGGCTTGAATTTTTTGTTGGTTATGGGAGCTTCTTTCTCTGTGTTAATTAGGCTGTAAATGTAATAGGAGCAACATATTCAGTGTTAAATAGTTTAAAAGGACGATTAGGAACTAAGACAACTACAATAATTGGAGCCACAGGGAAAGAGGAGGAATGGTCATTCTTACAACCCCTTGATTTGCGTTTTGGGGGTAAGGAACTAACCCATGAATTTTAGTATGTACCAGAATGCCCGATTCCACTCTTGGGACGGGATCTATTAGCCAACTTAGATGCAACAATAACCTTTGAGGATGGAGAATTAATAATGAAGGTACCTGAGTCCAAAGTAGGACAAATCCTAATGATCAAAGATAAACCCTTTGTTAATATTCCAAGAGAAGTAGAAAATGCAGTTATACCAACAGTATGGGAAACAGATGTACCAGGGAAGTCGAAACTGGCACAACCGGTAAAGGTGGAATTAAAGGAAGGAGCCAAACCTGTTTGAATCAAACAATATCCACTTAAGATAGAAGCTAGGCACGGGAATGGTGAAAATTATTGACAAATTTCTCAAATATCATATTCTGGAAGAATGTAAATCGGAATACAATACTCCATTTTTTCCAGTAAAGAAGCTGAATGGCGAGTATAGATTTGTACAAGATCTTAGAGCAATAAATGAAATAACAAAGGATATTCACCCAGTAGTAGCTAATCCTTACACATTGTTAACATCTGTGAAAGGGAAATATAAATGGTTTACCGTGATAGATTTAAAGGATGCCTTCTTTTGCATACCTCTTGATAAAGATAGTAGAAAATTATTTGCCTTCAAATGGGAAAACATATTGAAGTTTTTGGACCACATATGGTAACAACCGTTTTGGAACAAAGGGGGGGGGCACTGGTTATCACCCAGCCGGATGATGAAATATCAGGCAATCCTAACTGAACAAGATGACATAACCTTGAAAACGACTAACCTGTTATATCCAGCAGTATTTCTAGGAACCGTTCCAGAAGAAGGACCGTTGGAACACAATTGTGTGGAAATAATCGAACATACGCCAGCCACAAAGATTTGAAGGATGTACCCCTTGAAAGGTATTCAGTGGGAATACCACACTCCGTGGCACCCACAAAGCTCAGGGAAAGTAGAAAGGATGAATCAAACAATAAAACAACAATTGGCTAAGTTAATGATCGAGACACAGCTGCCCTGGACGAAATGCTTACCATTGGCACTTTTAAACATAAGAACTAAACCACACAGTGAGACTGGATTATCATCATATGAAACGTTATATGGTATGCCTTATTCTCAAGGGATGCCCCTAGGGAACAATGTAGTTGAGGATCATAGTATCCAGAAATACATAATTACCATTGGAAGGAGATTACAGGAGCTAAGAGAAATTGGGATGATGACTCAGACACCAGCTTTAGGATTTGTTATTCATAAAATACAACCAGGAGACAAGGTCTTAATAAAAACCTGGAGAGAAGAATCATTGAACCCCCGATGGGAGGGACCGTACCTTGTTTTACTTACTACTGAAACAGCTGTGAGAACAGCAGAAAGGGGTTGGACCCACGCATCCAGAATAAAAGGACCAATAACTACCGAAGCCTGGAGGGTTGAGTCCACTCCTGGGGAACTGAAACTGAGACTAAAGAGGAACTGATATCCCAGCAATGAGGTTCTGCATGAATTAAGGGCACTGGATAAAGAGGACAAGGCTGAAGGGAGGAAAGGGAGAAGGCAAGACCGGGGTAGGACCCTCCACTGCGGCGTGTATGGTCTACCGAGGGACGCAACCCCTATGGGTATTGACCGCCGAGTGAGAGTGCCTCGACCGGACTTCTCCCGCGCTAAGATCAGGTTGTCCTGAGAAAAATAACATGAGAACCTTTTAAACCCATAATAAAATTGTGATTAGTTTTTCCAGGAGCTGGATCACCCCGAAGGGCTGAATGGTAACACAAGCTCTGAAAGCGGGCCCAACCCCATGATTGAAGGCGCTTCCCACACTCTCAAGACTGGATGGCGAAAAAGGCTTATAATATGACAGGTCGCCAAAGAGAACTGAATTGTGACTGTAAGTGGAAACCCAACGTGGGAGCTTGGAAGTGCGCATATACGAGTACAAACGGGGCAGACATTGTAACAGGACCACTCGGTAACAAGGACACTCTGTATTATCACGCCCCAAAGAGTAAAGATGGATGGGATGGTCATTTTCCAAACGGGACGTGGGCCCTAAAGGGACATTATTGGGTGTGTGGCAAACATGCTTAGAAGAGGCTACCCGGAAACTGGTCGGGAATATGCTATGTGGGGTACATAAGACCCTTGTTCTTTTTATTGTCACAAACACAAGGAAATCATTTAGGAATAAGATGATATGATGACCTGAACAGAGTAAAACGATCTATTGATACTTCCTTAGCCGGGGATAGTGCCCAAAAATGGGGAAAGGATGAATGGCCTCCTGAAAGAATCATACAGCATTATGGGCCAGCTACCTGGAACCCAAATGAGTTGGTATCAGGAGCCCGAGAACCTATTTATAATTTGAACCGAATAATTAGGTCGCAAGCTATCCTCGAAGTTGTAACCAATCAAACAGCGACGGCCTTGGATCTTCTGGCTGATCAATCCACTCAGATGAGGAATGCTATCTTTCAACGTAGAATGGTCTTAGACTATTTACTAGCAGAAGAAGGGGGAGTGTGTGGAAAACTGAATGATTCTAATTGTTGTTTACAAATTGATGATAATGGAAAAGTGGTTAAGCAGATAACAAAAGAAATTAAAAAGCTAACCCACGTCCCAGTAAAAACTTGGAAGGGTATGGATTGGGATTTCTTTTCATGGTTGCCCGGTGGACCATGGGTTAAAAGAATGCTATTTTTATTTTTATGTGGTGTAATGACATTATTGTTTATACCTTGCATGATACCTTGCTTTACGTTGTTGATATGACGGATAATAAATAGCACCCAATTTGTGATGACTTCGGGAGAGAAAAGGTGATGTGTCGATAATGATGCTTAAGAAATGGACACCCCGAGAACTGACTGATGAAATCCAATTGCTACTAACAAAGGTTGAAGAAGAGGCACGAATTGATGATATTAAAAAAAAAAAAAAAAAGGGAGGAATTGTAAGGAATGGTCCAGCAATTCGTGTCACTAAGGGATTTGAAGGGTTAACATTGAGGCCTGGGTTTAGGTGAGAAGAGAACAAAGGGATTTCTTCGGAGAAAAAACTGCTGACTTTGCACGAATGTGCAGTAACTTCTGACAGCCGGCCAAGAGACCACTAGATAAGGAGGAAGAATATGAGCCTCCCTGTCCGAGCGGCCCCCGAGAGACTAACAGAGACTGATAAGCAGGTACACCTGGGAGGACTTTGGATTCGGGAAACCAATTATAATAACCCTGCCTCTTCTAGAAGTAGTAATGAATATGTATTAGCCTAGGAGCATAAAAAACAGCCTCCTTACGTAACAGGTGTGTGTCCTGGTGGAGCAGAGACTCCCGGCGCACCCAGCGCTGTTTGCTTGCCTCTATTCGTTTAATAAATTGTAAACTTTGATTGTAATCCTATTTGGGACTCAGTCACTTATAATAGGCAGTATCCATGACGTATTGGGGAAGGGAAGAAGGTAGTCACTCCGGGTTTAGGAATTGATCCGGTAACTCTGTGCACAGACCAAGGTAAGAAATATTAAGTATTGCCTTGGGGGTCGGGTGAGACTCTGTGTGACATGTGACTGAGACATACTTTTGTACGAAGCGAGTGTGGAGTCCTGATCCACGGTTCCGTAGCTCCGCGAGGGGCACGGCCGTAGACCGAGGAAGCGTGAGATAAGGGAGAGAAAGGAAGAGTCTCGGGAAATTTGGTGTACTGTAGTCCTTGCACGGGGAAGTGCTTGGCAGTATACCAGGGAAATTTGGTGTGCGGTAGTCCTTGCACGGGGAAGTGCTTGGCAGTACACCAGGGAATCTGGTAAACTCATAGGTGTGCAGTACCCCTTGCATGGTAAAGTGCTTGGCAGTACACCCCCATTTTCCACAATCAGAACGTTACTGTGTGGTACCCTGCAGGAGGGAAATTTCTGTAGCATCACACTGACAAGGGCTAGGAAAAATGGGAAATATGAGTTCCAGGGGACAGGGAGATATCCCTGGAGGAGTGCCTACCGAAAGTTCTTCCAGAAGAATGATAAGAAATTGGAAAAATAATCTCAAAATTAGAAAAGATGATAAAAGAAAAAAAATGGTTAAATATTGTGTATTAGTCTGGACAAAAGAACCAATTAAGGAAACAGCAGTATTTTGGCCAAAATACAGGCCTGATGAAAATTCAGGCTTTAAATTTCTATGTAAACAATAAGATTCCTTCTTTTTTCGGAGGAGGAGCCAAGTTATGTTCCCTATAATCCTAATATTGCACCGGTGGCAGCAGCAGTCGCTCCAGGAAGGGAGACAGGGACTGCAATTAACACTGTCCCTAGAGAAGAGCGTACTCTAGGCTCTGGCAAGAATTAGAACAAGGTAGAAGAGGTACTGAGAATTTTGCCTTCCCTGATACTAACAGTACTAACACTAACTGTGTATCCTCTTAAGTGAACTTCCCCCCCTCCTTACCAGCAGAGAGGTTAGGAGTTTTAAGGAGATGAAGTCTTTAATTGAGGACCCCAACAGGCTAGCTGAACTGTTAGACCAGTTCCTAGGACTTAACTTATACTCTTGGGGGGGGGGGGGGAATTATGTATATAAATATGTTGTTTACAGGGAAAGAAATGGGAATGATCAGGAGGAGAGCTGCTATACAAAAATGGGAAAGAACTCATCCTCCAGGACCAGGGGTAATACCGGCAGGGCAGAAATAGCCACTTGCCGATCCTGGCTGGAAGAATAATAGTGTGCAACACAGAAATCATATGAGAGACTTGGGGTCAGAATGAGAAAGTACTCAGGGATGAATCCCGAGGACCCGGTATCCCAAGGGCTCTTGAAAGTTCATTTTGTGATTAAAGCCTGGCAAGATACCCAGAAAATGCTCCAGAAGGTGGGGGGATGTAGTGAACAGTCACTGGGGGGCCCTCCTGTGGGAGGCCCTGAAGGTGTGTGTCAGGAGGGGAGATGAGAAGGAAAAGCAGAGAGTGAAACTAATGGTATTGACAGTGTAGCAGGTAGTGAGGCAGAGGGTTGGAGAAAGAGGAAGAAAATCTTCAGGGGGAGTCAGGGCCAGGATGGAAAAGAGAGTAAGAGAGATGAAGGAATGGCAGGCAAGGAAAGCTACCCATGTTGCGGCCTGAATCCTAGCAGGGACAGGCTTTGATGGGATGTTTTAAGTCTGCCAGGCTGGCCACTTCAGGTAGGAATACCCGGAGTGGAAGAAGGAGGAGAGAAGGAAAATGGGATGAAATATGTTATATTGATATGTTGTTTCAGCATCCTGGAGGGAGAAAGGTATGGAATGAAGTTGGCCAATGACTGAGACTTTGGTGAAAGTACAGGCTGGAGAAAGATAGATAGAAGTGTTAAAAAGGGTTATTGAAGGTGTTAAAGGTGTGGTATGTAATGTTTGACAGAGCTGTTTTTTGAATGAGTTGGGAAAGTTGAATGAGCAGGGAAAGAGGATGTAGGCATTATCTAAGTAGCAGTCTAGAAGTTTTGGTATATTTGCTGTGGTGTTTAGTCAGTTTCCCAAGTATCGAGAAGAGGGGGGGACGGGGGGTGCAGCGTGCTCCACCATGGGGCTTCGGCTCCGGCACCTGGAGCACCTCCACCCCCTCCTTCTGTGCTGACTTTGGTGTCTGCGGGGAGGTTTCTCACTCCTTGCTCTCCCAGCTGCTGTTGAGCAGCAGGTTTTTGTTTGTTTGTTTGTTTTCGTGGATGTGCTCTCACAGAGGCACGGACTGTGTTGCTCATGGCTTGGCTCTGGGCAGCGGTGGGCCCCTTTGGGGCCGGCTGAAACTGGCCCTTATCTGCCACAGGGTGGTTTCTGGATTCTCCTCGTGGGGGCTGCCACTGCGGCCCCCCCCCTACCAGAACCTTGCCATTGAACCCAATACACTGGGGCAGCTAGGTCATTACTGGCTTATAAAGTATCAGGGATTAAATTAACTAATGAAACCCTAAATGTGATGGGGGTAGAAGGGGCTGGGATAACAGTGCCACCTTTGGGGGATACCAAGCTGAGACTAGGGAATAAAATGATCACTGGGCAATTATTGTATGTACCCAAGGCAGGGACTAACTTGTTGGGAAGGGATTTGATGATGAAATTGGGCATTCAAATAGTAAATTGTTAGACTGGAATAACAGTGGTATTAATGGAGTGCTCTCAGGCCCTGAGAGCAAAGATGTATTCACCTCTGACTGGAAAGACTCTGAAGTGGGGGCGGAAGCAACAATACATATGGACAGTTTTACCTCAGGGGTTTACAGGGCCACCGATTTATTTGGGCAAAGTTCTAGAACAGATTTTGAAGCAATTCCAACCTCCCAAGGAGGAATTTCTGTTACAAAATGTGTATGATCGTTTATTGTCAGGACAGGAGAAAACAGTTGTGAAGGAAGCTACTAACAAGCTATTCAACTTTCTGGGAAAGCAGGGCTTGGGAGTATTGAAAAATAAATTACTATATGTAGAAAGAGAAGTCAGGTATTTAAGGCATCTAATGTCTGAGGGAAAACGGAGAATAAATCCAGAGAGGATTCAGGGAATTGTTGAAAACTAAGAAAGAACTAAAAAGTTTTAAGAGAAAGATTTCTTTAAGGAATCAGGAGCCACGAAGTCTGAGGGAAAATGGATACTCCCTGATGGGAAAGAAATGCTGAATAAAGCACCAATAAGGCAAATATGATGTTTTACATCAAGAGAGTCATTGGGAGGTGCAAGCAATGTGTGATGTAGTGCTGAGAAAGTATGTCTGTGTAGGAATATACACTTTAGTGAAGCAAATATGCAGAGGATGTACCCTATGTCAAAAGGCAAATAAAAAGGTCATCCGTAACCCACCTAGAGGGGGATGGGAGCCAGGGATTCGACCTTTCCAAAGTATACAGGTAGACTTTACTGAGTTACCTAAAGCAGGGAGACTTAAGTACTTGTTTGTCCTAGTTGACCACGTGACTGGATGGGTGTAAGCTTTCCCCTCCGTATCTGCCACTGCAAACACGGTGGCTAAGGTATCACTGGAGCAAATAGTCCCTAGATATGGGATAGCTGAAAACATTGATTCAGATCAAGGAAGTCATTTCACTTCACAAGTACTGCAAGGGTTAATGCAGGCCTTAGAGATTGAGTGCGCTTTTCACACCCCCTGGCACCCCTCCTCTTCTGGGAAGGTAAAGGGAATGAACCAGACATTAAAGAAGCAATTAACTAAATTAGTGTTAGAAACCCAACTTCCTTGGGTAAAATGCTTACCTTTAGCACTCCTGCAGGTTCAAACAGCACCAAGAAACGATATAGGAATTTCACCGTATGAGATGCTGTTCGGATTCCCCTATCTGGGCAGAAGGGATGAGATACCACAATTCGAAACAAGAGAGAGTTTTCTTAAGAACTGTATTCTGGGGTTGTCCTCTTCTTTGTCATCTCTCAGGACCCGTGGGAAATTGGGTCCTGATTCAGACCTGGAAAGGATCAACTCTGGCCTGAATGGGAAGGACACTTCCAAGTACTACTAACCACTGAAACAGCCATAGGAACTGCGGAAAAAGGTTGGACTCACTATACTCGAGTGAAGGCATCCGTCGACCCTAGCACCTGGGAAGCTGTTCCTACAGAAGACTTGTTGGAAGCTGATATCAAAGAGAAAAATCTCATAGTGGACTCTGAGCGGGATAAGAGCTTACAATTGTAAACTAACCTTTTATTTTCACAGGTAACTAATGAGTGTGGCTTGTGATTGAGAGAAAGGACAGACCTATAGTGAATCGAAGTGCTCCCAAGGGGGGTTTGTTATAGTAGTGCATATATCTTATTCTTTGTATTGATAATTATTTGGAAACCTGAGGTTTAAAAATAATGTCAGGGAAAAATCAACTATTAATTTTGTTTCTAGTGATTGTAGGCCTCAAAGAAGGCCTTGGTCAATTGTCTACTTGGAAAAGGCATGACCAGATAATAGTAAGACGGGATACCCCATAAAAATATGGGTGACTGTGGCAGAGGGTTATGTACCACAATCTGTCATGTTTGATGCTTGTGAGGTGTTAGCTTGTGGAGATTTAAATGCCCAAGGACAATTGAGCAGAGAGAACAAATAACTGGGAGGGACCCAACATCCAGATTGAGAATAGTTGTATGGAAACAATCCTCATTTCCATCAGAGAAAGGGAGAAACTCAAGGAGAAAACAGGAGAGAAAACAGGAGGCCCTCTTTGAAATGCGGCAGTTCAAACGTTTGAGATTGAAACAGGGTATGGGGATGTAAAAGCCTGGATAGAATGGGTCAATGTCCAGAGTCTCAACCATAGCGATTGCTACGTTTGTGCCTCGGGATGACCGATTGCCCAGGTAGTGCCCTTCCCGTTGGGGTGGACCAAGGAATCCCAAGGGATGCGATGTATGATTGCATTGTACCAAGAAAAGACTGCCTGGGGAAATGAGGCCTGTAAGTCTCTCTCTTTGCTGTTCCCTTCCTTGCGTGATAGCAATATCAGGGTTCCCCCTGCATTCTCCACAGCTCTGGGTAACCATACAGCTTGCCTCTCACGGCAGGGTGTGAGTGCTACCCGGCATCTGGGAGAATTTGCCTTGTGCACGAGGACCTTGAATGCTACCAAGGACTTGATGGGAAACTGCTCAAGACTTGAGATCCCCAGGGCAGATCTCTGGTGGTACTGTGGAGGGCAGATCTTACGGTCCACCCTACCATCTAATTGGGGAGGCACTTGTGCACTTGTTCAATTAGCTATACCCTTCACCCTGGCATTTCAAAGAGAAACATCACATGTATCCAGAAGAAGTAAAAGAAGCTTAGGAATATAATTTGATGATAGAGTCTACATAGATTCTATTGGGGTGCCTAGAGGAGTTCCTGATGAACATAAAGCCAGGAATCAAATTGCTGCAGGGTTTGAGTCACTGTTCTGGTGGGTAACAATCAATAAGAATGTGGATTGGATTAATTATATTTATTATAATCAGCAGAGATTCATAAACTATACAAGAGATGCGATAAGAGGAACTGCTGAACAACTAGATGCCACCAGCAAAATGGCTTAGGAAAACAGAATAGCATTAGATATGATGCTGAGAAATGATATGAGAAAGGAGGTGTGTGTGTGTGATACTGAGCAACCATTGTTGCACTTTTATACCCAACAATACTGCCCCGGATGGCACAGTAACTAGAGCATTGCAAGGGTTTACCACCCTTGCCAGTGAATTGGCAGAAAAAAAAAAATGGCTGTCAAAACTCCTGCTACTACAATCAAGGATGTAAATATGGACACTACCATTCCTTTCCATTTACCAAACCAAGATTCCAACCATCCTGTGATGGAAGTGTCTGTTCCTGAGTTTTCTGCCAATTCATTGGCAAGGGTGGTAAGCCCTTGCAATGCTCTAGTTACTGTGCCATCCGGGGCAGTATTGTTAGGGATAAAAGTACAACAATGGTTGCCCAGCATCACGCACACACCACCTTTCTCCGCAAGAATCATATCTAATGCTATTCTGTTTTCCCAAGCCATTTTGCTGGTGGCATCTAGTTGTTCAGCGATTCCTCTTATCGCATCTCTTGTATAGTTTATGAATCTCTGCTGATTATAATAGATATAATTAATCCAATCCACATTTTTATTAATTGTTACCCACCAGAACAGTGACTCAAACCCTGCAGCAATTTGATTCTTGGCTTTATGTTCATCGGGAACTCCTCTAGGCACCCCAATAGAATCTATGTACGCTCTATCATCAAATGATACTCCTAAGCTTCTTTTACTTCTTCTGGGTATTTGTGATGTTTCTCTTTCAAATGCCAGGGTGAAGGGTATAGCTAATTGAACAAGTGCACAAGTGCCTCCCCAGTTAGATGGCAGGATGGACCGTAAGATCTTCCCTCCACAGTACCACCAGAGATCTGCCCTGGGGATCTCAAGTCTTGAGCAGTTTCCCATCAAGTCCTCAGTAGCATTCAAGGTCCTCGTGCACAAGGCAAATTCTCCCAGATGCCAGGTAGCACTCACACCCTGCCGTGAGAGGCAAGCTGTATGGTTACCTATAGCTGTGGAGAATACAGGGGGAGCCCTGATATTGCTATCATGCAAGGAAGGGAATAGTAAAGAGAGAGACTTACAGGCCTCATTTCCCCAGGCAGTCTTTTCTTGGTACAATGCAATCATACATCGCATCCCTCGGGAGTCCTCGGTCCACCCCAATGGGCAGGGCACTATCTGGGCAATCGGTCGTCCCAAGGCATAAGCATAGCAATTGCTATGGTTGAGACTCTGGACAGTATATTTGACCCATTCTATCCAGGCATTCACATCCCCATACCCTGTTTCAATCTCAAATGTTTGAACTGCCGCATTTCAAAGAGGGCCTCCTGTTTTCTCTCCTGTTTTCTCCTTGAGTTTCTCCCTTTCTCTGATGGAAATGAGGATTGTTTCCATACAGCTATTCTCAATCTGGCTGTTGGGTCCGTCCCAGTTATTTGTTCCCTCTGCTCAATTGTCGTTGGGCATTTAAATCTCCACAAGCTAACACCTCGCAAGCATCAAACATGACAGATTGTGGTACATAACCCTCTGCCACAGTCACCCATATTTTTATGGGGTATCCCGTCTTACTATTATCTGGTCATGCCTTTTCCAAGTAGACAATTGACCAAGGCTTTCTCTGAGGCCTACGATCACTAAAAACAAAATTAATAATTGATTTTTCCCTGTCATTATTTTTAAACCTTAGGTTTCCAAATAATTATCAATACAAAGAATAAGATATACACTACTACCATAACAAACCCCCCTTGGGAACACTTCAATTCACTATAGGCCAGTCCTTTCTCTCAATCACAAGTCACACTCATTAGTTACCTGTGAAAATAAAAGGTTAGTTTACAATTGTAAGCTCTTATCCCGCTCAGAGTCCACTATGAGATTTTTCTCTTCGATTTCAGCTTCCAACAAGTCTTCTGTAGGAACAGCTTCCCAGGTACTAGGGTCGATGGATGCCTTCACTCGAGTATAGTGAGTCCAACCTTTTTCCGCAGTTCCTATGGCTGTTTCAGTGGTTAGTAGTACTTGGAAGTGTCCTTCCCATTCGGGACGGAGTTGATCCTTTCCAGGTCTGAATCAGGACCCAATTTCCCACGGGTTCTGAGAAATGACAAAGAAGAGGACAACCCCAGAATACAGTTCTTAAGAAAACTCTCTTGTTTCGAATTGTGGTATCTCATCCCTTCTGCCCAGATAGGGTAATCCGAACAGCATCTCATACGGTGAAATTCCTATATCGTTTCTTGGTGCTGTTTGAACCTGTAGGAGTGCTAAAAGTAAACATTTTACCCAAGGAAGTTGGGTTTTTAACACTAATTTAGTTAATTGCTTCTTTAATGTCTGGTTCATTTGCTTTGCCTTCCCAGAAGAGGAGGGGTGCCAGGGGGTGTGAAAAGCCCACTCAATCTCTAAGGCCTGCATTAACCCTTGCAGTGCTTGTGAAGTGAAATTATTTCCTTGATCTGAATCAATGTTTTCAGCTATCCCATATCTAGGGACTATTTGCTCCGGTGATACCTTAGTCACCGTGTTTGCAGTGGCAGATACAGAGGGGAAAGCTTACACCCATCCAGTCACGTGGTCAACTAGGACAAACAAGTACTTAAGTCTCCCTGCTTTAGGTAACTCAGTAAAGTCTACCTGTATACTTTGTAAAGGTCGAATCCCTGGCTCCTGTCCCCCTCTAGGTGAGTTACAAATGACCTTTTTATTTGCCTTTTGACATAGGGTACATCCTCTGCATATTTGCTTCACTAAAGTGTATATTCCTACACAGACATACTTTCTCAGCACAACATCACACATTGCTTGCATCTCCCAATGACTCTCTTGATGTAAAACATCATATTTGCCTTATTGGTGCTTTATTCAGCATTTCTCTCCCATCAGGGAGTATCCATTTTCCCTCAGGCTTCGTGGCTCCTGATTCCTTAAAGAAATCTCTCTTAAAACTTTTTAGTTCTTTCTTAGTTTTCAACAATTCCCTAAATCCTCTCTGGATTTATTCTCTGTTTTCCCTCAGACATTAGATGCCTTAAATACCTGTATTGTAATTTATTTTTCAATACTCCCAAGCCCTGCTTTCCCAGAAAGTTGAATAGCTTGTTAGTAGCTTCCTTCACAACTGTTTTCTCCTGTCCTGACAATAAACGATCATACACATTTTGTAACAGAAATTCCTCCTTGGGAGGTTGGAATTGCTTCAAAATCTGTTCTAGAACTTTGCCCAAATTAATCGGTGGCCCTGTAAACCCCTGAGGTAAAACTGTCCATATGTATTGTTGCTTCCGCCCCCACTTCAGAGTCTTTCCAGTCAGAGGTGAATATATCTTTGCTCTCAGGGCCTGAGAGCACTCCATTAATACCACTGTTATTCCAGTCTAACAATTTACTATTTGAATGCCCAATTTCATCATCAAATCCCTTCCCAACAAGTTAGTCCCTGCCTTGGGTACATACAATAATTGCCCAGAGATCATTTTATCCCCTAGTCTCAGCTTGGTATCCCCCAAAGGTGGCACTGTTATCCCAGCCCCTTCTACCCCCATCACTCGTTAGGGTTTCATTAGTTAATTTAATCCCTGATACTTTACAGGCCAGTAATGACCTAGCTGCCCCTGTGTATTGTGTTTGATGGCAAGGTTCGGGAGGGGGCTGCAGTGGCAGCCCCCACGAGGAGAATCCATAAGCCTCCCTGTGGCAGATAAGGGACAATTTCATCCGGCCCCAGAGGGGCCCACCGCTGCCCAGAGCCAAGCCATGAGCAACACAGTCCGTGCCTCTGTGAGAGCACATCCACGAAAACAAACAAACAAACAAACAAAAACCTGCTGCTCAACAGCAGCTGGGAGAGCGAGGAGTGAGAAACCTCCCCGCAGACACCAAAGTCAGCACAGAAGGAGGGGGTGGAGGCGCTCCAGGCACCGGAGCCGAAGCCCCCTGTGGCCTGTGGAGAGGCCCCTGGTGGAGCAGGCTGCCCCCCCCTGCCCCCCCCCCTTCTCAATACTTGGGAAACTGACCAAACACCACAGCAAATATACCAAAACTTCTAGACTGTTACTTAGATAGTGCCTACATCCTCTTTCCCTGCTCATTCAACTTTCCCAACTCATTCAAAAAAACAGCTCTGTCAAACATTACATACCACACCTTTAACACCTTCAATAACCCTTTTTAACACTTCTTCTTATCTTTCTCCAGCCTGTACTTTCACCAAAGTCTCAGTCATTAGCCAACTTAATTCCATACCTTTCTCCCTCATCCCATTTTCCTTCTCTCCTCCTTCTTCCACTCCGGATATTCCTACCTGAAGTGGCCAGCCTGCCCACACTTAAAACATCCCATCAAAGCCTGTCCCTGCTAAGATTCAGGCCACAACACGGGTAGCTTTCCTTGCCTGCCATTCCTTCATCTCTCTTCCCCTCTTTTCCATCCTGGCCCTGACTCCTCCTGAAGATTTTCTTCCTCTTTCTCCAACCCTCTGCCTGACTACCTGCTACACTGTCAATACCATTAGTTTCACTCTCTGCTTTTCCTTCTCATCTCCCCTCTTGACACACACCTTCAGGGCCTCCCACAGGAGGGCCCCCCAGTGACTGTTCACTACATCCCCCCACCTTCTGGAGCATTTTCTGTGCATCTTGCCAGGCTTCAATCACAAAATGAACTTTCAAGAGCCCTTGGGATACCGGGTCCTCAGGATTCATCCCCGAGTACTTTCTCATTCTGACCCCAAGTCTCTCATATGATTTCTGTGTTGCACACTATTATTCTTCCAGCCAGGATCGGCAAGTGGTTATTTCTGCCCTGCCGGTGTTACCCCTGGTCCTGGAGGATGAGTTCTTTCCCATTTTTGTATAGCAGCTCTCCTCCTGATCATTCCCATTTCTTTCCCTGTAAACAACATATTTATATACATAATTCCCCCTCCCCAAGAGTATAAGTTTGGTCCTAGGAAACTCCTAACCTCTCTGCTGGTAAGGAGGGGGGGAAGTTCACTTAAGAGGATACACAGTTAGTGTTAGTACTGTTAGTATCAGGGAAGGCAAAATTCTCAGTACCTCTTCTACCTTGTTCTAATTCTTGCCAGAGCCTAGAGTACGCTCTTCTCTAGGGACAGTGTTAATTGCAGTCCCTGTCTCCCTTCCTGGAGCGACTGCTGCTGCCACCGGTGCAATATTAGGATTATAGGGAGCATAACTTGGCTCCTCCTCCAAAAAAAAAAAGGAATCTTATTGTTTACACATACATTTCAAGCCTGAATTTTCATCAGGCCCGTATTTTGGCCAAAATACTGCTGTTTCCTTAATTGGTTCTTTTGTCCAGACTAATACACAATATTTAACCTTTTTTTTTTTTTTTTTTTTTACCATCTCCTCCAATTTTGAGATTATTTTTCCAATTTCTTATAATTCTTCAGGAAGAACTTTCGGTAGGCACTTCCCCCGGGATATCTCCCTGTCCCCTGGAACTCATATTTCCCATTTTTCCTATTCTGGAAAATGGGGATGTACTGCCAAGCACTTCCCCGTGCAAGGGCTACCGCACACCTATGAGTTTACCAGATTCCCTGGTGTACTTCCGAGCACTACCCCGTGCAAGGATTACCGCACACCAAATTTCCCTGGTGTACTGCCAAGCACTTCCCCGTGCAAGGCTTACCGCACACCAAATTTCCCTGGTGTATTGCCAAGCACTTCCCTGTGCAAGGGCTTACCATACACCAAATTTCCCTGGTGTACTTCCGAGCACTACCCCGTGCAAGGATTACCGCACACCAAAATTCCCTGGTGTACTTCCGAGCACTACCCCGTGCAAGGATTACCGCACACCAAATTTCCCTGGTGTACTTCCGAGCACTACCCCATGCAAGGATTACCGCACACCAAATTTCCCTGGTATACTGCCAAGCACTTCCCCGTGCAAGGCTTACCGCACACCAAATTTCCCTGGTGTACTTCCGAGCACTACCCCATGCAAGGATTACCGCACACCAAATTTCCCTGGTGTACTGCCAAGCACTTCCCTGTGCAAGGGCTTACCATACACCAAATTTCCCTGGTGTACTTCCGAGCACTACCCCGTGCAAGGATTACCGCACACCAAATTTCCCTGGTGTACTTCCGAGCACTACCCCGTGCAAGGATTACCGCACACCAAATTTCCCTGGTGTACTGCCAAGCACTTCCCCGTGCAAGGCTTACCGCACACCAAATTTCCCTGGTGTACTTCCGAGCACTACCCCATGCAAGGATTACCGCACACCAAATTTCCCTGGTGTACTGCCAAGCACTTCCCCGTGCAAGGATTACCGCACACCAAATTTCCCGAGACTCTTCCTTTCTCTCCCTTATCTCACGCTTCGTCCGTCTCCGGCCGCGCCCCTCGCGGAGCTACGGAACCGCGGATCAGGACTCCACACTCGCTTCGTACAAAAGTACGTCTCAATCACACATCACACATCACACAGAGTCTCACCCGACCCCCAAGGCAATACTTAATATTTCTTACCTTGGTCTGTGCACAGAGTTACCGGATCAATTCTTAAAACCCGGAGTGCCTACCTTCTTCCTTTCCCCACTACTTCACGGATCCTGCCTCTTTAATCAGTCTCGGGCCCTCTGTCAGCTTTCCGCAGAACCGCCACCGTCGATGCACAGGACCGCTGAAATCAGCGGGGCATGCCTTCCTGCTGCTGCGGCGGTGGGGCTCCCCGGTAGGTGACTGGATCCCGGACGAGCCCCCAAATTGTGAGAAACACTCCGTAGCCAATAACTTAGGCTCAGGCGAGGATCTCAGTGAAGTAGTAATTTATTCGCGATTGCAATGGCGGGCGTCCCACAAGCAGGAGAGCGCGCCTACTAGTTCCAAAAACACAGTTTATATACTTTTTGATGACAGGACCCTCCCCTGTTTCCCCACTGGAGTGGGTAATCCAGGTTCACAACCTATCTGATGCTTCACAGACAATGCCTGGCCTTCAGTTGCTGGCCTGTTAAATTTCAAATTTCTTTTGACTTTTTTACTGTTCGAAGTGGTAATGTTTCATCACTTATCTGATTTGACTTGACACCGTGATTTTCACCTAATTGCTCTAAGGAGTCCGGCTGTCTGCATTTTACAAGGTTTTCTGTTAAGCTTTCTTATCACTGTAAGCATATTTCAATACCACATTCCTTCCTTCTATACAATGTAACACTGCAAAAACAACATTTCCATTCCCACATGTGTAAAAGGACTACTACAGTGGTTAATTGAAACTGCACTATTGAAACAAATGACCACGAAGCCACCACCTTACTCAGGTAAGGTGATGATATTAGAGGAGATGGAAAGCAAAGAAGGTGAAGAAGAAGAAGAAATCTACCAAATTACAACTTAGAGAAAAGTTTTGCAAAAATCAACAATTTCTAAAAAAAAAGGGGGGAATTGTGGGAATAAAAATGTTGTT
The DNA here is from genome assembly GCF_040182565.1 of Anser cygnoides. Taxonomy (NCBI): domain Eukaryota; kingdom Metazoa; phylum Chordata; class Aves; order Anseriformes; family Anatidae; genus Anser; species Anser cygnoides. The sequence continues at coordinate 1,322,370 of NW_027103069.1, read as the reverse complement.
TTTGCAGAGTTACATTGTTTAAAGGTAAGGAATGTGGTATTGAGATATGCTTGCAGTGATAAGAAAACTTAGCAGGCGACCTTGTAAAATGCAGACAACCAGACTCCTTAGAACAATTAGGTGAAAATCATGGTGTTAAGTCAAGTCAGATAAGTAAAGAAACATTACCACTTCAAACAGTAAAAAAGTCTAAAGAAATTTGAAATTTAACAGGCTGGCAACTGAAGGCCATGCATTGAGATAGCTCCCAAAGGCATGCGCACCCCAACGCGGCAACTTGCCTTGGTTATATGCAGTAAAGAGTTACATATGCATGAAGTTTCCCAATACGCCTATACGTATGCATAACCTATCCCCGCTTCGTATTAAAATTATTCCAAGAAGTCATTTCCATAAACTCCTCCGTCTGCGCTTGCACAGTGCCTTCTGGTGGTGGTCACCAGGGGTTGTGGGGATGAAGGCTGATAACTCTTCTTCATCACCACTAGTTGACCTCCTGCCTTTGTGCAGACTCAGCTGCTCCTTGGCTCTTGTCCAAACCACAAGGTCGGTCTCAGCTGGTTTTTGAGACAGGTTCCCCATTTTTGTCAGGAACCATCCTTTGTGAGGGGCCCCAAGACTCCTTGTTTCAGTTAATTTGCACAGTAGTAAGCAAAGACATTCAGCAACACCTATTTTTAATGCGATTAAGCAAGTCCCCATTCTTCTATCTTTGGCAACTGAAGGCCATGCATTGTCTGTGAAGCATCAGATAGATTGTGAACCTGGATTACCCACTCAGTGGGGAAACAGGGGAGGGTCCTGTCATCAAAGAGTATATAAACTGTGTTTTGGAACCAGTAGGCACACTCCTGCTTGTGGGGCGCCCGCCATTGCAATTGTGAATAAATTACTACTTCACTGAGATCCTCGCCTGAGCCTAAGTTATTGGCTACAGAGTGCTTCTCACAACTATAACCTCTTTCTCAGTGTGAATGTTTACCTGGGAAAACTTCTAGAGCTCATGTCTTTTTCGCAGCCCCACAGTGACTCTGGACAAATTGAATCTGTCTTCTCCCAAACCTACTAGCTGAAATGTTTCATTTCTTTACCCCAGAAAGTATTTACTTCTAATTTATTAATGGGATAGTCCTGATTGTGCTTCTAACTACTGCTCTCTTCTTATGCACTAGCAGTGTTTTTCTACTGGATTTTGCTGGCATGGCAACTTGGCTGCATAAAGTTTTTTTTTTTTTTGCCTATTTTTTTATTAAATGCACCTTTTGTCAATAGAGAGGAACACCGGAGTAGCTGAAAGATCACAGTTTTTGCCTCGTGCTTGTCACAACGATGTGAGAATTGACTGGCCCTTTCCAGATGGCAGCTGCTGCTAATGACAAGAGCCCTCTCTGATGTTCAGAACACACAGACAAGTTACAAGCATATGCCCAGCTGAAGTGGTTGATTTCCTGCATAAAATTGCACTTATTTTGGCTGTGTAGCATCTTGATTTCTGATTTTATTTTTTTACATGTTGCTCGCAGACTCACTTCATTCAAATGTAGCAGAACAAGGCATGAATGCCAGATGTACAGCTTTGCCTGCTAAGATGGATGCATTAAAGGTCAGCCCCTTCGCTTCATCTTCCCTTTCCCCTTTCACCCCAGCATATGAGCACAGTGACCGACCGGCCTAAACAATTTCAGTCTCAACCTCCTCAATCACCTGGCACTTTTTGTCTTCCATGCTTTAGTGGAGCACTGCAGTAGTTGGCATGGGGGGTGGCAAATCACATACTGCACTGACCCTTCTCTCTGCATTGAACAGAGCTTCTCTCTTCATGTTCTTGCACTATTTGTGTGTGTAGTTGTTTGTTTTACTACTTGACATAACTTTTCTTCCATTTTTCATTTAGCTTTCACATGTAGCTCTCCAGCAAAGAGCCTTCCTCATTTTATTTTTTCAGTTGGACCCATTTAATCAGTTCTGTTCTTTCTGATACTGTTTTACTCACTTTTCCCTTTCTTCTCATAATTCATTGAAGTCCTACTTCTTTTTCCTGCTAAAACGTGTACGTCCTTGTTTCTGCAAAATGGCACCAAAATCATAATGAGCTTGAAATAAGTTACATCATCAGAAACAATACATTTGGGACTGGAAAAAGACTGTTGGGTGACATTCTTGAGACGTGTCCAAGACAAGTCCAACTTGTCCATGACAAGTCCAACTCTTGGCTCCACATAGGACCACCCCAAAATCAGACCCTATGCCTGAGAGCATTGTCCAAATGCTGTGTGAACTCTGGCAGCTCAGTGCTGCGACCACTGCCCTGGGTAGCCTGTCCCAGCACCCGACCACACTCTTGGTGAAGAACCTTTTCCTAACATACAGCCTGACCCTCCCCTGTCCCAGCTCCATGCTGTTCCCTCAGGTCCTGTCGCTGTCCCCAGAGAGCAGAGCTCAGCCTGACACTCCGCTCCCCTCGGGAGGAAGCTGTAGACCATGATTCCTACGTATTCTCAAAACCTTGGACAGGTGTAAATCACAAAACACATGCTAAAAAAAATCATAATTACTTGGAGAAATTGGAATGGTATTTAATTATCACAGGCATTTGAGCTTCTGTGACAAGCATGTGCCATTGCTAATACCAGTGCTTTCTTCATGATTATACAACCTTGTAGCTGTTTCATGTGACTATATTGGCAGTGCTCTGTCCCACGCTGGCACAAACTCTAAAAAGGTAAAAATGCTAACACTTTACTTTCATGCATATAAATACATGGTAGTTACCTAAACAACGCCATTTTAGATGTCATCAGGCATATGAAATATTCATCATGACATCTTGTGCAGATGTTGCTTCGTGTCTTTGCTGCTGGTACACAAAATCTCTCACCCTGTAAGTTTATGTTAGCGTTTCCTTAAACTATATTAAAAAGCCCTCTGAAATACTTATTTTTTTTATATATTTATTTTATACTCCCCTGTAGCAAAGCCTAGATGGAAAATAGCAGCTTGCACTGGAGGGCTAGTGGGGAGGCAGGGTGGCCAGCCCTACTATCTGCCCCAGCAAGGCTCTCCCTGCACTCGCAGCTCTCCCGCGGTCAAGAGCTCCACTCCTGGGCCCCTTTCATGGAGATTTTTTTTCTGAATATTGCAGCTTGTGCCCATCACCTCTCATTAGAAGCCTAACAAGAAAATAAAAGCAACAGGACAAGAGGCAACAGGCACAAACTGAAGCACAGAAAGTTCTGGCTGAATATGAGGGGGCACTTCTTTACTGTGAGGGTGACAGAGCACTGGAACAGGTTGCCCAGAGAGGTTGTGGAGTCTCCTTTGGATATTCAAAACCCACCTGGATGACATCCTGCACAATGTGCTCTAGGTGATCCTGCTCGGCAGGGGGGTTGGACTAGATGATCTTCAGAGGTCCCTTCCAACCTCAGATATTCTGTGACACAAGGCTGGCCAATACAGTCATGGACCTCTGTGAAACCTGTCCTCTTTTGCAGCACCACATACCCTAGGAGCACATAAAATGGTACTAAACCCCTGTATTTAGGCACCATAACCTCTCCCATATTGTTCTGACTTGCATTGTCAGCAATTCAGCTCAGCTTCCTGTCTTAATAACAAACCGTTAACTTGCATAACCAGCAAATTACAGATAAATCTAAACGTATGCCTGAAGTTAGGTCTGTGATAAAGGTATCTCATATTCTGGACAGAACTTCCTAATCATATGCATACAATTGATGTAAACATGATAAGAGTATGCAGCAAAGGAAAGACTTACATAAGGAGCAAGGTTTATGACTCATGTAGAAACAAGACTTTTCATCTCTTTTTAATGATAATCTTCCACTGTAGAATGAGCGATTTATTTCCTCTTGGTCAGCTATTCCATTCTGCAAATTTAAATTTTAAAATGTAGGAAGCTTCAAAAATTGAGATTTCTTGATACCTTCTACGTGTCTTTGGATTTTAGGATATCAACTTGAAATAGGATTGATGTAGAATGTATTTGAAAGTATTTAAGCTAGGCTAAGCCTCTAAAAGCTGTCAGGCTTTAAACTGTCCTGCAATAAATTAATCACTGGCTTCAGAATAAATATTAATATACATGTCTTTGCAAAATGATTTAAGAAAATATATGTATTAAAGAAGAAGACCATTGCTAATGCTGGTACGTTAAGGCAACATTAAGTGGGAAAGTACATGCTGTGTAGGACAAAAATCCCCCGCTGCCAATCAGGTACCTATGAAAAATGATGCACTCTACCCTGTTAGGAAGTTTACACTTGCCAAGTATTATTAGGGTAGCATTTCTTAAAATGCGAATGGTAAACACCAGAAAGTAGTCCAATGAACAACTGGAAACATCTTCCAGTACTATGAACATATATGCACAATTGCACATTTTCATAAATCCAAATGAGAAAATGGTACAAAACGGGAATACAAATTAACACTTACAGAATTAAGCCTGATTTTTATTTGGTTGTGAGAACCTCTGAGGTAACACTATACTACAGATGACACTTCTTGGATTTCTCCCCCACCCTCAAAAGATTTGATAGCTGTTTCATTCAAAAAAGGCTGAGAAAGACCACGCTGAATAAAAAAAAATAAACTCTTGAGAAGATTTATAAAATAATCTATCAGAAGAAATTTAATTTGTAGCCTTTTGGGCTAGAAAACTCTTTGGCTTACAGCCTTCAGAGAAAAAAATAAAGAAAATGGAAGTTTTGTCTTTATAAGCACACAATGTAATATTTAAAAGTCAAAACTATCGCTTTACTTTTTAAAGTGTTGGTTTTCCACTCTTCTTAGCTTTGACAGAGCCAGGAGTTACCTAGTTAAAACAGCCCGTTAAAACGGGCAGGAAAAACAGCAACAAACTGAAATTCACTCTTCACCACACAGCACAAAAATCATGGTCACAGCTTCATGTTTAATGTGGAATCACTTTAAGTATACAATATTTCAAAAGATCCAGAAACTAGTTAAGAGATAAAAGCCAGCAGAACAAAAATACAGGAAATCCAAACTACATCTTTGACCTTTTTAATCCTAAATTTGAGGGTCACATGCCTGAATAGATGAGTTTTAGCTTTATGAGGAAAGAAACTTTGGTATGGAGTTAAACTAGCCACATGAATAGCACCTGTAGCATTCAAAATAAATAGTAATGGCTAACTAGACACCATGGCAGCAAGACACTCCTCTTTAAAAAAAACAAAAACAAAACTAAGAACAAGCACGTGCTTGGAAGTTATGCCTCAAGGCTGGACAACAAACTACTGTAAATTTTTTTTTAGTCACTTTAAAGCACACACTAATTATTGTATTTCTGACACTGAAATTATTTAAAAAGTTTTTCTTAATGAGATTGCTTTCTCTTTATTTGCTAACCATTAATATTCACTCCTTTTAAAATTGCACTCTGATGCTTGAAGAACACTGTATTAAAATTTTTCTTTAAGACTCCCTCTATTTTCTAAAATATTTTATTTGCACTGTATAGACCCATGCTGTTAGCAGTAGGTGTTGCAAGACAAAAGTATCCCCCCTACTCCAAAACTTATTTTATTAAAAAGGTCAAAGATAAATTATACCACAAACGGGAACAGAAGTTTTTAATAAATGGTATCAGAAATGGTTTGGCAGGGGGGTTGGACCCGATGATCTCTTTAGGTCAATTACAATCCCTACAATTCTGTGAAATGACAAATGATCTTTGTGATGTCTGATGCTCTCATACAGCCAGTGATTAAGTAGATACCAGAACGTTAGTCTATGTTATCTATGTGTTTTATGGGTTTGCAACAAAGCGTAATACACATCGAACAGAATAAGTGAAACTTCAGTTTCTAGTGCATAATGAATTTAAGTCATTTAATAAATTTTAGCTTTTGAGTGTTCCACTTTAGTGCTGTTACAATAAATCACATCTGCGTACCAGAGCATACATCAACAGTATGATGTAACTTTACTTACACCACTGCTATATTTAGCTTTTTGAAAGAGACATAAGCATACACTATGGCCACATCAAATATTTTTTTTTTTTTTTCTTTGATAACCTTCTCTTAGTAATACTTCACTTTTAAATTTTGATTTATTGAAAAAAAGTCACAGAAATTTTATACAGGAATAGCTATAAGGAATAACCTTACAGGCACTGATATGACAAACATCTATTTTTAAGGTCTAAGAAGCATTAATATTATATTGACAAAGCTGTTTGAAAAGAATGACTTTGTCCAAATAGGAAATGCCCGTTTCTGCTTATATGTTAAGAAATTCAGAAAGTTATTTTTTGGCCTTGCTATGTCACAAAGTCTATCATACAAAGAACTACGCATTTAACCTAAAATGATAGTTTTAAAAGCCCTTCTATTAAAAACAAAATCATGCTAAACTTTGATCAATTATGTAGCTGCTTTAAAACTGTTGCAAGACCATACTGTATATATTAGCTTTTATATTGCTAATGCACAACTAACAGCAAACTTGATTAGATTAACACAAATTTGTTTTAATTAAACTGTTATATCTCACTAAGATGACAAATGCCACAAGATTGGCAAAAACATTTAATTCTGAGCACTCAAATGGCAGGCTAATTCTGTTGTAACCCCTTCACATTTAGGGAAAAAAAGCATAATCCTGCAGTCTCACTTTACAAAAAAAAAGTTCTGTAAAATATTAATTGGGAGGGGAACAGTTTATACTATCTAACACAAAGTAACTTATACAACTAGTGTCAAGGGCAAACAAAAAAACCTTCTAAATAAAATGTCAAAATACACATAGCAACAGAAGCACAAATGCTGCATTAAATACAGTCAAGATAAGACAAAACACTTGTTAATAAAAAAGGTCAAAAAAGAAGAAAAGTTACTGAAGTTAGCAATACATTTAAAGGAAACGCAATGAGGGGGAAAAAAATCAAACTATTTTCCCCCCAATGACAGTTTCCATTTGTAGTCTTTCCATCCATAATTTGTCTGATACAGCACATCCATTACAATGTTCAGAATCTCACAGAAAAGCTAGGTTGTTCTAATTCCCAAGTTGGTTTTGGATGTTTTAAACAGATATTATTATGAAGTAAAAGCAAGGCAACAAATGGACTTTTTATCACCTTCAATCTTAGCATAAATGAAAAACTTTTTTTTTTTAAAAGTTATCATAATCTTTTTTGTCTTTTTTCCCCTCTGCTTCAAATCCATCAACCCCATCACTGTCCCTTCTCCTTTTACGATTGTTATGGATGTTGAAGCGTTGATTCATCTGTGGTAATGGATCCATTCCTAAAACTTTGTGTATTTGACGGAATGCAAGGAGTCTCAATGCAAACTACAAAAAGGGTAGAAAGAAGATATTTCAGTTAGAAACAAATGTCAATTTTGAGTATTTTGTCAAACAACAGAGAAGTGGTGTAAGATATCATCCTTAGCTCTTACTATCCATCCTCTTCCTTCCCACAACATCAACACAGTAATATATGCAGGTTACATTTGCTATCTCTGTACAAAGTCCAGCATCTCAGCTTCAAAATAATATGTTTTAACTGCTGGACTTGCAACTGAAGCAGCCAAGGCTTTTCACACATCCCATTACATGCTAGTAATCTTTGGCAAAAGAATCAAATGAACACGTAGAGACAGTGAGCTATTCAGCTGCAAGCATGAGTGATCAATACTATGAACAGAAACAATAAATATTTAAATTTAAACAAATTTATTTGTATGATCTTAAGTTCCAACAACATTTTAAATCTAATAGAATACTACTGTAGACAGAGCATCCTTATGGATATATATAGAAAGGAATGTTCCAAACTTGTCACATTTATTTCAGTGCAAAACATAACACTGCTCCGCATCCTCTCCTGTGACATTTTCATTGCCTAGCTTAAGGCTTATCATCTAAAAAAATAGACTTTGTTCTTATAAGAAAGGAAAATTCATATCCATATAGCCTCATTCAAAAAAAAACCCACAAATGTCTTCAACTTTAGTTATGTTACACATACTTTCCCTTACCTGTGCACTTGAAGTAATATCTTCTCGTTGCTGATCTGTCATTACAGCAAGTGTATCAAAAGGATCTTTCTCACAAGGGTCCAGAAGGCCAGGACCACCTAGAATGGTTAGGCTAATTAGTAGAACATCTCTACCTTATTTTGACCAAGACTATATATTTTATATTACTTCAGCATAAGTACATTGATCAAATTCAACTTGCCTTTAAGGATGATTCCTGAAGATATACACTCAAAAACTCTTCTAAGTGCATCCCCAGGACTCTGTGGTCCAGTAGCACTGCTGATTGCTTTTTCCACAAGCAACTCCATAGCCTGTAACAACAATAACAAAATCCAGTTAATTCAGAAGACTGATTGAAACAGAAAAAAAACACTACTGTTGTTCAATACAGAACTTTTCATAGAATGGTTTGGGTTGGAAAGGACCTTAAAGACCATCTAGTTCCAACCCCCCTGCCATAGGCACGGATGCCACCCACTAAGACCAGGTTGCCCAGGGCCTCATCCAACCTGGTCTTGAACACCTCCAGGGATGGGGCATCCACAACCTCTGGGTAGCCTGTTCCAGTGCCTCACCACTCTCTGAGTGAAGAATTTCCTCCTAACCTCTAATGTAAATCTCCCCTCTTTTTGTTTAAAACCATTCCCCCTCGTCCTGTCATTATCTGACTGAGCAAAGAGTCACTCTCCATCTTTTTTATAAGCCCCCTTCAAGTACTGAAAGGTTTCAATGAGGTCACCCTGGAGCCTTCTCTTCTGTAGGCTGAACAGCCCCAGCCCTCTCAGCCTTTCTTCATAGGAGAGGTGCTCCAGCCCTCTGATCATCTTTGTGGCCCTCCTCTGGACCTGTTCTAACAGATCAACATCCTTCTTGTGATGGGGGCTCCAGACCTGGATGCAGTACTCCAAGTGGGGCCTCACAAGGGTAGAGAAGAGAGGGACAATCACCTCCCTCGACCTGCTGTCCACTCCTCTGTTGATGCAGCCCAGGATACAGTTGGCCTTCTGGGCTGCAAGCATGCACTGCTGGCTCATGTCAAGCCTTTCATCCACCAGAATTCCCAAGTCCTCCTCTGCAGGGCTGCTCTCAATGAGTTCTTCTCCCAGTCTGTACTCATGTCTGGGATTGCCCTGACCCAGGTGCAGCACCTTGCACTTGGCCTTGTTGAACCTCATTAGGTTCACTCAACAACTTTTGACATAGAAATTTTGAAGAAAATCACAGAACAATTTCAGTTAAAATGGAAAAAAAAAAAAAAGGCGTATTTTGTAAAAGTGAATAAAAAAAGGCTGGTGCAAGATTAACACTGGGTACCAATACAGACATGCCGCTTCTCATCCCAGATTGCCCCAAAGTTTTTTTTTTTTTTTAAATTATTATTTTTATTTTATTTATTTATTAGAAATTTATACATTAGTAACTGTACATATGCAGGTAGCCAATTTGTCCAACAATTTTTTGGGAACGCATGAAAAATGATGGGTTATCTAAACCTGGCAGTCAGATGAATAAACAGCACACAGTGTATCTAATAAGAGTAAAAGTATATGACAAAAAATATATTGTTTTTTCTATAAGAACACAAACTCAAATCATCAAAAATATAATGGTCTTTTGTTTGAAGTTTAGTCTAAATGATTACTAGTTCCTCAGATTAACAAAACTGAAGCTCACTTCTTTTTTTTCCTGGATGTAGCCTAACACTAACTCAGATGATAAACAAGTGTAAAAAATCTTATCAATCAACAGATTTTCAAAAATGTATACACCAAAAAATTTTAAACGACGGTTTAAAAAGATATATTTTAAATACTGTTTTTTCCTCTGTGACTATTTCCATTGTTTCCTTTTATTAGACATTTTTTCAATAGACTGTAAAAAAGATTTGCAACAGTAAGGAATAGCTTTCCTTAGCTGTTTCAGCATTAAGATGTTTCACTACCACTTCATTTGCAAGTTTCATTTTCAAACAATGTCTTTTTTCCCCCTTCACCCCCCACTTTTTCAAACGTTGCCTTTTATTTTCACTAAGAGTAAATGCCTATTCTGATGCATGCAGTAACTATAGGCAGTGTTGATTACAATTCTTCATTAAGGGTGCTCATTCCTAGCCCAGGACAATGACCTGGTGTTTGTGTGCATGAAAGGCTGGATTTCATGTCAGAAAAATCAACCTTGAATAATCATTACTTCCAACTTGTAGGAAATTGACAAAATTCTTCCAATTTAGTTTTTATTTTTAGGTATATAGGGAGGGCACTACTAATTGTGTTTAAACTTCCTACTATTTTCTACTATTAAAAACACTTAGGCTCTTTTTGAAAAGCTCCTTGGCTTGTGACAGGCTTCTAGCATACAGGTCAAGAGAAGTTCTATATTCAGAAAAGTCTGTTTCTTCTATCTGAAATTCCACCTGTGACTAGCAGAAATTACAGATATTTCAAATCACAAATTTTCATTCTGTCACTGCTTTTGTCAAGTAAGACTTTGCCAATAGACCAGAAGAACAACTGACTACACAGACTTCAGTGCTGATCCATGTCACTGACAATGCATTCCAGCATTGTCAAAAATCAATTCAGCAAACCAGAGAGCACTCTTGTAGAGAGCCAAGATGCAGCTAGACTTGACACACACCTCTATTCCCTTTCAGATGTGCCTTAGAACAGACAATGTGACAAAGAAGAAACAACGTTCTTTGTTCTTCATCTTCATGTGTGTTGCAAGAGTTATAAGGGTGCTTTCCTGCAAGCACTCCAGTTTTTATTCTTTGGCAACTCAGCATCACAGTGATAATTAAGAGGACAGTTACACACTTTTCTAGCTTCTTTTAAGCTTTATTTATACAGTGCATCTTTCAGAAATGTAGCACAGAAACTGGCAGGATATATATTACTATTAATACTTTAAAAACGTATATAACTTTCTACATTTTTCCAGAAATAATCAATATTATCAGAACTAATTTAATAAAATCATCTGCAAGCCTAACACATTTCTCATTCAAAGAATGCCAACTTAGTGCTCTTCTTGTCAAAACCAAAAAGTTTACACTGGGAAGCAGCATAGTGCAACAGGATTTGGTTTGTGAAACAAAACGGTCAGTTTATCTACACACATTTCTGAAATTTTCTTTCAGACTAATTTTGGCTGGTCCACAGATTGGAAAACAAATTACATTCCTGAAGAGCATCTTTTAAAACAGTCAATGCAAAAGGAATGTTTGAAGAATGCTCAGCTGCAGGAATTATCAGAAGTAAACGGGTTGAACCTAGAGATCTTTTTCTAAGTGACACTGATTAAAGATACTAATTTTGACACATCCACTGACTAGTACTGTGGTATTTCATCTCGCAGAAGGGTCACATTAACAATCACAGGAATTACTGTGATTTGTTCTTTTACTTTAAGTAACCTTTTTGTTATCACGGAGGTATCTGGGCACAGCTGACATCACTTTAAATCAATTTCAGTAAAACCCAAGGAATTTCTAACCACCAGTAGGTGGTAAAAAAAAATATTTCTTTATGTACAGTTAAAAAAGCAACACCTAAAATCTAGAATAAGGATGCTAAGCACAAAGAACTCAAAAGAACAAGAAAATTCTTTTGGAAAAAAAAATCCAGCTCCAAATGACTAAATTTCAGAAAATTAAGTTTTTAGAGAGACTCTCTACTTTACCTGTAAATACAAGCACAGAAAGCATATTACTTCTTGAAAAAGTCTACATTTAACTGCAGTAACACTTTCCAGTGCCCTACTTGTAGTACCACATGTATTGAAAAGACTTATTCAAAAAGAGCATTACTCACCCAGCTTGGAAAATCAGACCAAGTTGGAACACGCTGACAGAGGTCACGAAGAATACGTATGATAATCACACAGGACTGCAGACCATTAGCTCTAGCCTTGAGAGCAATACAAAATCAAATTAATCAATCCCAGCACCTACAGCAAATAGGCCTTGTTGAAAGACTAAAACACCACTGTTCAATGGAAGCTCAGATACAAGATTGATACAAATCATTCTACAAGTTTATTCCGTGAGCTGCCATTTACAGCAGTATTTTATACAGGGTTAGTAATTTAAGGTTGTAAAAGTCAAAGTGCACAGGTTATACAAGAATAACATTTCTTGATCCCCTGTACACTTTGACCTATGTTCACTTATAACAATAAATACAGTATCTTTCTATATTAGAAATAAAAAGGATGAACTAAAGGTCTAAGAAATAGGTATAGAGACTGAAAGGTCAAGGAAATCTGTTTGGTTTCTTTATCGTGCCTTTGCCAGAATGCAAAGTCACTAAGCCAAACAGTTGCTTCTCACCTTTCATTCCCTACACTTAATGCACTTAAAGAAATAGGAAAAAAAGTCTTAAATCTAAACACAAAGCTTTAAACACATATTCCATCATTTAAAGCAAAGTTACTCTGCAGCCTTATGGAATATATAACAAATATACAACATATGATCACCCCAAGCGAGTCAAACTTTCAACATCGCCTTCTCAATGACCAGAAAAAAAAAATCATGTCAAATGAGCAATTAACTGCATAAAGCAGTTCCTCCATACTCAACTTTCTACATTTAAATTTAGGGACCAGAAAAATAATAAGTATTAGTAGCATAAACAACGCTGAGTGTTTTCACACAATTAAACATTTATGTTGCAACTGAACTAATCTCTCATAAGGCTACAAGAAGAAAGTAAAATGACGTTCCAAACCTGGAACCACTTAGCGTGGCGTAGAGCAGCCAGAGCGTCAAGGCATTTTTGCCTGTCCAAGACGTCCGGTGGGTCTTTCACCATACCCGAGGTTACATCTAAAATGGATTGAATTGGCAAAATGCAGTGAGGAATGGGTGTTTGACCAGGTGAGCAAGACAGTTCCTGAAAGTAGCTTCAATGTCACACATGCCATTTGAAGTTTAAACCTTTGAACAACAGGTGAAAATGTTCCATACAAGGTATTCAATTAGGATTAGGGTACCAACCCAGCATGAAGATCAAGAGCATAATAAACTTTATTTAGCTCTCAGGTTATTTTCAAATGCGTTGCAGATAATGCAATGCTTAGTGCTTCTTTATTTAAGCTACCACTGGAAAAATACATATCCCCTAAAATTAAATAGGGAAGGAAGGATGGTTGGACACAGTGCACCAGCACAGAGAACACAAGACAGAAGGAACACAAAAATCCACTTTAACCAAGTAGTAATATTAAATCTTAGTTTCTTGCATATTTTAACTGCTACCTGTTATTTGGGACCTAGTCCTCAAAAGAAGTATAACAAATCTCAAAAGCACTAGATGCTTAGTAATTATGTTATTTTTATTATACCTTAACCTTAGAATGCAATGATTTTGCTTTAAAAGCTAATTAAAGGAATCTGAAATGCTCTTCAATATTACTGAGTTCCACTACCTTCTAGTATCCCCTCTTAGCCAAATTCCTCAACCCATAATATATGTGCTCCAATATAACTTTGGATGTAAAGAAAGATCTGAAAGGGGACTGCTTTACTTAAGATTCAGCAGGAAAAAGAAAAGCAAGGAATAGTATAAAAAACAAAAGCAGAATGTCTGAAAGAAAATATAGAAGATCTCATATATTAAATATTCAGAAAATGATTTAATTAAGTTACCAAGCTGACTGCTTTGTTAGCTAAATAGAATAGACCACAAGATCATTTTAGAATTGGTTTAATCAACAACAAAACAGGAACCACTGAACAATCTGAAATGGTATTTTCAGGTTACTTAAAATTATAAGGATATGATGCAGTAATCAGCTTTAACATATCTTTATTTTATTATTTATGAAAATGGTTATTGTGACTAGTAACACAAAAAAACGGTAGCATGACTGGTAATATACCAGATAAGAAAAAATGGAAAGCCACCTCTCAATGGTACTTATTTCACAGCAATTGACTGTGTGAAACTATATGGTTTATTGCAGCAAGATACAAATTTAGGTTAAGTCAGAGAACCAAATTAAAAAAAACAGAGAGACTTATGAAACAGGCCAACATGGAGAAAATTTTAGGGATGCTGCAGAGACAGCTCTGAAGCTGCCATATACTTATATACAAATATATAATGAACAGTAGGATACTTTACTATACTGAGAGCAAAAAAGCTGTAAATGAGCACGGTGCTACAATTTTCCAGTATTATAACTGAATTTAATCTAAGGTACTAGATTTAGGCATTTTTATATGATATTCTTATTGCTCTGCACAGGGTTAAAAAGAGAAGGATTTCAAAATAAGAACCAAGTTGCAAAGAACATGGTTATCTTCTCTCAAAGATACTCAGACTTATGGACCATATGTTAAAGTGGAAAGAAGAAACTAACAAAGCATTTACAGAGCAAATGAAGACATTTAAAGTGGTTCATTTAAAACAAAATCAAAAAACTCCAAACAAAAAAAAAGGAACAACAAAAAGAAGTCAACACAAACCAATACAAGATAGGTGCACTGCAAATTTTTATCACAATAATTCACTATATAATTTAAATCTTTGATTACTTGACTTCTGGGTCTCAAAAACTTCAATTTGGAAAATAATTTTACTAAAAACTACTACATTGCAAGCACACAGAAGTGCACTTAGTGCTGGAAACGTCAATCTAAAGTGTACTACTACTAATAGAAATCATATGAATACCCTTGAAACTAAAAACGACTGAAAAGTCACAAGTTGCCAAGGCACCTACTGAACAGAGAATATATTGACTGAAAAAAAAACATAAGGGAACTCTTGTAATATTTATTCTGTGGATTTTTGCATCTGTTTTACATTTTAGGATTAACCCCTTAAAGACTATTTAACTAAGTTCAGACTCCTAACCTACCACCCTGTTAAAGCTAAAAAACAAAACTGAATTAATCTACAAAACACAATCATGAATTCTCACCCTACATATTTATTACTAGCCTAAATATAAGGGGTTAATCTTCAGTTATACATGCTGTGTCCACACTACTTCTTCATTAAAAGTTAACAGGTATATTAATTTTGGTAAGTTTTATTATGCAAAATACATATTACCCAGTCAACTATTTCAAAACTAGTGTGAACACTGCTTAATTCTAAGAGAAAGGCAAAGATTAAAAGGAAAAAAAAAAGCCAAACACAAAGAAACAGGAGATGCTAGGACTATGCATCCAAACCCCCCTCCTTTATAAAGTATGGCAGGTGTGACACTGAGCTTTAGAAAACCTTGGTCAAAAATCCTTCCGATGTCTTGGCAGCAACCCCTGACAGGAATCAAGTCCCTCTGCTAGAAGGCTTTGGACCAGGGCTGTTAGCTAAGGATAGAAAAAACACATGCGCACACATATGCGTTTATAAATATGTACACTTTGTTTGCTGAAGGAAAGATTCCACAGCAGGGGTTAGATCACTTTGAACATATCAGATTTGGGAAACTGTCAAATGCACAACACTGTAAGGAACAGTAGCTATGCGGTTAACAATTTTATTTCACACTATTCGTGTTTTTTTTTTTATCCTTTTATCATATAATTGGATTATTACACATCAAACACAATTCTACTCCACGTGCAAGTCTCAGTCTCATCTTTATTCAAACTGGTTCTTCTGGTAAAGCCTTCCTTATCACCTGAACTAGTTCCCCAAGCGAGCTAAAAAAAAAATGAAAACTTTAAACCATTGTAAGACACAGAGCATGAGAAGCTGCAGCAAGAAAAAACACACACACATATACTTGTTAACTCTACAGCAAATAAGAAGCAGTCTTCATAATAAGGCCATCTTTGCTGCAATAATTTGCAATTGAGTCTTGTATTTTCTCGTTTCAAGAGCAAACTTTACTGCAGATCCATTTTACACTGCTCAGTGTCTTGAAGAGAAATCTAATGATTTGGCTTGCCTAGAGGCAGTACTGTATTCAGCAGTGAATAAACTCATAACGATCATTTTAACTCAAGTGTGGGTCAGACAAAAAAACCATATTTGTTTCCTTTAGGAGGCATAAATTAAGGGATTAACTGTAGGCATTTGAAATTTATTTTTAGTCCACATCATAAAATTTTAGATAAAACAATTCAATTGAAATTGTGGCAGGAATCAATACTGCACTTTTGCACAGTACACTAAGAAATTAACATTTTCAGGTTAACTTCTTTTAATGATTAATCTAATTTAATAATCTAATAAAAAAAATCTAATTTAATAATCAAAGGTTTTAAGTGAAAGTATTCTTTATGGACTTAAGCAATATACGAAGTCTGATTCAGCACAAACAAACCAAGAGTCGTGTAACACTTAAGATTGCCAAAAACCAAGTAGTATTGGTTGGGTGTGACAGTAAATGTACAAAGCATTTATAGCTAGGTATGATGCGCGCAGCTTAAAAATCATGTACAAAGTACTCAAATACTCTTCAGAAGTCATCCAAACTACAGAATGCATCTTGAATTTATTCTGATTACATAGGATGACTCTGTTAACACAGTTTGCTTTTGATGCACTAGTCACAGCTACAGAACATTTAGTAATGCAGTATAAAACCTCAAGTATTTTAGAGGACATGTAATGATGAGATGAAATAAAAAGCTGTGGCTTATATAAATATGTATATACACAAGCACATGCATACATAAACACATTTTTTTTAAACCTGCATGAAAAACGTTAAGATAACCTGATTTCCTATTTGTAGGTTCATTGTCATACACCAGAACTCTGTTTGCCATGATGTCTTTCAACCATGAAAATACAGGATTAAAAGGAAACAAAAGTTAATTTTATCTGACCCGTAAACAAAAAGAACCAATGTACTTCAGACATTAATCATGCTTGTTGGCTTAAAAGCTTCTGAAGCTTTGAAAGTGTTACAGAACAGCCCCTAAAGCAACACTGCTGGCACCAGAGAAACTGTGGACTTCAGAAATGTAAATTGATTTATAAGCTCCACCTTCTGCTTCAGCTCAATGACAAAGCCATTTCTTACTGTACTAGTCTGGGTTCGCCAGTTGGATAGAAGACTGATTGTAATGCCAGGAGCTTAAATATACTCAAAAAGCACTCCAGACCAAAAAGCAACCTCAGAGAGCTGGAAAAAAATCACACTGTCTTTTAAGGTTAGAAGCACCATTACCATCAAAATTATTACACGAGTGTATTTTAAGTGGTACTGATAAATGGAACGTGTAAGTGATGGTAATACTGATCCAGTTTAAATCCAAGACCATATGATTTGATTTTCTAAAAGGATACAATCTTTATCTTAGGGCAAGACTGCTCTACAAAGCCAGTTTATAGCCATTTGCTGTAAAATACCTAGTTTTTAAGTAATTTTATAAGAGGGGAAAAAATAGTCAAGTTTGTACCTTTTCCAGAAAGCTGAGGTTGGACATAAAGTTACAATTTCAAAAAAGTTAAATAAATGCAACATATAAGCACTTATTTTTAACCAACTGTTGACTACTGAGACTGGTTGTTGAAAAACAAGGTTTCAATCGGTATTAGTTGTGCCAGCATGTTACCTTCCAGGACCTTAATGCCATCTTAAGTAGAATAGATAAGCATATAAAATACATAAGAAAGAAGTAACATCATCAACAACTTCCCAACCTCCATCCCTCATGTTCTCCTCCCGAATGACTGGAGATGTCAGCATGATAGTAACTTGCATTTTGGGTTCCACACATGAATTTAAAACTATTGCTGCTTCTGGGACTGCACACTTGATATCGTATTTCTCAGGACTTATTACCTAAATATTGGGAAACAGATTTCTATTAGCACCAAGAAAAGTATGGAGAAGAAAATGGACTTCAACATAGTCTTTTTAAACAGAAAGACAGAAATGCAGTATTAATCATAAGCAGCAGATACCTCTGTATTCATAAAAGCCACAGTATATGCAATTAAAAAATATATATAAACATACAGACGTACAAAGATCTGTGGACTTACTGTTACCAAATCATTAATGAAAATACAAAGCAGTCACCAAGCATGCAAAAGAAAAGGGAAAACTACCCATAAAGGAAATTCATACGCCAAGTAAATTACTTAACATGAATCACAGAATCGTCTAGGTTGGAAGAGACCTCCAGGATCACCTAGTCCAACCTCTGCCCTAACACTAACAAGTCCTTCACTAAACCATATCACTAAGGGCTACATCTAAATGTCTTTTAAAGACCTCCAGGGATGGTGACTCAACCACTTCCCTGGGCAGCCCATTCCAATGCCTAACAACCCTTTCAGTAAAGAAGTTCTTTCTAATATCCAACCTAAACCTCCCCTGGCGCAACTTTAGCCCATTCCTCCTCGTCCTATCACCGGGCACATGGGAGAATAGACCAACCCCCACCTCGCTACAGCCTCCTTTAAGGTACCTATAGAGAGCGATAAGGTCGCCCCTGAGCCTCCTCTTCTCCAGGCTGAACAACCCCAGCTCCCTCAGCCGCTCCTCGTAAGACTTGTTCTCCAGACCCCTCACCAGCTTCGTCGCCCTTCTCTGGACTCGCTCGAGCACCTCCATGTCCTTCCTGTAGTGAGGGGCCCAAAACTGAACACAGTACTCGAGGTGCGGCCTCACCAGAGCCAAGTAAAAGGGGGACAATCACTTCCCTGGACCTGCTGGCCACACTGCTTCTTATACAAGCCAGGATGCTGTTGGCCTTCTTGGCCACCTGAGCACACTGCTGGCTCATATTCAGCCGACTATCAACCAGTACTCCCAGGTCCTTCTCTGCCAGGCAGCTTTCCAACCACTCATCTCCCAGCCTGTAGCTCTGCTTGGGGTTGTTGTGCACCATGTGCAGGACCCGGCACTTGGCCTTGTTGAACTTCATACGGTTGGCCTCAGCCCATCGGTCCAGCCTATCCAGATCCTCCTGCAGAGCCTTCCTTCCCTCGAGCAGATCGACACACGCACCTAACTTGGTGTCATCTGCAAACTTACTGAGGGTGCACTCGATCCCCTCATCCAGGTCATTGATAAAGATGTTAAAGAGGACTGGCCCTAGTGCTGAGCCCTGGGGGACTCCACTAGTGACCGGCCTCCAACTGGATTTGACTCCATTCACCACGACTCTTTGGGCCCGGCTATCCAGCCAGTTTTTAACCCAACGAAGTGTACGCCAGTCCAAGCCATGAGCAGCCAGTTTCTTGAGGAGAATGCTGTGGGGAACGGTGTCAAAAGCCTTACTGAAGTCAAGGTAGACCACATCCACAGCCTTTCCCTCATCCACTAAGCGTGTCACTTGGTCATAGAAGGAGATGAGGTTCATCAAGCAGGACCTGCCTTTCATAAACCCATGCTGACTGGGCCTGATTGCCTGCTTGCCCTGCAAGTGCCACGTGATGACACTCAAGATAATCTGCTCCATGAGCTTCCCTGGCACTGATGTCAAACTAACAGGCCTATAGTTCCTCGGGTATACCTTTCGGCCCTTCTTGTAGATGGGCATCACGTTTGCTAGCCGCCAGTCGACTGGGACCTCCCCTGATAGCCAGGACTGCCGATAAATGATGGAAAGCAGCTTGGTCAGCTCTTCCGCCAGTTCTCTCAGTACCCTTGGGTGGATCCCATCCGGCCCCATCGACTTGCGTACATCCAAGTGCTGTAGCAGGTCGCCAACCATTTCCTTGTGGATTATGAGGGCCACATCCTGCTCCCCCTCCCCTTCCACCAGCTCAGGGTACTGGGTATCCAGAGAACAACTGGTCTTGCCGCTAAAGACTGGGGCAAAGAAGGCATTAAGCACCTCAGCCTTTTCCTCATCTCTTGTCACTAAGTTTACCCCCGCATCCAGTAAAGGATGGAGATTCTCCTTAGTCCTCCTTTTCGTGTTTATGGATTCATAAAAACATTTTCTTTTATCTTTAACAGCAGTAGCCAGATTGAGCTCCAGATGAGCTTTGGCCTTTCTAATTTTGTCCCTGCACAGCCTCGCAACATCCTTATAGTCCTCCTGAGTGGCCCGCCCTCTTTTCCAACGGTCATAAACCCTCTTTTTTCTCCTAAGCTCAAGCCACAACTCTCTGTTGAGCCAGGCCAGTCTTCTTCCATGCCAGCTTGTCTTTGGGCACGTGGGGACAGACCACTCCTGAGCCATTAAGATTTCCTTCTTGAAGAGTGCCCAGCCTTCCTGGACTCATCTGCCCTTCAGAACCTCCTCCCAAGGGACTCTGCCAACCAGTGTCCTGAACAGCTCAAAGTCAGCCCTCCAGAAGTCCAAGACAGCGGTTTTACTGGTCCCCCTCCTGACTTCGCCAAGAACAGAGAACTCTACCATTTCGTGGTCACTCTGCCCAAGACAGCTCCTGACCACCACATCTCCCACCAGTCCGTCACTGTTTGTGAACAGAAGGTCTAGCGGGGCACCTCCCCTGGTAGGCTCTCTAACCAGCTGCGTCAGGAAGCTATCTTCCATGCTCTCCAGAAACCTCCTAGACTGCTTTCTCTGGGCTGTGTTGTGCTTCCAGGATATGTCTGGGAAGTTGAAGTCCCCCACGAGAACAAGCGCTGACGATTTCGCGGCTTCTGCCAGCTGCCTGTAGAACTCCTCATCCGTCTCCTCATCCTGGTTCGGCGGTATATAACAGACCCCCACCAGGATGCTTGCCTTGTTGGCCTTCCCTCTGATCCTAACCCATAGGGACTCAACCTTATCATTCCCAGCCTCAAATTCCTCAACATCAAAACACTCTCTAATATAGAGAGCCACACCACCACCCCTTCTGTGCTGCCTGTCCCTTCTGAAGAGCCTATAGCCAGACATTGCAGCACTCCAGTCATGAAAGTGGTCCCACCACGTTTCCGTGATGGCAACCAAGTCATAGCCTTCCCGCTGCACGATGGCTTCCAGCTCCTCTTGTTTGTTACCCATGCTGCGTGCATTAGTGTAGATAATGAACAGCATTTAAAATAAAGAAAAGCTTCAGTGCCACTTGAAACGGCTACTGGGTATGTTTCCTATTCAAACATACGAGTCTTTAAAAAGCACAAAGCTGCAGCAGTTCCCCTCCTTCCAGCTCTCACTTATAGGTTGCGTACTGCTAGGCACATTCTCTACTTGGCTGTCGCAACATCCTGAGGTGAGAACAAAGAGCAAGATAAACAGCAGGGGAAAACATAAGAATAACAAGGTGGTTATTCTGAATTGGTTCTTGCTAGTGATTTAATACTTCTAATTATCTCAAGAGGATGCTGTAGGCACCTCTGTCATCTCCTTTCACAAACTAGAAGTCAGTTCTCCACAAAGACAGACCAAGATGTGCAATTTTTAGCTTTTCTTGCTTTGTTACTTTGAGCAGGACCCAAGATTATTTCCTAATTAATCTGATCCTGCTAATGCTTCTACCATGCCACTGATTTTGCCAAGCAATTTACCAGACTGTACTGAAACACTGATGCTACAAGCAACCTTTCTATAATGAAGGTGGGTAGGCTTTATTTCAGTAGGGAGCAATGGAGTTAAAGACTTTTACACATTTCTTATGGAAATATAGCAAATAGTTTATATGAGTTCCACTGAATGGTTTAAGACTTTTTTGGTAACTTTTAAGAACGGTACCACATTAAAAAGCAACAAGACTTAATTTGTTAACTGTGGAACTATGAAGCATACATACTGGAAACACACTGGCATTAATGGAGAACTTTGACCTTCAGGCAGTAAGCTTTCTATAACACTGCACAAATTACCTCTGTCACTGGTGGTAACTGGACAATAGAAAGTCATCTTCTACTCATTTATTCTATTCATTTAATTTGCATTTCTTCTATTCATTTATTCTATTATTTATATATTTTCCAATTAAATGAACTCTATTAAACAATGATTGATCCTACACCACTAGCATAAACACCTAGACACTAGTAAACACAATGTACAGAAAGCAAAACATGCAGTGTGGTCACTGAATTCAGATGGAAACACCCAGAAAAACAAAAGAAACTCAACTTGAGCTATGGAATGCAGCTGTCAGCCCTGCAGACATATGACTTGAGGACAGATTTTTTTTTTTTTTTTTAAGTATCTTTACAAAAAAAATCAGATGAAAGAATCTAAACTCTACTTACTGCAAGTTGTTTGGGAAGACTTTCAGCAATACAACTGAGTAAAGTCTTTGAAGGCTTCTCAGCACACAACAAAACAAGACTGACATTTCTGTCTCCACGGAGCAGCAAACCTTTAGCCAAAACGCCTACCCGTAAAACTCCTTTCAAAGCTCTGTGAAGTAAATTACAGTTAGAAGTTGCTTTAAGGTTTTAATATTATTTTAAATGCCAGTCCTGAAGATAGAAAAATGAAATGAAATAGGAATACTCCACATACTCTTGAGGACACAGTCCTAATCCAAATTTGCTGTATAAAAACTTAAAGAGAATAGGATCCTTGGAAGCACTGAGAACAGTACAAGGAAAAACATAAGATGATTTTAGAAACAAAAGACACATTTCTTTAAAAAAATAAAAATACCTGTCTTTACTGCCATCTTTTTTATCATCTCCCTCTTTGCTCTTGTTTTTTTCATGGTCAGTCATATTGTCAGAAACAAGTTTCAAAGCACGCTCAGTAATAGAAACGATTTTTTGGACTGCCTGAAGTTCCTCCTCTGTTGGATATATTGCCGCATGTTTGGTCATCACGTAGCGGTCGTCAGAGGAGTCAGGGCGGCGTAGAGGCTAAACAGAGATAAAGTGTATTTCTGAAATGTGGGAACACTTCAAAATTCATAGAATATTCAAGCCTCAAATGACTGAAATGTAACAAAACATGAACTGAGATGTCCTTAACAACTTACACTGCTCACAAACAATCATGTCTGAAGAAACTGTGGAAATAAAACAAATTATGAAATCCACAGATCCAAAGTACTCCTCTCTCCCAAATAAGTATCTATTGTCTTTTCATTAACCGCTAAATACTTGCATACTTATTCACTGCTGCAAAATAAAGTATCTATAGTTGCTTTCAGAGAAAGAAGAATTCAAATAGCAAGTGGCCTCAGGAGGTCTCTATTCCAGCTTCCTGTGCAAACCACGGTTAGCTATAAGATCAGATCACATTGTTTAGGGATTTATCCAGTCACGTCTTGAAAAAACACCAAAGATGGAGGCTGCACAACGTCTCTGTGAAAAAGTTACTTCCTGTATTCAGTCTGAACTTCTCATCTCAGCTTAAGCTGGCTCTATCTTGCTCTCACCACTACAGAGAACCCGGCTCCATTGTCTTTCTAAGGCACAGACATTAGAAGGCTCTTAGGACCTACTGAAGCTCTCTCTTCTCCAGGCTGAAAGTGGCAAGATCCCTGTCTCTCCATGCAGCACACATGCTGCAGTCCCCAGTCATTCTGGTGACCCCACACTGAACCTGCTATGATTTATCAATATCTTTCTTGTACTAGAAAGCCCTAAACTGAATGCAGTATTGCAGTTTGGGTCTAATGAAAGCTGACTGCTTCCCATCATCTATTGATTATGCTCCTGTTAATACAAATCAGGATACTGTTGGTGTTCCTTGCTGTCAGAGCACATTGCTGGCTCATATTCAGCTTGTTCTCTGCAAAGATCCCCAGGTTCCCTTCTGTAGGGCTACTACCCAGCCTGTCACTTCCCAGCCTTCACCAGTGCAATGGGTTACTCCTGCCCAAGTGCAGCACTAGCTATTTGTCCTTGCAGAATTGTGTAAAGCTCCTGTCAACCCATTCCTCCAGCTTGCCTAGGTCTATCTGGACAGAAGCCCTGTCCTTAAAGGTACAGATTCTTCTCCCCACCCTGAGCCGATTAAGTTTCATGTCAGCAGCAAACCTGATGAGCACGCACTAAACTCCATCACCTTTCAGATGACTGATAAGGTACTAACAAGACAAATCCTAGGATAAACCCATGTGGTACTCTACTTGTTACCAACCTCAAAGGAGAGTAGTACCCACCACTAACCATTATCCTCTGGGACTCATGATCCAACCACTTTTAACCCAATATATTTGTCCACAATTATAGAATGGTTTGAGTTAGAAGGGACCTTTAAAGATCAAGAAAATAACGTTGTATAATGCAATTAAATAAAAGTAATACACAAATCCAGAAAGACTTGTATTTCAGAAGCGTCAGTATTTGTCTTCGAGGCATCTTATTGTCATATTAAGTGGACTTATTTTGGAAGAAAGGTTCATCTACATAATTTCATTAGCATATAATTTTTTCTTAACCTTTACGAATCCTTTATTAAGAAAGGATGGAGACAACTCAGCACTGAATAATTTACAGTCCTTAACTGTGCCTCCTGGTAAGTAAGATTTCATTGTTTTCCCCTCAAGTTAAGAAACTCACAGCTGGTCCTTGGGGCTGAGGAGGTATTCCTGGTCTAACTCCCAGCAGGCCTAGAGGTCCTGGAGGACCATGAGGATATCCTCCATCTGCTATTCTGCGACGGTCATCCCAGTGATGCTGCTCTTCCTCCATTCTCCTCCAGTACATGTCTTCTTCATATCGCCTGAAGTGCATGAAACAAAGCATTCTCTTTACATAGCTGTTAGTACTTCGAAACATTCTAAATGAATTCTTGGATGTCCTCACTAACTCGTTTCTAGTAATTGTGCAAATACCAGGGAATTCCAGAGGGTAAGTAAAAATGAATGGCTTTTTGAAAGGGAGTCTGTTTATAGCAAAATAATTCTAGTAAGTCCACATTCCTCAGAGGGCTCGAAGACCAGCAAACGCAAATCCCAGTGAGTTAATGACAATTTAATTTAAAACAAGACAGTACAGAGTTCCCACATCATTCAAAAGAACTAACTACAGAAGCAGAGTTAGTTTTAATCCGACTTCAGCTTTGTCTCATTTACTGATAAAACAATGCATTACCTCATTTCCATCCTCCAGCGTTCTTCCTCTTCTCGCCTTCTCCAGTATTCTTCTTTCTGCATCTGTTTCCTCATCTTTTCTTCTTGAATTTTTCTTGCTCGAATACTGGGCTTTATTTCTACTTGTAAATCTGGGTTTACTTTTTTCTAGTTCAGAAAAAAATGAATGAAATGCTGGTTTTCCTCGTCATCTCAAATTTACAGAGTTTTTCCTGGAATGTTTAACACACACTACTTGTCTACAATAAAATCAAGGGAAGTAAAATGCAGTTTTAGAACTACACTGAATGAGTAGTTGAAGAAAATCGTGTCCAGTATTTTAAAGAAATAACATATTACAAATAGCATGAATCCCCTCTTTACCTACATCAGGAACAAAGTAATTTAAGATGAAAATGTTACATGAAAGACCAAGTAATTTGCTGTTCATTCTGTAGCCAGGTGACTAATCTGTAGCCTGAAAAAACATTTCCTCTCAACTACCGTGTGCTTCCTGACACCCTAATTCCTGAAAGGTACCTCATACAGCTGTATAACCATGAGTTACTGAACACATTTTTCTAGCAATTCTCTTTTTTCATCCCTTTCATGATTACACAGGCCCATTACATCTCCTGAGACCACAGTAGATTCTTCTTACATTGTTTCATAATAATCAAAATGCACAGCATATATCAATACAGGTGGCTCTCCACTCATGACTGGAAAAAAAGCTCCAATGCTCATTTCTCAAATGTCTCCACAGAAGGTTTGTGTGGTCTATCCTGCCAAAAACATTAAGCACTATTCTATTACACTGCTTGAAATTAATGGTAAACAACATAAAAGAACCTATTGTTGCTTGCATATGTTGTATCATATTTTAATGTTGCAAAGGTTCCCAAAAGCAACATTCAAAATGTTTAAAAACAAACAAAATCAAAATGCAGTTTCATAGTCTGCATTACTGCTTTGAAGACTATACTCCAAAGAAAATCAATATATTTCTCTACCTTCTTTAATGTGCTGTTTACTCAGAGTACTTAGTTTGGCTATTCTTTAAATGTAAGACTGTTCAATTAACTGACAATCTGATGGATTTTCAGATAGAAGCATAAACATTTCTACTAACCTTATACTGAAGTCTGTGCCGCCTCCCTTTTAAGTGCATCTCCTTGGCATTTGGATCATTAAAACTGCATTCACAAAGTTTACAGTGAAAGCGGATCACCTTTCCTTCATCATTTCTTACCTGGAAAATAAATTTTAACACAATTGTTTTTGTGTTTTTTTTGTTGTTGTTGCTATTTTTGTTTTAAACCCAAAAATGATGTAAAAATGAATTTAATTCAGTGACACTGGATAATGTCTATTCATCTTAACACATACTAAAAAGTTCACACAGTAACCGAAAGAAAGCAAGCTTTCAATTCTGCCAGAGACACCACTGTGCTCCATAACGAACCGAGTTCTTCCATTCCAATGAGCACACAGCTTTAAACTTCAACCTGAACATACTGAGCAGAAATTAATAATAGCAAACCAAAAATAATGAAAATTTTAAAAAATTAAAAAAAACTCAAATAATGAAAAATAATGAAAGATTTACATCAGATTCTGATCCTATTGACTTGATCCACGTCTCATAACACCAACGTGAAGAGTCCGCCACTCAGTTCAAAACATATACAATCCAAAAATGTGAATATATGCACAAGCCTTTGCAGGTGTAATGCCTTCTTTCATAATGAACAATTTTTCACTGAAATAGTTAAAATAATACACATTTTTGCATCGATACCTCCTCCACGTAGTCATGGCCCACTGGCTGTACATCACTTTGCAGGGCAGCAAGAGTCGCAGGAGTCACTGGTTCAGTTGCTGGTTTTACTTCCTGTGTTTGTACCGTGGCAACAAGAGTTGTTTTAACACTTTCAGCTGATTTCATTTCTTCAAGTTTACTTCCTGTTGTCTGAAGCTTATTACCACCTACATATTAAAATTAAAATTTTTTAACTTCCATAAAATGCAAACATGATTACACGTGATGTACGGACTGAAGAGTTTATTTGCAAGTATCAATGTTCTGGCCAAAGCTTTATCAGTCTTTTAAAACTAATTAAAACTTAAACATATTTAAAATATAAGTGTTGGGTTTTTTTTATAAATAAAAGTTTGAAAACATTCAAGTTTGTTTAAAGCACTTAGTATTATCTTTTTATTTTAGCACAAAAACCTACTACTTTACGTAATTTTCATCATTCACTTGCATGCTTTTTCAAAAGAAACAGGACCGAAAGGAACAAAGACATTTTAATAATCTCTATTTTTTTTAAATGGATCCAAAAACATATTTGAAAACCATATAATTTGTGTATTAACAAAGGTAATATGCTCTCAATGTTGTAACTGCATAGGTTTTTCCTTTGAGAGGAGAACAGCTTATTTCAGAACATCTACTTCCCATCTCTATATGTCTATCATGCTAATTTCAAAAAGTTTCCACTTTACGCTTCCACTGTTACAAGGATGTTTCAGCTGCCCAGTAATCAACTGCCTGTCTGCCACAGAAGTCCAGGCTGTAAACTGAAATTAGGACCAACTGGACTATAAACTGCAACACTCCATCAGCTACTATGTAAGAAAACAAAACACTCTTAAGAAGGAGGAAGAAGCCTCCAGGAAAAGTCAGGTGGAGACAACAGGATAGAAAACAGAATCATCTAGGTTGGAAAAGACCTCCAAGATCACCAAGTCCAACCTCTGACCTAACACTAACAAGTCCTCCACTAAACCATATCAATAAGCTCTACATCTAAACGTCTTTTTTAAAGACCTCCGGGGATGGTGACTCAACCACTTCCCTGGGCAGCCCATTCCAATGATTTGCAACCCTTTTGGTAAAGAAGTTCTTCCTAATATCCAACCTAAACCTCCCCTGGGGCAACTTTAGCCCATTCCCCCTCGTCCTATCACTGGGCATGTGGGAGAACAGACCAATCCCCACCTTGCAACAGCCTCCTTTAAGGTACCTATATAAAGGGATGCAAGACACCGACTCCTGATGGCTCTTGAACAGGAGACCGTTTATTGCCATTTTTCACCGCTACATATACTTTCCCCGTAGCCCCACGCACTGTCCACATGCCCGAATCTGTCTTACAATTGGTTAGAGACCCTCAGACACGCGCCTTAAGCCAGCCAGCAATTGGCCACTGCCCAAAGCTCATCTTTAACACTGTAGCCAATTTACTTTATCTCGACCTTGCTCAAGTTTCTGGTTCTACCGCAGTTCTCCTCATTATCTCTAACTCAGGGACATGTGAAACAGCACAAAGCTCCCTGCGAATTCCTTTCCCACACCTATAGAGAGCGATGAGGTCGCCCCTGAGCCTCTTCCTCTCCAGGCTGAACAACCCCAGCTCCCTCAGCTGCTCCTCAGAAGACTTGTTCTCCAGACCCCTCACCAGCTTCATCGCCCTTCTCTGGACTCACTCGAGCACCTCCATGTCCTTCCTGTAGTGAGGGGCCCAAAACTGAACACAGTACTCGAGGTAAGGCCTCACCAGAGCTGAGTACAGGGGGACAATCACTTCCCTGGACCTGCTGGCCACACTGCTTCTTATACAAGCCAGGATGCTGTTGGCCTTCTTGGCCACCTGAGCACACTGCTGGCTCATATTCAGCCGACTATCAACCAGTATTCCCTGGTCCTTCTCTGCCAGGCAGCTTTCCAACCACTCATCTCCCAGCCTGTAGCACTGCTTGGGGTTGTTACGCCCCAGGTGCAGGACCCAGCACTTGGCCTTGTTGAACCTCATACGGTTGGCCTCATCAGCCCATCGGTCCAGCCTATCCAGATCCTCCTGCAGAGCCCTCCTACCCTCGAGCAGATCGACACACGCACCTAACTTGGTGTCACCTGTAAACTTACTGAGGGTGCACTGGATCCCCTCATCCAGATCACTGATAAAGATGTTAAAGAGAACTGGCCCTAGTACTGAGCCCTGGGGGACTCCACTAGTGACCGGCCTCCAACTGAATTTGACTCCATTCACCATGACTCTTTGGGCCCGGCTATCCAGCCAGTGTTTAACCCAATGAAGACCACATCCACAGCCTTTCCCTCATCCACTAAGCGTGTCACTTGGTCATAGAAGGAGATGAGGTTCATCAAGCAGGACCTGCCTTTCATAAACCCATGCTGACTGGGCCTGATCGCCGCCTTGCCCTGCAAGTGCCGCCTGATGACACTCAAGATAATCTGCTCCATGAGCTTCCCTGGCACTGATGTCACACTAACAGGCCTATAGTTCCCCGGGTCTACCCCCCAGCCCTTCTTGTAGATGGGCGTCCCATTTGCTAGCCGCCAGTCAACTGGGACCTCCCCCGATAGCCGGGACTGCTGATAAATGATGGAAAGGGGCTTGGTCAGCTCTTCCGCCAGTTCTCTCAGTGCCCTCGGGTGGATCCCATCCAGCCCCATCGACTTGTACCATAAATTATGAAGCAGAACTTTTATACGCATTTTTATTTTCACCTATCAGTAATTACTCATGCATAGTTAACTCAATACATTTGTATTTGCTAAACTAAGATCTTTAAAAAAAGATATGGAATAGGTTAGGTTTCAAAATGAAGACTGACTTCTGTACTTGCCAACAAAGTTTATTTTCGGTGTAGATGTTTTCTTTACGGCTATATTAGCAGCAGTTGAAGATGTTTTGTTGCTGGACGCCGTGTTAAGTGGTGTGCTTGACACGGTAGTAAGAATTTTCACTGCACAGGATGCAACAGAGGAGTTCACAGTACTGCTGCTAGTTGATATAGTTGATATGTTTGAAGCAGATGCAGCTGGTTTGGAAGCAGATGTGGATGTTGAGGAAGTAGCCTGGGTAACCACATTTGGTTCAGTTGAAGGAATGGGTTTGCCAAGTTTTGTGTGCAATTTTACTACCTATAAGAATAAAGAGAAATTCATATACTCTCTCTAGGACAACTAGAAAAAAATGAACTTATTATAGGTTATGGAGGCTGTAACACAAACAAATATAACGTCGAAAAAATAAAAATAAAAAGTGATCTTGGCAAAAAAAGATGAACATGTAGAAGTTTCTGTCATATGTAACAAGCAAATCGTTAATTGTCGTCTCAGATTGCTTATTTCCATCGCAAATTCAGTATTTACTCCAAAAGCTACATGGATGAGATAGCCAATAAACTGAAAGGCCAGTAAAACTGAAGGAGGAATTTTGCTCAAAATGTTTCCATGTCGCTGTTTTGCTGCCTGGTTACTTTTTCTTCTCTTCAAAAAGCATAATACATTAAACTACTTTTTTGAAAGAGCTGACCATCACCTGAAAAAGGAATACAAGCAGTCCATAAAAACTAAACATGCAAAATGAAAGCTAAAGATTGGGAAAGATTTGAAAGTAGCAATAAAGACATCTGTTAGCACACCTTTAATGCAAAAGTGTAGACAACAATAATACATATACAACAGTATACATACGCTTCTTGGGTTTTTGCTTTTTATTTTTTGAAGTAAATCATATTCCCCCCATTGGAATACAGACTATAAATTCAAGTTTAAGCAACTCTTCAAAATGACTTCTGCAGTAGAACGCACAAGATTCTTCATAGTGTACCAAAGTAATAGATTTCTTTGAGATTTTAGTTTTACACAGATGACAACCTAAATTAGCAGTAGATAGTCACTACCTATAGGGAAAAGAAAGCTACATCCGCATGTATGAAGATAACATACCACACTCCATATACCTATCCAATTACTAGGGACACCACAAAAAAATTAATGGCTCAACGTATTTATGAAAAAACACTAGACACATCTCAATTATATTTGTTCTTGCACTAACAAAAATTATATTGAGGAAACTTTTAGGTGCGTTGTGAGATTTATTTATTTTAATAGGAATGATGTTACTGATGCCACTTTGTACAGTGCTCTGGGTTAGAAAGGTAAGAGCTGTAAAAGCTGAATATTAATACTGTATTTGTTACTGACATTAATCTTGCCCAAGTTATGAAGAAAATCTGTAATATATAAACACACACTGCAGTGCTATTCTATTTATGGCCAAATTCAAAACACGGGTCACAGGGGTTCACAGTGAAGACCGAGTCTTCTGTCCAGAATACCTACATACCTGCACCCAGACAGTAGGGAAAGCATGTTTACCCAAAGTATTCCAAAACACACACTATGAAGCCTACTACTACAGTGCACTGTTCTGTGCTCCCATATACCAAATTTTGTTTGCAAGAAATGCCAAGGTGTGATGCATAATTGTCCTGTCCCTTGGCACTGACTCAGCTTACAGCATTTCAAAGCGCACTGTGAACTTCACAGCACCAAGCAAGTAAGCTGACTACCAAGAAAAGCCTTGGAAAGAGTTACTGAAGACAAGCATGTTACTACATGTCTTCACTGACTCTTTTCCCCACCTTATTCTACACCTTCATGCTAGAATTTCCATACTTTCCCTAATACATCCCCTTCTTATTGATGCAGCAGCAGTATTTTTCCCCCTTTCTCCCGACAATGCCCTTCTAATAGCAAGCTTAAAGTTACATTCGAAACAAAAAGCAGAAATAAACATTTTAAAATGAAATTATTCAAACTATATTGTTTCTGCTTATTTTCTCCCCTCTAAGATGATGGGAAAAATATACAACTGACTTGTGTAATAAGAACAAAGAAGGCTCTTACTTTCTGATGTTTTGCTCCACGGATATGGGCAGCATATGCATCTGCTCCTGTACAAGACACATCGCAAAGCTCACAGCGCAACTGATTTTGAGATCCACGAGCAGATGTGCTGCTGTTATTGGTGTTCTGGGAAGCTTTTAATGCTGCTTCTTTCTTTTTGTGTTTCTGGCCTTCTAAGTGTTCTTTATAAGTCTAATTAAATAAATAATACACACAGTAAGCTACCTTTGTACTGCTTGTTTATCTTTCAAGTGAATACATGGAGAATAGACCATAACATAAAATACATGCTTTGTATAAGAACTACTTCCTACTTTGAACATTTATTTTATATGACATGCTCTAAGGCATAAACAGGCCATTTGTAAGAACAAGAAATTTTCTTCACCACCACCAGAATTCCACTTTTAGAAGTAATACAACCTGGGTTCTCCTCCCCTACCCGCTCACTTCCTCAATCAACTACAGTTCAAAAGATATTAATATTGAAAACTTGAGATGATCACAAAACTGTATCTCAGTTGCAGTTGAATTATTGAAACATTGAAACATTGAATTATTCTCGATTTTGAATTTTCCTCAACCTGCATAATGACACTGATTAAGTGTATCCCGAGAGCTAAAAATTTGATTCAAAATAAGGTAGCACAAAAAGCTGTGGTGAAAATGAAATGCAGAAGTTGAGATTTGCTCCTATACCATCACTGACAACCTAGAGAGACAGGGTGGGAAATAATGATAGACTTAAAGAACTGTTGAGTCAAACACACACAGATACTACATGACTTAATGTCTACAATTTACACACTCGTACCCACTGTGAAACTAAACTGGGATGACAGAATACCATGAAAAATAAATTTTCAGGCTTACCATTCACAAAATGTATATAATTAAGTAGTTTTGAAAAAAAGTGTTTTCTAAAGAAGTTTGCTATGCTAAAAAAGCAAATCAAATTAATAGTTTATAATACTTCTGTAGTTCAAAGTATTGTCAAAGCTTCTCTGTACAAGCTAACAGGATGCATCTTTTGTCTTCACGTAGTAACTATAATAGCACAGACTTTCATTTAATTATTCCTTTAATAAAACTGCAGAATCAGCTCCTTAAGATTTAACAAGTATTCTAAAAGGGGTCATTTTTTTCTGAAGAAATTATGACGAAAACATATAGCAGAATATTACATAATACAAGTACCTGTGGTCCAGCACAGCTGATCTTACAAACATCACAGTAGTGGATCTGGGGTGGTTTGGGAGGTTGTTTTGCTTTCAGTTGCTTATTTTGGAACGGTGCCTTTTTTGTAAAGGTGGTCCCTGTCCAAGCAGCTGTTGCTGCAGCAGCAGCAGCTGCTGCTGCCTGTTTCTGTTGCTGCTGCTGCTGGTAATAGGATGATGCAGCTGAATACACAGCAGCTTCATAGCCAGAATAAGAGGTACCTCAAAGATCAAAATAAAATAAATATTACATCACTGTATAGTACATCATGTATCAATTACATAACACTACTTACAAGCACACTGCGTAACAGAGGTGGGGGGCAGGATATAAACAATTTATTGATATCTTGTTACATAGTCCAAGTTTTTCTTGATGTTTCACAGTACACAAATATCACAAATACATAGCATACCACTTGTATCTTTTTTTTTGGACATCTTCGCAGACACATAGTTATATTGCTGGATATATCAAATCATCCCTAAAGAATATGTGAAAATTCCTGGTACATCTGGCAAGACTGATTCATAGAATCATTAAGGTTGGAAAAGACCTCCAAGATCATCTGGTCCAACCATCCCCCTACTACCAACGTCACCCACCAAACCATGTCCCTAAGCACCACGTCCAACCTTTCCTTAAACACCCCCAGGGACGGTGACTCTACCACCTCCCTGGGCAACCCATTCCAATGCCTGACCACTCTTTCTGAGAAGAAATGTCTCCCAATTTCCAACCTAAACCTCCCCTGGCGCAACTTGAGGCCATTCCCTCTCGACCTATCACTAGTTATCTGCGAGAAGAGGCCGACCCCCAGCTCCCCACAACCTCCTTTCAGGTAGTTGTAGAGAGCAATAAGGTCTCCCCTGAGCCTCTTCTTCTCCAGACTAGACAACCCACGTTCCCTCAGCCGCTCCTCATAGGACTTGTGGTCCAGGCCCTTCACCAGCTTCATGGCCCTTCTCTGGACATGCTCCAGGGCCTCCATGTCCTTCTTGTAGTGAGGGGCCCAAAGCTGAACACAGGACTCGAGGTGCGGCCTCACCAGAGCAGAGTATGGGGGGACGATTGCCTCCCTGGTCCTGCTGGCTACACTATTCCTGATACAAGCCAGGATGCCGTTGGCCTTCTTGGCCACCTGGGCATGCTGTTGGCTCATGTTCACGACATAACAAGAACAAAATGTTTCTCAAAGGCCAAATGGAATAGTCTTTTGGAACCGGATTTATTGTTCAAGATCCAAAATGAAAAGGAGGACAAATTGTGTAGAGGAAGGCAAAAAAATGAATACAAAAGATAGAACTGCTAGTGCTATTATTACATTCTACTTCAGTGATTTAAATTGTTTTAACGCAAAGCTAATTGTCTGCTAAAACCTCTGCAGCACACCCTAGATATGCACTCCTTGATTTCTAGTATCAAAGCTGAATAAATCAAGGAAACCAGGCTTTCATACCTTTGAGACAGTTTTCCCATGAACTTATTACATCTACTGGTTCAACTATTTTAATTCTCTGATCAGGTTCTCTTTCAAGGAAGTCCCTTTAAAATCCCTTTTTAAGCAGAAAACCAAAAAATTTCAAGGTAGCTATAACATGCCAGTTGATCACTATCTGGCCATAAACCTGACGTTTCTTTTCACCTTTAACTAGGTTTTGGATTCTAATGTTTAAAGTGTTTTTTTGTTTGTTTGTTTAGTACCCATTCTCCTCCCATTTTGGGCCAAGAGAACCCAAAATTACAAGATTTATATTGGATTGGTTCTCCCTGTTGTTTGATAGCATCATGCTCTCTTCCAGTTTCCCTGGGTTTTATTTGTGTGGATGTCTCTCCATTTTTTTCTATTCCCCCATCTTTTCTCTCCAAAACTCACAGAAAGTCACAAAACACCATGTACATAGGCATGCTAATACTTGCTATATTTTCACATGTAACAAAATAGGCATACTTAAGCATCAAAACTCTTTTAAAGATAAATCATTATACTTGCAAAACATTTTGATGCAACTGGTTGATGCTTCTCAGTAGACTATGATGCAATTGAACACCTGTAATCTTCCGTGACATTGAACACCTGTAATCTTCCGTGACAAAGATCCCAGCAGCATAATACACACAACTCTTACCAGAGTAAGTAACTGCTGCTGTACTGTACGTTGCACTTTGAGTATAGGATGGAACAACAGTAGCTGCAGCTGCTACTGGCTGTACAGTAGAGGATACTGGATATATAGAAAATGTAGTTGTTGCTGGACTTGGGGTTGCAGGTTTTATAGCCGTCACTTGTCGTGTTTGTTGGGCTTGAGTATATTGAGCTGCCCCTTGACTATATCCTGCTTTCTGAGCTAATGAGGATAGAAAACAGAAGTATACAAACATAGGCTTTAGTTGAATGAAGTGTAAACCATATTAAGTAATGCTTAATGATACCTAACAACATTCTGGGAATTAAACATAACAAGGAGAGGTGTTTTTTTGGTTGGTTCCTTTATTAGTATTATTTTAACAGTTATGGTTATACATTGTGTAAAAAACACACAACTGTGTAATTATGTCTCAGGTCACATTAGTAAGCCTCAGATTTTTTTCAACTACGCTGTCATGTTCTCAAATAACCTTCAAATTCAGTTTTTACTGGAATACACTAAGCTAAAGAACATCTAAACCTTCATATTACTTCTCATTAACATAAAAGACTTACGCTTTGCAGCAGTCATGATACCAATAATAACTACATACATCATTAAGTAACCGCAGAATTACAAATAAAGTCTAACCAAATTATCATCTGAACCCACCACTGACTATTTGCACAGTTCAGCAAACTTTCTAGACAAATCAGCAAAACATTTGCCTAGAAGTATGTTTTGTGTGCATTTAATAACAATCCAAAATTCAAAGATAGTTACAGCAACATCCAGTTATCCAAATAAAGTTACAGCAATAACATTCAAGTTCTAGATGTAGCATATTCTTCTACACATTATCAAGGATTACGTGAGAAAACTAAAATCTGGGTAACGTGACGTGTTCAAAGACATATTTTTAAGGTATTAGTGTAGTACCCACACTGTATAATGACAGGAGTTGGAAGCGTGCAACCCACCTGTCTGGTAGTACGATTCAGCTACTGAAGGCTGAGGCTGGGCAGCAGCCACAGCAGTTGCTGTTGGCTGTTGATAGTATTGTTTGCTGTCATAAGCTACAGCTGGGGCAGTAGATCGAACATAAGAATAGGAATCCTAAAAATTTTCAAAGAAGAAAACAGCAATTTTCTCCTTAAAATAGGCATCTGGAGTAATAAAGCTCATTACCAGAGTCAAAAAATAAAAACAATATATTTCCTTCTAGTCTACACTAAAGGAGATAGTTTTAGAAATTATTTATAGAGACAATATACATAGATATATGCATTAAAGAAATTAAATGTTTACAAATACTTCTGGCCAGAATACAAACCTGATGGTCTTTTTCAGACTTTATATAGAAATTAACCTTACTTAATTAAATCATTTTCCCTTCCAAACTATTTCATAACTGAAAAGCAACTACTGTCATTAGTTTTTCATAGGAACTATATCAAATTCCTAAAAAAAAAAAAAGGAAGAAAACAACACCAATCTCCACAAAATGTTAATTTCTATAAACCACAATAAAGTCACAAGGTTACAAACATCATCCTATATTTGCCTTAAAAATCCATTCATTAAAAATGGTTAATGGTTTTCTTGGTTATATTTGTTAGAGTGTGGAAGTGACACTTTCAAAGCCTTCTTCATTTTTTGACATATCAGCTGTTCCATTAGGGAACCATAACTAGTCTACAAGGGTAAGGCAAGTAGCCCATTCAACACAGCCAGAACTCAGAAGATGGCTAGTAAGCTTAGAAGAGGTGAGCCTGGAAACCACTACATATGTATACATATTTTCTCATCCATACCATATTTACGGTAAAGCGCAACTAGCTGCCCAACTGATGGGTAGCAGGGCATAAACTACGTTAGCTGAAGTCTACTGACATGAAATTTTCTTTAATTTAGGGTACTCTCTTTTCTGTCTGAATACATTGAGTAACTGACTACCTTAATGACGTTGTGAATATACACCCAACTGGAAGGACTCCTAGGTTACAATTCATTACCATATGTAATAAATTCTAAAAGCTGCACAAAAGAACTGATAACCTAAAGCAACAGAATCATCCTTTTAAACAAAATAACACTAATTAGAATCTATATAACGCCTTGATAATTTTACAACTAATATATTAAGGAAATATTACAAGGGACATACTGTCTCAATGTCCTCTGTCTCACGAGTAAATGCAAATTTTAAATATGAGCCATGCCACAAAATTTATGTAATTCTTGTGCATAAACACACCAGCCTAGAGATATCCACTGAAGGCTTGGACTAACAAATGCTAATGTAGAAAAAAAGCTGTTAAAAATGCAAATAAAGCTCACATTTCCAATGGAAAACTACCTGGCCATGTAAAATCCCTCCTCTTTCTGCATCTAGACTGTCTGATTGAAACCAACGGGCTAGGATTGCTGACGCGCATATACACCTGTATTATGTGAATCTAGACAGACAGGAAGAACTGCAACTTCTGACTCTTCTAAAATCTGAACAGGAATAAAGACATATGTTAGAAAGTCCCAAGATGACCTCTACAGACTGAAATCTTCCAGCTGCAAAATCAATGTAGCACTCTGATTTATACTGCAAGTTTACTTACTCATGAACTGAGAAGGAATACAATCCAGTAACAGGATGCTGTCATACTACATTTAAGCCAGTCCAAGAATGGGAAGCTGTCTGAAGTACCAACAAATCTCTCTCCAAACAGGCCTCTTCCTTTTAACATACAAGTTTAAAAACGATTAAGCAGAAGAATTTTTTTTTAAACATACCTGGTAATTCTGCGTAGTGACAGGAGGTGGTGGTGGTGGAGCTTCTTGTTGCCTCTGTGTATAACCATAATCTGTAGCTGTGTGCGCTGTAGGGTAGCCTCCATATGCAGCAGCCGTTGCAGCAGCTGCGACAGCTACTGGAGCAGGCCTGGCTACTGCAACTGTAGCTGCTGCTGGGGCATAGGCTGCAGTAACTGTGTGAGCAGCGACTGGGGCCTGGTGGACAGTGTAGCTAGCAACTGTAGTTGGATGGGAATAGGCTACACCTGACGCTGGCTGCTGGCTACATGGAAAAAAGACAGTAAGTAAATAATTAGGTTAATTCAACATATTAAGCTAATACATAGACATTTCAAAATCCTGGATTTCATTAATATTTGTCTGTTCTACAAACAAAGCAGGAATGGCTATCTACCTGTGTATACGCTTCAATAGCTAGTATTACCTCTCTTCTACTCACATTAAAAAAACACTATCATTTTGAAGTTTCTGTGGATATAGAAATATCAAGTGGCTAATGACTTTCTTCTTAGAGAGGGTTTGTGGGTTGGTTTTGTGTTTTTTTTTTTTTCCTCCTCCCTGAAGCAGTGGAACAGAAGTCTTTCATTCAACGTTTTAAACTATTATCTTTTCAAGTCCAACAAGCTTGTAAGTGCTTCATTAGTTCTTCAATAAAACCACCTGACAAATTAAGAAAAATACTACTTTTCTATGACAGCTCGTTATTGACCTGCACTTCCATTATGTTTTTCAGTAAACTATATTAAAGCTATGAGCTTGTAAAGACTTCCATGAAAATTAGCTCAGAACTCTTAAAGTTAAAGCAGAGACACTTTAAAAACATACCTCTGATACCAGGCTTTTCCCACAAAAGTTTACAATTATAAAATACTGGCCCCACTTGAACAGAAGTCCACTGCCTCACCGCATGAAGGATCATCAAAAGACAGCCAGATCAAGCAAGAAGACTTCCACCAGAGCTCTGGCAATCTTCCAGGAACATGCTGAGACTAACATGCCTTTCTAAAATTTGCAGGTAGGACATTAATATGTGGCTATTTACTAAGAACAAGTAACTACTAACAGTGGAAACAGAAAATTAATAATGGGTTTAATTATTTGAACAGAAACAAATGTTATTGTCCTATTTCAATCCCTACCCATGCATTATGATTAAAAGCTTACAATAGCTGTTTTGATTTTTTGAAAAAATACAGTGAACTGGGCTAAATATCACTATGTATAACAATTATATGAAACGGGGATTCAGTGATTATTCTGTTTTGTTTTGTTTTTTTTTTTTTTTCTTTTTTTCTCTTCTTCTTCATACATTTCCAGCACTGCTGTTCAATAATATTTAAGAATCATTACGGGGTTCTACAACTCCATAGAACTATTAAAAGATAATTCAAACCCAATTTCATGTCTATCAAGGAGATAGTATACGCTATTTTAAAGAAAACAGAAATGATATCTTACTTGAAAGAAACATACACAATGGCACAGTGGAATTGCAGCATGGTTATGCTCAAAACCAAAAGGAACAATAAGTCATGATAGCTTTTCCAAAAGACAGCAATGTTATCTCTGACATAACTACCAGAAACAAAGCACCTTTTTGGTGTAGATAGTTTTTCTAAAAACATTTCCATAACTCCATTGTGTTTAGTAATTAAAAATAAAATTTGTCATTTAATTACAGCAGAACACATTGACTTTAACATATCAAAAAGCCATTTTTATGGCAGAAACACAGAGAAAGTTTTATTACTACTGGACTTCCATGTCTGGACTCTACCTTCTTCCCACCATAGTCCCCTGATATTTCATTGCTTAAAAGACCATTTACATTACATCCAAACTCAACTCAGTTGTGAGTTGTGCTCATGATTATATTACATTTTATTTTCAGCTTCTTGGTGTAACAGTGGAAGGATAAGACCTAAAATACTTTGGTGTAGCTCGAGTCAC
Organism: Anser cygnoides; assembly: GCF_040182565.1. NCBI lineage: Eukaryota > Metazoa > Chordata > Aves > Anseriformes > Anatidae > Anser > Anser cygnoides. The sequence continues at coordinate 1,282,640 of NW_027103069.1, read as the reverse complement.
TGCTTGAAACAATTCCTCCTACTTGATCTATATAGGTAGTGCCTTTGTTTTGTCAGCTTAGGGTCAGAAAACTCATGAAAACTATTTTATGATGGTAAAAGTGAATGATAATCTATAAAATTAGGCTGCATTATTTACATACCTAACAGTACAGAAGTGTAAAATATTCACAAGTTCTAAGGTAATTCACAGTATCACATGCATCTACTCAAAATATATTACACTGAGAAAACAGGAAAGGAAGCCTTATACTTTCACTTGGATTGCAACTGAACTCATCAACAGTGCAATACTGTCAATGAAGGGACAGTCTTGCTCCACCCTATCCTCATTCTCACTCTTCCCTCCTCCCATATATCTGGCCATGACATCCTATTCCATCCCTTTGGCTAGCTCTGCTATTAGTTGAGCTACTGATTTAACTCAATCTAGCAGAAAAGTACAAGATTTTTTTTTTTTTTTTTTTGCTTGGCCCATTTTTTGGCATGGTAGAACTGTTAGAAACATTGGAGTTCACAGAACAGTCTGACTGCCAGATTGTGATGGTACTATTAACAAGATTCTGCTCAGTCTCATTTCTTCTTTGCTATTTTTGTATTAAATTTCCTTATCATGGTATAGAATGAACAGCCCCAATCATTTGATTTCTAAGGCTTAGTTCTATTACCATTTTCACTTTAGCAAAACTGTTCCTCTTGCTTCTGCAACATCATGAAGAGCTAGTGATTGAGTTTGCAAGATTACAAGAAACATTCTAGAACTGCCTGCTTCTTCCTTTTTGAAGGAACTACTCATTATGTTACAGAAATTCACAACATCTTCTCCAAATTTATGGGCTTCCTTTTTCTCCCATTTTCTTGCCAAAAACCTTTTAACATTAAGATGACCAGACACTTCCATGTAATTAATTTATATCTAAAGATTTTTGTGTCAAATTTGTCAATTAACTTACAAGAGGTTTTATCCTTGTTCAGTGACAAACAATCATCACACAACTTACCTCCTCTCAGACTATTCAGCCAGACCCCCTCTGTTCCACAGATCTTTCTTGCAGTCCATCTTTGCACCTATTTACTACCTACTCGTCTTTTATGACTGTGGAGGGCCACAACCATCAATTCAGATGAAGGTTCAGCTGTACTATCCAGTGCTTTCTTTCTAGTCTGGTTTCCTCAGAACAGCTTCTTGTAAAGCTACTTACGTATTGACAATACTTTCTTTGCATCAAATACTAAGACATGCCATACTAAAATAAGAATCAAGACCAATCCCTGGGTAACTCCAGTGTAATTATTCCTATTTGATGATCACTCTTCTAATTATAATAACCACCTCTACCAGTACTTCTCTACAATTCTTTTATTAATCTCTACATTAAATAATAATTTTCCATACTGCACCTCATCAAGTATTTCAACTTAGTCCCACTGAACAAGACCCAAAGACTTAGGCATGGGATCAAGTTATTAGAGCAACAATGAATATGTCAGCTGAGCTACGGTTAAAAAAAAAGTGCATGTTCTCCAACACAACAAAAAGTAATTCAGTTTAGCTTAATCATCCAACACAGTGGGAAAAGGTTGAACTAAATTCCTCCATATGTTCTATGAGCTAAGAACATGCAAACAATTACTGCAGCACAGCTAACACAAACTAATTCAATGTCCTGGTAACTTCACCAGTTTTCTGTGTGGGTCAATTCTTTTCTTCCCCAAAATAAATTCTAATGTCCTTATAAGCATCTCTAAATTTGGAGTTCCAGCTCTCTTCATATCAAAAGCTACTGAGACCAACTGGCATTACTAAACAGGCAAAACTTAAAGTCACACAGTAATTTAGGTTGAAACAAACCATTGGAGGTCATCTGTTCTAATCCTATGCTCAAAGCCCAGCTAATTTTGAAGGTAGATTATGTTTCTCAGGGTTTTCTCCAGTCACTTTCTGATTACCTCCAGGAAAGCAAAGGAGTTCTAGATGAATGTTTACTTAAAGTAAATCCAGCTTGTGGCCACTCAATTCAAGACAATTTCATATTACAATTCTTAGTGTTTTAGCTTACTATCAGATGAAAATCGAAACAAACAATTCTTTGATTTAAGTTATCAGTAAAGGACTTGGCAGCTTCAAATTGTACTTTTGCTGCATTGGTCTAAAGATACCTCATCTGCTAGAGATTTTCATTCAAAAAATATTTTTGATTCACGCCAACCTATTTCTTTAGCTGATCATAATAGCAACAGTGCTTTCCCACCAAGCTCACTTCAATTTCTCTTTTCTAGGAACAATGTACATCAATCAATAAGGATCTTCCAGTTCTAATTTCACTGTATTTTCACTATCCCAGCCACAGCCAGTTTACAGTCTACACACTGCACTAAAGTCTTCTGCTCCAGGTTCTATAGATGTTTCAGTCAACTTAAAAAGGCCATTTCCAGCACCATACCTCCTAATTTGTCTTTCCCTACCTGCCCTAAACCGCTACTATGCATATGCCTATTTCCCCATGCTCTTTGCTTCATCCTGCCAAATGAACTTGCTTCTTTTCAAGTTTTATATCTCATTGTATACCTAGCTTGCTCTTATCTTCCATAACCTAAGAAACCTTGAGATTGAGAATGAAGTCTTTATTCACAATTATTGGACTACAGTGCATGAGAAAAGTATTTTTTGAAAAAAACCCACTGACAATCTTTGAAGAACATCTATACTAGTTTTTACTGACATTAATGAAGGAAAATACTAATCAAATCTTTCTAATGCATTAATATCAGGAAAAATACCACATATGAAATACCACCATGATACTGAACTTCCTAGATAAGACTCTCTGCAGTAAGCTGCGACCATGTCTTTCTCCACACTAAATCTCCAATCCCATGTCGACTTGATTTTCTGGGGGGTGAAGGGATGTACTGTCTTGCAATCTTGTAGAATTCATCCCAGAGCAAAGGCCACCACAAGAAATAGCCTTGCCCATATTGCTGTCTGCTGTATGAAAATTCTTTCACCAAGTGAAATAAAGTATTCCCAAGGCAGATGTGTTTTGCTTTTATACATTGTAAGCTGGACTTAAGACCGTGAATGTAACTGCAGTGTTAGTATCAGCATTTGGTATTGTGTATACTCAGAACTGTGATTCTCAACCAGTGTAACACGTAGAAATCTTTTTTCCCTTTGCAAATTTTAAGTCATAGAATCCCAGAATGGCCAAGGTTGGAAGGGACCTCCGGAGGGCATCTGGTCCAACCCTCTGCCCAAGCAGGGACACCCAAAGTAGGGTGCCCAGAACCACGTCCAGGTGTGAAGATCTCCAAGGAGAGAAACTCTACAACTTCTCTGGGCAACCTGTCCCAGTGCTCTGTCACCCACACAACACAAAAGTGCTTCCTGATGCTCAGAGGGAACCTCCTGTGCTCCAGTTTGTGCCCATTGCCTCTTGTCCTGGCACTGGGTGCCACTAAAAAGAGCGTGACTCCATCCCCTTTGTACACTCCCCTGAGGTATTTCTAGACATTGATGAGATCCCCAAGCCTCCTCTTCTCCAGGCTGAGCAGTCACAGCTCTCTCAGGTTCTCCTCATAGGAGAGGTGCTGCAGTCCCTTCATCATCTCGGTGGCCCACTAAGTGGCACTCCATTGGACTCTTTCCAGTATGCCCATGCCTCTCTTGTACTGATGAGTACAGAACCAGATACAGTACTCAGGTTGTAGCCACACCTACACTGAGTAGAGGGGAAGGATCACCTCTCTTGACCTGCTGGCAATACTTCACCTAATATAGCCAAGAATTTCATTAGCCTTCTTCACAGCAAGGGCACATTGCTGACTCGTGTTCAACTTGGTGTCCACCAGAACCCCTAGATCCTTTTCTGAAGAGCTGGCCCCCAGCATGTACTAGTGCCTGGGGTTGTTCCTCCCCAGGTGCAGGACTTTGTGCTTCTCCTTGTTGAATTTCTTGTTATGCTTCTCCTTTCCATCAGATCCTTGTCAGCCCACATCTCCAGCCTGTGAAAGTCACTCTGGATGGCTGCGTGGTCCTCTGGTGAGTCAGCCACTCTCCCAGTTTTGCATCACCTGCAAATTTACTGAGGATGCACTCTACCCCATCGCCCAGATCAATAATGAAGATGTTAAACAAGACTGGACCCATTCCAAAACACAGAGGCCCTGAAGGGTTAATGATGACCTCTGCCCAATTCTACACTGCAAAATCCATTAAGCTATAGTATAGTTAAAAAAATAAAAGCATGCTTCTATGTAGATATTTAGCCTGGAAAATTCCTGCCTGAACACTTACATTTGGTTAAGTTAAATTAAAACACCACCACCAAGAAGTCCACACCTTGAGAACAAATTCCTTAAAACTCTGGTTCTGCTGGGCAGTCAGATTTATTCCCCTTTTCAAAAAAAAAATTCAAGAAACAATTGAAAACCTCTTTTGAACTGCACAAAGATCTTCACCAATGAAACTGCAGCAGTGTTTTTGATATAGAAAAAGAAAGACTTCCAAAGTGTTTTTTCCACTTTGAAAGTCTGTATTTCTTTTTCCATATGATGGTAGAAAGCTTAAAATTATTTTAGATCAGAAGTTGGCTAAGCAGCAGATGTTGCTGATCAACAGCAATTAATGAAGAATTGGTGTCCACTTAGCAAAACATTATTGTCCAGTTCCAAAACAATACAGGTTTGTCTAATTTAAATATCTACATAATAAAGGTTTTCAAGTGAGCAACATCCTTTCACAAAAACAAGCTTAGATGAGAACTTATAACTGTTAGATCTAATACAGCAGAAACGTCCCTTGTTACTTTTATAGATCAACACTGATAGAAGGCTTATCAGATTTCCTGTGATTTATCAGCCCAAGAATGACAGAGAATTAAGAGCATTTAAATTTAAGAAATAAATATTAAATCCTCCCCTGAGAACACTTTGCTCCTGTCTTTTAATAGAAAAGGCCAATATCTGGAAAAAGTGAAGCTTTGCTAAAAAAAATAATACATTGAAGGTAGAAAAAGTTATTGTTTTATTTCATTTATTTATTAATATCAGGAGAATTTAACACAGGGATATAATGCTGTCTATTTTATCAGGTAATAACTTCAGGTGACTTGAGATTGTAAGATACTCCACAGACATCCTAATGTGGAAAATAAAGTAAGCTGTGCATTAAGAAAATTAATATCTTTAGCATTTATTGTCAAGGGAATTTACTTTCAGAAGAAAACAGTATTTCCATACAGGGTATGCAGCACGTGAAAGATAAAAAGGATAGCACAAATAAGGCTCCCTATAAGCCTTGCATTTCATCACACCAACTGATTTAACTTAATGAATTACGGTTCACGTGCACGTAAGCCCAAGGAATATAAAAATGCTCATCTCCTATGTATCTATGTACTAACAACCAACACATACATTTTAACTGCTGCTATTCCAGCTTGGTTTAGAGCACTGAACATAGAAAACATTCTTTCTAGAGGCAAAGGACATTGTTGTATATTTAGTTTTAACTTTCTGAAGAGTGCTATTCTGACAGATTTAAAACTAAGGCTAAAACCAATTGTCTCAATCCAAATTATAGTTAAGAAGTTATTTCTGAGGAAGGTCATGTTTCTTGCATATTTTTTCATTTAAAGAAGCGATTTGCAGGCTAGCTTAACACGACATTTAAACTACTCTTAAGCATAATTTTAAAAATACAAATATCTAGAACTTAAGACAAAACAATTAAGCCTTATTTCTTGAAAACTCTAACTTCTTAGAACATTTTGGCGTTAAGGAAACTGTACTTATTGAGACCCAACTGCAGGATTTTTCAGTTTCATAGACTGTTCTATCAATAGCAGAATAGCAAAGCTCTGTCTAAGAACGTAATTCTGCAGTTTTTCTTTCAGTGATATTAAGATTGAAACAAGTATGACCTAACTCTCCAAAAACTGAATGAAGCACTACAACCTGCTGCTTCTTTAGAGAAGGAGATAAAGAGGAACTACTGAATAACTGGTCAGATGAAGTTTCAGGTGTGCTAATGAAAGTTGGGCAGAGTGAAAAAATAATCATCATCATTCAACTCTTTTCTCCTGAACACACTTAACAATAAACAGCATAAAATGGTCAAATAAAATATTCGGTTACAGTAAGTTATTTTGTATTTTAGAAGAGACTTCTGTTTTTCTACAGCCTGTCACTTGATATAAGCATCAAACTTTAATGAAGATTGAATATAACTTTTTAGAACTTTAACAAAAAATATTTCCTATTATTACAATTCTGTGAACAAAATATTGACTGTAATGCAATTCACTAAGAAACCAAAGGGAGACCTGAAGGTATGCAAGTGTACAACTCTCTTGAATCCTGTTAAATTTTAGCAGCTCCTGGTAACGCATTCTACAGTCCAACTACACATGACCTGAAAAAGACAGTTCCTTATAGCAATTTTAACTTTCTCTTCCTTGTTTCTAAGAACATCCTTCTATCATTCTATTACAAACAAAAAGTACTGATTGCTACCGTATAGCTAAATCATGTGCTATCAATAATTCATCTCAAAGATTAATATGTTCATGTTTTGAATATACTTTTACTGTTTAATCTTCACATTTATTCTCACTACCTGCTTTAAAACCAATCAAATCAGGTAACGTTTATCTCTGTACATCAGACCATAACTGCAAGCATCTACAACAGTGATGCAATAAATGCTCTGTATCTACCACCCCCATACTCAGTTGCACACAACAGATGGCTCTTCCCTATATTACTTCCTTCATCATCAAAACATTGCTTTTATTCAAGAGTCTAGTTAACAGCCATGTTCACGATGATAGCACAACACAAAAAAGAACTGAGCTCAAGATGTCACATCTGCCTGAAAAAATACTAGCTACTAACATTTTCCCTGTCAGGAAAAAAAAAAAAACCTAAAATTGGCAAGTTCTCTATTAGGTGAGAGAAACTTCACTAGTAAGGAAAAATGTATTCAATTCTTGAAGCATTCTATATTTCCTGCCTTTAGCCACTACTTTGCTTTTCTAGGTACCAATAACGCAACTACACTTTACCATTTTTGCATCTAGGTAACAAGTTTTTACAAATAATTTAACACCCCAGAGTTAAGCCTGCAATCATCAATACATTTTGAGGTTACAACTACAAAGGACTTTAATATTAACAGAAAAAGTTTCCCAAGTGCTCGGTTCTTAAAGTCATGAGCCTGTTGCAAATTTCACCTCATTGGCAGACTTCACTCTTACAAATGACAAAGCTTCCTCTGATTACTGAGGCACCTTTCCTCCCCAGTTACCACCACCTCCTCTGATTCCCTGTCAATAGTCAACTGCAGTACTGGCACACAGCCCATGCTAACAAACCCAGAGCTCCTTACTGCCTTACTAATGTTGGCATATCTCACTTGAGGGTGACACCTGACTGGTTTGGAAACAAGTCTACAAAAATCTTTGCATAAACAGCACTAGCTTAATGGAGGCTTCTTGTGTACATTAAGCAAGATAGAACAGCATGTTTAAGACAACACTTAAGACTATCATAGATTGAGCAAAGGAGAATCAGCACCATACACAGCTTGATCATATTAAGACTTTTTGCTAAAAACGCATAACCTTTAAGATGGGATGCAATTCAAGGCACCACAGTCATAAAATTCACAGAAAGAAAGCATTTACAATTTTTACACTCTAATATAAGTAGGTTCATCCTGTGATAAAATTATGATTACTTTTGTTCCCCATTCATTTTAAGCACAGCACCTGAATGCCACACTAGCTATAATTGCAAGAATTCACTTCCACATGGCTGCCTAGAAGACTGCATCCTAACCTAAACTCACAGGCATCATGATCTGCTCTGGACCCAAATAGCTTCCTTTGCCCTTATGTGTTACAGCTCACAATACTGAATGTATAATATTCACACTACTTGAGGGCAATTTAAAGTTAACAAATCACTCCTAACTACCCAAGGATCTCCCACCTGTCTCATTACATCAGAGCCTTGGTAAGAACATCACTAAGATGAAATTCGAAGAGTTACTCTATCTTCTTGAAACCAAAATTTTAACACAAGGTTGGTTAAATGAGACCATCACATTTGCAAGCAAAGAAAAGCTCACTTCTCTATCCAAATGTTTCTCAATGCTCTCATCTCTCCACCAGCATCCCCATGTTTCAATCAGCCAACTTTAAAATAAAAGCGTAACAATAACTCTACAGCACCAAATCAAGAATGTGAATATTGTTTTTTACACGTGAAAGACAAGCCAATATTAAGCTCTTCATTTCAAATTGGAGATACGCAGTGGTTCATGTGAGTTATGGAGTGTGCGCACACAAGAGAAGAGGACTGGTATCACCAAATTACACATTTATTTCAGACTCCTAAATAGATTAATACAGTTACTGATATAAGTAACAGATGAGTTTTGCACTGCATGCAGATTTATGTTAGGTCCTAATACCACCATCAACAGAAAGTAAAGCTATTGCAGAGAAATTTCCTGTATGGGTATTTGCATAATCTAATTCTTCTCTCATTAAGTCATGATATTATTGATGTGCAGTTCATAGAAGAATTCTAAATGAAGCGGGCAGCAGGAAATTTTATGCAGTAACAACACTAAAAGAAACAAGAATGCTTCTAATCCATTATTTATAGGTTTAAAGGGCACTTAGCTCTTTTTCTGCCCTTAAGTATGAAATAAGGTAAGATTTCAAACGTGCTTTATGAAAACTAATATTTATGAGCAAATAAAGACATCTATTCCCTTTCTTATCTAGTCATTTCAGGAGCTATACTGCTTACATGTTACAACAGTAAACATGTTATCAACTCCTGAACACTCTGCTCATGAATCTCCCAAACCCAAGTTCTAACATCTGAGCAGCTACCAATCATTCACCCAGCACACGAAGGATGGGAGAGTATTTAAGTGATCCACCATGGCCACAAACAACCTAGAATAATAGGAAGATGCATAGTAATTTCTATACCAATAATAGCTTAATTATCTTTTCATTTCTTGATGTTACAAAGCTATTTCCTTGAGCCCAACACTTCTAATACATTGCATCTTAACTACCATTAAAGCAAATTCGACTTATCGTTTTGAGCAAATAGAATTCCAACAGGCTTCATTCTGGTCATCTATGAGTCTACAATTAAGCATGGAAAACCTCTATTGCAAACACCTTTCAAATATCACTTAGTTAGCATGTCGGATTTTCTCCTTTGAAATTATATCTCAAACTATTTAGACTCTCTACTTTCTGATGCAAAGTTCTTTTTTTTCCCCCATCTGCATGTTTTCAACTGAAGATTTAACAGTTTTTTCACTTTGAGATATTCCAAGTAAGGCCTATATCTAAAAAGAACTGCAAAGACTTTTTTGCACTTAACTGAAGTGCTGAAATCAACAGGATTCTATAAATCATCATAAAGAAGCACTGAGATTCCTTTTAAAGTTCTATCCTGAAGTTCTCCCAATGCATCAGAATTTGACGGCCATTTTGTCAAGAGAACCCAAAAGTGTGACTAATCATGTTTATTATGAACATTTGTTGCATTCTATAATACCCACAGGAGTAAAACTTCTAAAAAGCCTACGTCAAAAAAAAAAGGTCTGCAGTTGCAAGCGTCTAATTTACTCTCCTAAAACAACCTGCTGTTTTGATCAATTTTTTGAAAACCACAGAGTAGTTCTGTGGCCAGAAAAAGTCTACTGTAGAGTTATGAGGCCCACCTTCGTGATAGCTAGCAGATAAACATTCATTTGTATTCTCTACAAGCCTGTTCTCTAATGAGACAGGAATTTTATTATTTTTATATGTTATGATACTTTGAATACTGGTAACAATCTTAAAGAGCTTGTTGCAATATTACATCTTCAATTATCTTACCTTGATGCCATTACCTCTAAAATATGCTAAAGTAGAATATACATTTTGTAGTACTCAGTAAATAAGCTACTAAGGACCTGTCAAACCCGCTTTATGAAGGTAAGACCCCCTTTCAGATACTTTAAGCAATTTGTGTTTTTTGCTCAAAATATTAAATTTCTCTCTTATGAAAAGACCACTTGAACACCAATCACTGTCTCTCATCACACTCAGACATGATACACATACAAACCATTTATAGAACACAGAGTCTTACTGATATACTTGTGATAGGAAAGGAAAAACCTTTTGATCAGTTTTTCCATTTTCTCAAGAACGCATTTATGATTAACTAGGAAAAGAGTTCTGAACTTGAACTTTATTCCAATTATACTTTAATACTGCAATGCAAAAGGAAACTCCAACTGAGTTGTTCGGGTTCTTAAATCTATACATCTCCTCAGCTCCACAACAAAAGGAAAAATAATTTAAAAAATTCATCTCCACTTCATAACTGCAGTCATATGGATCTCATAGTTTATTATTCACTTAAAGATCATTTATTTTCTTATCAAGAAAAGAAAATCCTCTATGCTATTTAAAAACTGTTCTACATCCCATGAGGATCCAGTTTCAAATTTCACTATAACTGTCAAGTAACACAAATATGCCGTGAGCACCTCATCTTAAAAGAACTAGAAGACGTGCTAAGTTTAATCCCTTCCTTTAACTATTCAACATTGGAAGTAAATGAAAATAAATGCATTTTACGTCCATTTCCAGGAAAGAACACATGCACCAACTTGAGTGTCACTGCAAGACCTCCATGAAATTGTACTGTCCTGAAACTACACCAGATATGCAAGTTTGACTAGCTGGTTAACAGTAGCACACATTTGCATTTGTTTGTTAATAATCTCCGATATATTTGCTTTATTCTTCTGTCTTTCCCATTAGTCAAATTTAGGTGTCGAAGATGACCTTTATTAGAGATATATGAAACAAATAATGGGGATTCAAATGTTGGCTTCAAGGTGCTACTCAAATACAAATTAAAAATGTAAAGATGTTACTAGTTATTTATTTTTTTTGCCAAATTAAATACATTCATTTCAGAAAGAGACAACAGATGCTACCAATTATTACTTTTTTTCCCCCAACTCTAATACATCTTTGATGCACAAAGATACCAAGATTTAAGGGAGTATGTCATAATACATAAAAGCGGTACAGTTTCAGGTCCCTGAGCTCCACTCTAAGACTTGCCCCTGGTCCTAGATATCCAAATAAGAAAATCTTTTTAAAAGGTGCTTGCTTGGCCCTGAAAGTACATTCTCTATTTTCTCAGACAGAACATTAATTATAACATTGCTTCAGTAGAATAGGACCATCCCCTGTATTTTCTGGAGCTTTAGCTCTTGCCTTACTCATCCAGTCTTCCATAGGTTGGGCTGGTGTCATTTTGACATACATTAGAAAGGATTCTGTCCTCCCACTCTGACAGAGGGGAAAGCAAAGACCTAGGGAGCAAGCCCCATTCTCCCTGGAACTGAAGGAGAAGAGCCCAGGGCATCAGGCAGTAACTCTCTGGTGTTGTTGACTGCAAGTAGCCATTTTAAATTAAGGACCTTGAGCCCTGATGCTGCCACTGATTCTCCTCCTCCTCAGTGGTGCCCAGCTCCACCGCTCCACCCCCACACCACAGGGGACACGGGTGGCAGCAGGATAAGCAAACACCCGCGGCAGTGCGGGCGAGCGAGGTCCCTAGCACAACCAACCCGGGGAGACGGGGTGCAGCAGAGGCCCCCAGAGGGGGACAGGCAAAGGCGGCAAGCCACAGGCTCCCCCCGAGGGGGCGGGGAGAGCCCCCTCAGGGACAGAAAAGGGGAGAAGGGGGCTGCGGGCCCGGCCAGAAGAGAGGGAGGGCGGGGTGGGGAAGGGAAGAGTGGCGACAGTTACCTGTACTGAGCAGCAGCCCCACTATGGGTGAATCCAAAGTAGTTGCCGGTAGCCATTTTGGCATCTTCTCCCAGCCGGCTGGGCACTGCGGCGGCGGTAACCGAGAAGAGACGGCGGCGGCAGACGGGGCCATAACAGGAGGAAGAAGGGAGAGAAGGCGGGGGGTAAGAGAAGTGGACAGACGGACAAGAGACAGAAGGAGCGCGGCAGCGCCTAGTGAAATGCGGTGCCTCAGGACCCCCACTTCCCCCCTCCCCCGCCTCGCAGCCGCCCCCCGCAAGCGCTGTTACTTACCATAGGTGAACGAAACTACCGGGCATATAGGAATCATGAGTCCGAGGTAGCGGCAGCAACGACGTGACGTGACGTCTCGTCTCGTCTCAACTCTCCCCCCCCCTCCCCCTTACGACCACAATCACCCCCTTGTCCCCACCCACCTCCGGCGACAACAGCGGAATGCGGCCGGGCCGGCGCCGAACGCACACGCGAGATGTGCGAGGGGCCGCTGGGAGCTGTAGTTCGGCCCATTGCTGCCCTCGCCCGCAGAAGGGCGTGCTTGACGCCGCAGGAGCTGCCGCGCATGCGCGGGATGTGCAAAGGCTCTTGGGAAGTGTAGTCCTGCTCCATGAGGCCCGGGCGGGAGGGAGTGCTGCATGTACCGCCCTCCTTATTCCCTCCATTACCGTGTTTTGCGCCCATAATCACACCACAGACGTACCCCTTAACTTATATGGCAAACTATAGGGCCGATTTCTCATTCCTGCCTATGCAGGCATGTGGGAATAGAAATGTTGTTTTTGCAGTGTTACATTGTATAGAAGGAAGGAATGTGGTATTGAGATATGCTTACAGTGATAAGAAAGCTCAGCAGGTGACCTCCTAAAATGCAGACAACCAGACTCCTTAGAGCAATCAGGTGAAAATCACTATGTTAAGTCAAGCCAGATAAGGGGAGAAAACATTACCACCTCAAAAACAGGCCGGCAACTGAAGGCCAGGCATTGTCTGTGAAGCATCAGATAGATTGTGAACCTGGATTACCCACTCCAGTGGGGAAACAGGGGAGGGTCCTGTCATCAAAAAGTATATAAACTGTGTTTTTGGAACTAGTGGGTGCGCTCTCCTGCTTGTGGGGCGCCCGCCATTGCAATCGCGAATAAATTACTACTTCACTGAGATCCTCGCCTGAGCCTAAGTTATTGGCTACGGAGTGTTTCTCACAATTTGGGGGCTCGTCCGGGATCCAGTCACCTACTGGGGAGCCCCACCGCCGCAGCAGCAGGAAGGCATGCCCCGCTGATTTCAGCGGTCCTGTGCATCGGCGGTGGCGGTTCTGCGGAGAGCTGACAGAGGGCCCGAGACTGATTAAAGAGGCAGGATCCATGAAGTAGTGGGGAAAAGGAAGAAGGTAGGCACTCCGGGTTTTAAGAATTGATCCGGTAACTCTGTGCACAGACCAAGGTAAGAAATATTAAGTATTGCCTTGGGGGTCGGGTGAGACTGTGTGATGTGTGATGTGTGATTGAGACGTACTTTTGTACGAAGCGAGTGTGGAGTCCTGATCCGCGGTTCCGTAGCTCCGCGAGGGGCGCGGCCGGAGACGGACGAAGCGTGAGATAAGGGAGAGGAAGGAAGAGTCTCGGGAAATTTGGTGTATGGTAAGCCCTTGCACAGGGAGGTGCTTGGCAATACACCAGGGAAATTTGGTGTGCGGTAAGCCTCGCACGGGGAAGTGCTTGGCAGTACACCAGGGAAATTTGGTGTACAGTAATCCTTGCACGGGGAAGTGCTCGGAAGTACACCAGGGAATCTGGTAAACTCATAGGTGTGCGGTAGCCCTTGCACGGGGAAGTGCTTGGCAGTACACCCCCATTTTCCAGAATAGGAAAAATGGGAAATATGAGTTCCAGGGGACAGGGAGATATCCCTGGGGGAGTGCCTACCGAAAGTTCTTCCTGAAGAATTATAAGAAATTGGAAAAATAATCTCAAAATTGGAGGAGATGGTAAAAAAAAAAAATATATATATATATGGTTAAATATTGTGTATTAGTCTGGACAAAAGAACCAATTAAGGAAACAGCAGTATTTTGGCCAAAATATGGGTCTGATGAAAATTCAGGCTTGAAATTTATGTGTAAACAATAAGATTCCTTTTTTTTTTGGAGGAGGAGCCAAGTTATGCTCCCTATAATCCTAATATTGCACCGGTGGCAGCAGCAGTCGCTCCAGGAAAGGGACTGCAATTAACACTGTCCCTAGAGAAGAGCGTACTCTAGGCTCTGGCAAGAATTAGAACAAGGTAGAAGAGAGATTGAGAATTTTGCCTTCCCTGATACTAACAGTGTTAGCGTAGCAACCACATAACCACCAAGTGATTATATGAAGGTGCTTTATTCAGCGCTGGAAGCCGGGGCAGGTGCCCAAATCTGGCTTCAAGTCCCGTTACATCCCAGCCGTTATTTATACATTCAACATTACGTAAGGTATACATATTCATTACAGGTTGCAACATCAGCCTCGCATTCCATTCTAATTAGCTCTCCTCCCATTTGCACATGCGTGGTGCTCTCTGGTGGTCGTCCAGGTGGTCGTCCAGATGAAGTAAGGAGTCTTCCTCTCTGCTAAACTTTTCACCTTTCTCACTCGACGCATGCTCCCTCCGCTCCTTGGTTCTGCTTCAACTCATTTCAGCACTTCCAGGCCCTTATCCAAGGTCAGGTTGTACCTGTTCCCTCCCAGGGTTCCCCTTCAAAGATTCATTTGACTGTTCAGTATACTCCCTAAGTTTCCCAGTATACATAGATTATTTGATAATATACTCCCTAAACTTCCCAGTATACATAAATTAATTGATAATGTAAGTACATTTGGCAATGCTTAATTATACTGTATGACCCATCACCTAAGAGACATTAATAAAACATCCATTCGATTCTCCCCAACACTAACATTTCCCCCCTTTGAAAATACTTCACTCATACCAAGAGCAAGTATTTTCATTACTATTAGGTTGATAGGGTGTTCTGGGTGATTCCCAGTAAGGACTCTCATTATTCGGCGATTCCATGCACTACTCCTAACTATTTCTCCTTTCACACACGAGAACATTACTCCCATTGCAGCGAATACAATTAGCAGCAGCACAATGCTTTGTAGGAGGGACTTGAGCCATCCTTCCAGATGAAGGCCTAGTCCCTCAAAAGTTGCTCCCAACCAATTTTGCTCAGCTTCTTGCTTTTCTTCCTCTAGCTCATGTTCCACATGAGCTAGTTGGGATATGTCATTTTCCACATCTGTAGTTACATTTGGAATATGTACACAGCAATGATCAATTCTGCCTTTCAAATATCCACACACCCCATGCTCTTTTAACAAAAGCATGTCCAGAGCCATTCTGTTTTGCAGGGTCTTTTTGGTTGTAGCCTGTAATTGTAAGTTTAAATCTTTGAACCCCTTCTTGGTTACCTTTGCCAACCTGTTTACCAGTAACATGTATATTCGGGTTCGGTTCATGAGACTCATAAGGTTTTCCATACATGATTTCATAGGGACTTACTGACATCCCACTTCCTGGCTTTATTCTAATTCTTAGCAAAGCTATTGGTAAGGCCTTTGGCCACTGTATCTTAGCTTCCTGACAAATTTTGCTTAATCGTCCTTTTAAAGTTTGGTTCATCCTCTCTACCTGACCACTAGATTGAGGCCTCCATGGGGTATGTAAGTTCCAGGTAATTCCCAGTAACCTACTAACCTCCTTAACCACACTGGCAATGAAATGTGGTCCCCTGTCTGAAGAAATACCCAATGGTACACCAAATCTAGGGATTATTTCTTGTAGTAACCATTTTACCGTTTCCTTTGCTTGGTTGGTGCGACAGGGAAGGGCCTCCGGCCATCCTGAAAAAGTATCAACCCCTACCAATAGGTATTTATAACCTCTTGCTTTAGGCAGTTCCACGAAGTCTATTTGCCAGTAATCTCCAGGCTCTATCCCAGCCCTAGTTCTTCCCATCTCAGCATGTTTCCTTGCTACCGGATTATTCTTTAAGCAAAGCTCACATTTTGACATTACTGACTTTGCCATTGTTAACATGTGTACCGAGATGACACCTCGTTTCAAATAGGTCACCATTGCTCCTGCACCCCAGTGACATTCATTATGTTTTATTTGTAAGATTTCTCGCATTACTATAGGAGGCACTATGAGTTGTCCTGTCGTAGTCACATACCATCCGTCAGGATTCTTCTGGGCCTTCATCAAATTTGCAAGTCTCTCTTCTTCTGCCAAATACTTTGGGTCTTTAGGTAATTTAAAACAAGAGAGGCCTACCTTTGATGGAATTAGAGCCATTACTTTCCATACTTCACGCGCAACATTCCGGGCCGTCAAATCTGCCAGTCTGTTACCTTCTGCAATCTCTGACACCCCTCCTTGATGGGCTTTACAATGCATTATGGCCACCTGTTGGGGTTTCTGTACAGCTGTTATTAATTTCAATATTTCTTCCTGGTATTTTATATTAGTCCCTTGTGAGGATAGCATTCCCCTTTCTTTCCATAATGCCCCATGTACATGAACTACCCCGAATGCATATTTTGAATCTGTCCAAATATTCACGTTCTTACCCTCGCTTAGTTCCAGGGCTCGTGTCAGGGCAACTATTTCTGCTCGTTGGGCTGAAGTTCCCGGAGGTAGGGAATTTGCCTCAATCACTACCTTTGATGTAGTTACCTCGTATCCTGCATAACGAGTCCCATTTTCCACAAAGCAGCTTCCATCCGTGAAAAGTTCCCAATCCGGTCTCCTCAGAGGCTGATCCTTTAAGTCTGTTCTGCTGGCATAGGTATGTTTGATGATCTCCACGCAATCATGACTGAGGTCTCCTTCCTCCGTAGTTGTTCCTAGAAACACTGCTGGGTTCAATAAGTTAGTAGTTCTTAAGATTACATCATCTTGCTCAGTTAGTATAGCTTGATATTTCATCATTCGGCTGGGCGATAGCCAATGGCCCCCCTTTTGCTCCAATACCGTAGTCACCATATGTGGCACGAACACCTCAATTCGTTTCCCTAATGTGAGCTTCCTGGCTTCCTGTATTAAAAGGACTGTGGCTGCCATGGCCCTTAAACACGAGGGCCATCCAGCGCTTACCGCATCCAATTGTTTAGAAAAATACCCCACAGGTCTTTTCCAGCTCCCAAGTCGCTGGGTCAGTACTCCTAATGCCAATCGTTGTCTCTCATGCACAAACAGCTGGAAGTCCTTTGATAAGTCCGGCAAGCCCAAGGCAGGCGCCTTTATCAGGGCTTCTTTTAATTTCTTAAAGGCCTCTTGTTGTGGCTTTCCCCAGGTAAATGTACAGGCCTTTTGGGTTTCATAGAGGGGCTTTGCTATGAGTCCATAGTCCATTACCCACAGTCTGCACCACCCGGCCATACCTAGGAAAGCCCGTAGTTCATGCAAATTTCGCGGCTCGGGGATTTCACAAATAGCTTGTATTCGGTTAACTCCCAATTTTCTTTGTCCTTGAGAAATTTCACATCCCAAATAAATTACTGTTGTGCACGCGATTTGTGCCTTTTGTTTAGAAACCTTGTACCCATTTAGTCCCAATTGATTCAAAATATCAATAGTTACCTGAATACATTCTGACTCTCCTTCGGTAGCTATTAATATATCGTCCACATATTGTAACAGCAGGTATCGATCCTTTGGTACCTGAATCTGCCCTTGGTTAATCCAATCTTCTATTTCTTTAGCTAGTTGACTGCCGAAGAGGGTCGGGCTATTCTTGAATCCTTGAGGCAATCTTGTCCAGGTCAGTTGCATCTTTCGTCCGTTCCGTGGATTTTCCCATTCAAAAGCAAAGAGTTTTCTACTATCCTTGTCAATGGGTATGCAGAAGAAGGCATCTTTTAAATCAATTACCGTAAATCACTTATATTTCTCTTTTACAGATGTTAACAATGTATAAGGATTAGCCACCACTGGGTGAATATCTTTTGTTATTTCGTTTATTGCCCTAAGGTCCTGCACTAGCCTGTATTCCCCATTAGGTTTCTTTACTGGGAAAATTGGGGTATTATATTCGGATTTGCATTCCTCCAGAATGTGGTAGCTAAGAAATTTATCTATAATCTTTACTATTCCTAGCCTAGCTTCTAGCTTCAATGGGTACTGTTTAATCCGTACCGGTCGGGCCCCTTCCTTAAGTTCAATTTTTACTGGCTGGGCTACTTTTGATTTTCCGGGCACGTCCGTTTCCCAAATCGTAGGCATTACTGCATTTTCTACCTCTTTTGGTATATGAGGAACAGCCTTCTCTTTAGTCATTAATATTTGTCCCACTTTTGATTCCGGGATTCTCATAATCAATTCTCCATCTTCAAACGTTATGGTAGCGTTTAGTTTAGTTAACAAATCCCGTCCCAAAAGAGGAATAGGGCATTCTGGTACATATAAAAATTCATGCGTAATTTCTTTACCTCCAAACCGTAAATCAAGGGGTTGTAAGAACGGCCGTATTTCCTCCTTCCCGGTGGCACCTACAATAGTAGTTTTCCTTTCCCCTATCTTACCACTTAATCTATTGAGTACTGAATATGTGGCCCCTGTATCAATTAAAAAATTTTACTTCCTTATTTCCTATTTGAATTTTTACTAAGGGCTCTTTAGTTTCTGCTACCGGATCTCCTAGTCAGCTACTATATTCCCCCAGAACCATCGCCTTAGCTGCTTCTTGGTTTCGGAACGAATTTCCCCCACCAACGATCAGCTGTCCACGGAGAGGGCACTCGTTTTTCCAATGACCCTCCCCCTTACAATGGGCACATTGGTTAAGACCCAGCCGGTTTCCCCCTGAGCTCGGGTAGCCTCTCCCTGTTCCTCTACCTCGACCGTTAATATTTCCTCTTCCCCTGCCCCTTAATCCTGCATGTTCTCTCCCTTGAATTACTGCTAATAAGTTCTTTTGTTGCCTTTTTGTCGTTTCCTTTTCTCTGTTATTATACACTTTCCAGGCTATTTCCAACAGCCTATCCAAATTTCTCAAATCTGCACCTTCCAACTTTTGCAATTTCTTCCTAATATCCTCTTGGGCTTGTCCCAGGAAAATGAGTGCCAATTGAGCTTTAGCTTGCTCAGTCTCTACGTCTAAATCTGTATATTTCTTAGCAGTTTCTTTCAATCTCTCTAAAAAGGCGGAAGGTGATTCCGCTTTTTCTTGCTTGACATTATACAATTTTGACCAATTTATGGTCCGGGGCATGGCATTCTGTACCCCGACTTGTACCCAATCTTGATATCTCTTCAGCCTCCTTATTCCATCCCCTGTGTTATAATCCCATTGGGGATCCTCAGTGGGGAAGTTTTGATCTAGATTTCCAAGCACTAATCCATTTCGTATATCTTCTCGGGCTCTCTCTCTGGCTGCCCGCAATACCATGTCTTTTTCTGTCGAGTCCATCAAAGTATCCAGGATCACCTGGAGATCATCCCAATCGGGATTTTAGGTTTTAGTTATCATTTTCATTACCCTGGCTACTTTATCTGGGTTTTCCCTGTAGGTGCCGGCTGCTTGTTTCCATATCATTAAGTCCCCAGCTGAAAAAGGCACCTTAACATATACCGGTCCTTCTGTCCCCACTCCTTGCCTGAGGGGAGCGATTATTTTCCCTCTCTGTTCATTTATAGTTTCTCCTGCCCTTCGCTGTTGCCGGGTCCTATGTGACACAGGGGAGACTAAAGTCGGGGATTCTCCATCACTACTGCTATCTTCCTTTTCTCTTTTCCCTCCCTGTCCTGGCTCTTCCCGGCGGAGCCGACGGCGCAACTTCCAAATCAATATTTCCATTATTCATTTCCCCATAATACTTATTATTCTCTATTGCCTGATGCTGTATACAGCGTCCCTCCTTAGTACATGCACAACAACGTTCCTCAGTTGAAACTTCAAGCACCATTATTCCACAAGCATGCTGCCATTCAGGCTTTCGGCGCAAATAAAAGAATAATTCCACATAGGCAGTTCATCATATTTTCCTTCCCGCTTACAAAATAGCATTAATTGTAAAATTGTATTATATTGCAATGTTCCATTCTCAGGCCAAGTTTCTTGGTCCTCTAGTTTATACTGTGGCCACCAAATATTACAATAATCAATCAGCTTTCCTTTCCGCATTTCTTGACCAAAACCTCCCTCTTTCCAATGTGCTAGCAAACACCCCAGTGGGGATGTCCGCGGGATAGGTACATCTTTTCCCAGAATTCCTTTAATCTTTTTCATTTTGAGCTTATGATACAAACCCAAAAGCTGCCGGAGCAGCAGCACACTCCCCCAGAAGCTGCCGGAGCAGCAGCACGCTCTCCCAGAAGCTGCCGGAGCAGCAGCGTGCTTACCACATACCAATAATACCAGGTGCTGACCCTTCAGCACAAACCAATACAATTACCAATACCAAACCACCAATGCCGAACCTGCAGAGCTTTCGCTCTGTCTAACGGACGGCGCCTAGGCTTACCCCGGGAGCTCCCTGCCCAACCGAGCGTGGCTTTCGCCGCGTCTGACCGGCAGGCTTTCCCAACCAAATTGGTACAGAATACCCAAAGTTGAAAGCACCTTTGCTTACCGCTCCAGTGGTACGTCGTGAGCAGCGGAGGTCGGTCGCGGTCGACTGCTCCCCGAGAATCCCTCGGTGCTGGCTGGAGCGAAACCGAGACACGATCCGCCTCAGCAGTGCCCACGCCGTCCCATCTGGGTCGCCAAAATGTTAGCGTAGCAACCACATAACCACCAAGTGATTATATGAAGGTGCTTTATTCAGCGCTGGAAGCCGGGGCAGGTGCCCAAATCTGGCTTCAAGTCCCGTTACTTCCCAGCCATTATTTATACATTCAACATTACGTAAGGTATACATATTCATTACAGGTTGCAACATCAGCCTCGCATTCCATTCTAATTAGCTCTCCTCCCATTTGCACATGCGTGGTGCTCTCTGGTGGTCGTCCAGGTGGTCGTCCAGATGAAGTAAGGAGTCTTCCTCTCTGCTAAACTTTTCACCTTTCTCACTCGACGCATGCTCCCTCCGCTCCTTGGTTCTGCTTCAACTCATTTCAGCACTTCCAGGCCCTTATCCAAGGTCAGGTTGTACCTGTTCCCTCCCAGGGTTCCCCTTCAAAGATTCATTTGACTGTTCAGTATACTCCCTAAGTTTCCCAGTATACATAGATTATTTGATAATATACTCCCTAAACTTCCCAGTATACATAAATTAATTGATAATGTAAGTACATTTGGCAATGCTTAATTATACTGTATGACCCATCACCTAAGAGACATTAATAAAACATCCATTCGATTCTCCCCAACACTAAAAACAGTACTAACACTAACTGTGTATCCTCTTAAGTGAACTTCCCCCCCTCCTTACCAGCAGAGAGGTTAGGAGTTTCCTAGGACCAAACTTATACTCTTGGGGACGGGTATTATGTATATAAATATGTTGTTTACAGGGAAAGAAATGGGAATGATCAGGAGGAGAGCTGCTATACAAAAATGGGAAAGAACTCATCCTCCAGGACCAGGGGTAATACCGGCAGGGCAGAAATAACCACTTGCCGATCCTGGCTGGAAGAATAATAGTGTGCGACACAGAAATCATATGAGAGACTTGGGGTCAGAATGAGAAAGTACTCGGGGATGAATCCTGAGGACCCGGTATCCCAAGGGCTCTTGAAAGTTCATTTTGTGATTGAAGCCTGGCAAGATGCACAGAAAATGCTCCAGAAGGTGGGGGGGATGTAGTGAACAGTCACTGGGGGGCCCTCCTGTGGGAGGCCCTGAAGGTGTGTGTCAGGAGGGGAGATGAGAAGGAAAAGCAGAGAGTGAAACTAATGGTATTGACAGTGTAGCAGGTAGTGAGGCAGAGGGTTGGAGAAAGAGGAAGAAAATCTTCAGGGGGAGTCAGGGCCAGGATGGAAAAGAGAGGAAGAGAGATGAAGGAATGGCAGGCAAGGAAAGCTACCCGTGTTGTGGCCTGAATCTTAGCAGGGACAGGCTTTGATGGGATGTTTTAAGTGTGGGCAGGCTGGCCACTTCAGGTAGGAATATCCGGAGTGGAAGAAGGAGGAGAGAAGGAAAATGGGATGAGGGAGAAAGGTATGGAATTAAGTTGGCTAATGACTGAGACTTTGGTGAAAGTACAGGCTGGAGAAAGATAGGAAGAAGTGTTAAAAAGGGTTATTGAAGGTGTTAAAGGTGTGGTATGTAATGTTTGACAGAGCTGTTTTTTGAATGAGTTGGGAAAGTTGAATGAGCAGGGAAAGAGGATGTAGGCACTATCTAAGTAACAGTCTAGAAGTTTTGGTATATTTGCTGTGGTGTTTGGTCAGTTTCCCAAGTATCGAGAAGGGGGGGGGCGGGGGGGGGGGCAGCCTGCTCCACCAGGGGCCTCTCCACAGGCCGCAGGGGGCTTCGGCTCCGGCGCCTGGAGCGCCTCCACCCCCTCCTTCTGTGCTGACTTTGGTGTCTGCGGGGAGGTTTCTCACTCCTTGCTCTCCCAGCTGCTGTTGAGCAGCAGGTTTTTGTTTGTTTGTTTGTTTTCGTGGATGTGCTCTCACAGAGGCACGGACTGTGTTGCTCATGGCTTGGCTCTGGGCAGCAGTGGGCCCCTCTGGGGCCGGATGAAATTGTCCCTTATCTGCCACAGGGAGGCTTATGGATTCTCCTCGTGGGGGCTGCCACTGCAGCCCCCTCCCGAACCTTGCCATCAAACACAATACACAGGGGCAGCTAGGTCATTACTGGCCTGTAAAGTATCAGGGATTAAATTAACTAATGAAACCCTAACGAGTGATGGGGGTAGAAGGGGCTGGGATAACAGTGCCACCTTTGGGGGATACCAAGCTGAGACTAGGGGATAAAATGATCTCTGGGCAATTATTGTATGTACCCAAGGCAGGGACTAACTTGTTGGGAAGGGATTTGATGATGAAATTGGGCATTCAAATAGTAAATTGTTAGACTGGAATAACAGTGGTATTAATGGAGTGCTCTCAGGCCCTGAGAGCAAAGATATATTCACCTCTGACTGGAAAGACTCTGAAGTGGGGGCGGAAGCAACAATACATATGGACAGTTTTACCTCAGGGGTTTACAGGGCCACCGATTTATTTGGGCAAAGTTCTAGAACAGATTTTGGAGCAATTCCAACCTCCCAAGGAGGAATTACTGTTACAAAATGTGGATGATCGTTTATTGTCAGGACAGGAGAAAACAGTTGTGAAGGAAGCTACTAACAAGCTATTCAACTTTCTGGGAAAGCAGGGCTTGGGAGTATTGAAAAATAAATTACTATATGTAGAAAGAGAAGTCAGGTATTTAAGGCATCTAATGTCTGAGGGAAAACGGAGAATAAATCCAGAGAGGATTCAGGGAATTGTTGAAAACTAAGAAAGAACTAAAAAGTTTTAAGAGAGATTTCTTTAAGGAATCAGGAGCCACGAAGTCTGAGGGAAAATGGATACTCCCTGATGGGAAAGAAATGCTGAATAAAGCACCAATAAGGCAAATATGATGTTTTACATCAAGAGAGTCATTGGGAGGTGCAAGCAATGTGTGATGTAGTGCTGAGAAAGTATGTCTGTGTAGGAATATACACTTTAGTGAAGCAAATATGCAGAGGATGTACCCTATGTCAAAAGGCAAATAAAAAGGTCATCCGTAACCCACCTAGAGGGGGATGGGAGCCAGGGATTCGACCTTTCCAAAGTATACAGGTAGACTTTACCGAGTTACCTAAAGGAGGGAGATTTAAGTACTTGTTTGTCCTAGTTGACCACGTGACTGGATGGGTGTAAGCTTTCCCCTCTGTATCTGCCACTGCGAACACGGTGGCTAAGGTATCACTGGAGCAAATAGTCCCTAGATATGGGATAGCTGAAAACATTGATTCAGATCAAGGAAGTCATTTCACTTCACAAGTATTGCAAGGGTTAATGCAGGCCTTAGAGATTGAGTGGGCTTTTCACACCCCCTGGCACCCCTCCTCTTCTGGGAAGGTGGAGAGAATGAACCAGACATTAAAGAAGCAATTAACTAAATTAGTGTTAGAAACCCAACTTCCTTGGGTAAAATGCTTACCTTTAGCACTCCTGCAGGTTCAAACAGCACCAAGAAACGATATAGGAATTTCACCGTATGAGATGCTGTTCGGATTCCCCTATCTGGGCAGAAGGGATGAGATACCACAATTCGAAACAAGAGAGAGTTTTCTTAAGAACTGTATTCTGGGGTTGTCCTCTTCTTTGTCATCTCTCAGGACCCGTGGGAAATTGGGTCCTGATTCGTACCTGGAAAGGATCAACTCTGGCCTGAATGGGAAGGACACTTCCAAGTACTACTAACCACTGAAACAGCCATAGGAACTGCGGAAAAAGGTTGGACTCACTATACTCGAGTGAAGGCATCTGTCGACCCTAGTACCTGGGAAGCTGTTCCTACAGAAGACTTGTTGGAAGCTGAAATCGAAGAGAAAAATCTCATAGTGGACTCTGAGCTGGATAAAAGCTTACAGTTGTAAACTAACCTTTTATTTTCACAGGTAACTAATGAGTGTGGCTTGTGATTGAGAGAAAGGACAGACCTATAGTGAATCGAAGTGCTCCCAAGGGGGGTTTGTTATAGTAGTGCATATATCTTATTCTTTGTATTGATAATTATTTGGAAACCTGAGGTTTAAAAATAATGTCAGGGAAAAATCAACTATTAATTTTGTTTCTAGTGATTGTAGGCCTCAAAGAAGGCCTTGGTCAATTGTCTACTTGGAAAAGGCATGACCAGATAATAGTAAGACGGGATACCCCATAAAAATATGGGTGACTGTGGCAGAGGGTTATGTACCACAATCTGTCACGTTTGATGCTTGTGAGGTGTTAGCTTGTGGAGATTTAAATGCCCAAGGACAATTGAGCAGAGAGAACAAATAACTGGGAGGGACCCAACATCCAGATTGAGAATAGTTGTATGGAAACAATCCTCATTTCCATCAGAGAAAGGGAGAAACTCAAGGAGAAAACAGGAGAGAAAACAGGAGGCCCTCTTTGAAATGCGGCAGTTCAAACGTTTGAGATTGAAACAGGGTATGGGGATGTAAAAGCCTGGATAGAATGGGTCAATGTCCAGAGTCTCAACCATAGCGATTGCTACGTTTGTGCCTCGGGATGACCGATTGCCCAGGTAGTGCCCTTCCCGTTGGGGTGGACCAAGGAATCCCAAGGGATGCGATGTATGATTGCATTGTACCAAGAAAAGACTGCCTGGGGAAATGAGGCCTGTAAGTCTCTCTCTTTGCTGTTCCCTTCCTTGCGTGATAGCAATATCAGGGTTCCCCCTGCATTCTCCACAGCTCTGGGTAACCATACAGCTTGCCTCTCACGGCAGGGTGTGAGTGCTACCCGGCATCTGGGAGAATTTGCCTTGTGCACGAGGACCTTGAATGCTACCAAGGACTTGATGGGAAACTGCTCAAGACTTGAGATCCCCAGGGCAGATCTCTGGTGGTACTGTGGAGGGAAGATCTTACGGTCCACCTTACCATCTAATTGGGGAGGCACTTGTGCACTTGTTCAATTAGCTATACCCTTCACCCTGGCATTTCAAAGAGAAACATCACATGTATCCAGAAGAAGTAAAAGAGGCTTAGGAGTATCATTCGATGACAGAGTCTACATAGATTCTATTAGGGGTGCCTAGAGGAGTTCCCGATGAACAGGAAGCCAGGAATCAAATTGCTGCAGGGTTTGAGTCACTGTTCTGGTGGGTAACAATCAATAAGAATGAGGACTGGATTAATTATATTTATTATAATCAGCATAGATTCATAAATTATACAAGGGATGCGATAAGAGGAATCGCTGAACAACTAGATGCCACCAGCAAAATGGCTTGGGAAAACAGAATAGCATTAGATACGATGCTCACGGAGAAAGGAGGGGTGTGTGTGTGATACTGAGCAACCACTGTTGCACTTTTATCCCCAACAATACTGCCCCGGATGGCACAGTAACTAGAGCATTGCAAGGGTTTACCACCCTTGCCAGTGAATTGGCAGAAAAATCAGGCATATTTACATCCTTGATCGTAGTAGCAGGAGTTTTGACGGCCGTTGGTTGTTGCATTATCCCCTGTGTAAGAGGACTACTACAGTGGTTAACTGAAACTGCACTATTGAAACAAATGACCACAAAGCCACCACCTTACTCAGATAAGGTGATGATATTAGAGGAGATGGAAAGCAAAGAAGGTGAAGAAGAAGAAGAAATCTACCAAATTACACCTTAGAGAAAAGTTTTGCAAAAATCAACAATTTATAAAAAAAGAAAAGGGGGGAATTGTGGGAATAGAAATGTTGTTTTTGCAGTGTTACATTGTATAGAAGGAAGGAATGTGGTATTGAGATATGCTTGCAGTGATAAGAAAGCTCAGCAGGTGACCTCCTAAAATGCAGACAACCAGACTCCTTAGAGCAATCAGGTGAAAATCACTATGTTAAGTCAAGCCAGATAAGGGGAGAAAACATTACCATCTCAAAAACAGGCCGGCAACTGAAGGCCAGGCATTGTCTGTGAAGCATCAGATAGATTGTGAACCTGGATTACCCACTCCAGTGGGGAAACAGGGGAGGGTCCTGTCATCAAAAAGTATATAAACTGTGTTTTTGGAACTAGTGGGTGCGCTCTCCTGCTTGTGGGGCGCCCGCCATTGCAATCGCGAATAAATTACTACTTCACTGAGATCCTCGCCTGAGCCTAAGTTATTGGCTAGGGAGTGTTTCTCACAAGAATAAGACATACAATTATTAACACTCCAGTTAGTATCCTTCCAGCAGCTGCAAATATTACCCAGGTAACCTTGTCACAACTGTGAGAGGCCCACTTACCCTTCTCCTGCTTCTTATACAGTCATTAGCAGGTCCGTCCTGGCTCCCAAAACCGGGATGCAGCGGTAAACTCGGATTTGCTCGATCTACTCCCAAGATTGCTAGCGGCCGCTCTATCGGTCAGCAAATCCCCTTAACCACTCTATCAGTCTGCCTGTAGGGTACCCTCCTCCCTTACGGGGACTATGCTGCACGCTAGATGTCTCTGCGCGATTTACCAGCTGCCCCGGCCATGCGTACAACTTACAGGCCCTTCCTGTACTGTAAAACATATCGTTTGTCTGCAGCTTCAGGAGGTCTTTGTCTGCTCCCGCGGTGAGTGGCTGGGAGTGGAGTCCCCTCTGAGCAAAATACTCGGGGTGCACCTAGGGGCGTCCGCTCTGCAGTCGATCCCGCAGCAGAGCAGAGTGTCTCCTGGCTGGCTCGCCAAAATGACTTGGGGAAAGCTGACTCCACAATCAGTAAGATTGTAAAGTAGGTATGTTTATTCAGCGCTGGGTGGCACGGGGGGTAGTCCCACCAAAGTCGTGCGCGCCCTAATGCGGCAACTTGCTTTGGTTATATATAGTAAAGAGTTACATATGCATGAAGTTTCCCAGTACGCCTATACATATGCATGACCTGTCCCCGCTTAGTATTAAAATTAGCTCCAAGAAGTCATTTCCATAAACTCCTCCCATCTGCACTTGCGCAGTGCCTTCTGGTGGTGGGTGCTGAGGGTCGTGAGGATGAAGTAAGATGTCTTCATCAGGGTTGAACTTTTCACCTCATCTCCTTGCGCATGCTCTCTGAGGCCTTGGTCACAATCTGGGCCATAAGGTTGGTTTGGTCTGGTTCTCGGGGTCCGAGGGGCTCCTGTTATCTCGAGGCCTTGCATGTTTGACATTCTTTATCTTGTCCTTTTGTGAACAGTCCTCCTTATCTCTGAGCCCTTGGTCAAAGTCCGAACCATAAGGTTGGTTTGATCTGGTTCTTGGGGTCCTAGGGGCTCCTGTTATCTGGAGGCCTAAGTGCAGCACAGGCACAGTACATCGCAAATGTAGCACATATTAAGCAATGAGTGTTGCCTACATATTCATTCTTAATCAATCACTCTAATTTCTGTAAGGAATAGTCCAGCAATTCGTGCCACTAAGGGGTGTGAAGGGTTAACATTGAGGCCTGGGTTTAGGTGAGAAGAGAACAAAGGGATTTCTTCAGAGAAAAACTGCTGACTTTGCACGGACGTGCAGTAACTTCTGACAGCCGGCCAAGAGACCACTAGATAAGGAGGAAGAATATGAGCCTCCCTGTCCGAGCGGCCCCCGAGAGACTAACAGAGACTGATAAGCAGGCGCACCTGGGAGGACTTCGGATTCGGGAAACCAATTATAATAACCCTGCCTCTTCTAGAAGTAGTAATGAATATGTATTAGCCTAGGAGCATAAAAACCAGCCGCCTTACGTAACAGGTGTGCGTCCTGGTGGAGCAGAGACTCCCGGCGCACCCAGCGCTGTTTGCTTGCCTCTATTCGTTTAATAAATTGTAAACTTTGATTGTAATCCTATTTGGGACTCAGTCATTTATAACATTTCTAATCCCATGTTTCAGTCCCTTCACCACACTAATATGAAACATATTCTTCATAATTATTGCTTTCTTAAATTCTTCACAACTATTACATTCATAAAAAAAAAACAAACATCCAGTCCATGTTTTGCCCATTACTTCTCTCAGCTATCATCCTTATCTCAAATTCCTTGAGCCCCATGTTGGGCGAGTAAAAAGTAAGAAGTTATCACAGATTTGGGGTAGGAGGTTTGAAGAAACCAATCTTCCAGCAGTATCGGACAATAAATGGCACAGAAACTCTAGTAATGCTGATTCGTACTGGAGCAAACAATTTGTGAATAGCATATGCCAACAGAAATGTGCCTGTACCAGCAGCCCTTTTAGATTGCAGCGATGATTCACCGAAACCAAGTTTGAAGAGAACTGCAGTCATATCCACACCACTTGACACAGCCGGGTAGAAGATTCCTAGAGATACTAATGAAATTCCAACATGGAATGAAACTCCTACAGCACCATATTCTTTGAAAACTTTTTTCAGCTGCTGGGATTTATTGAGTTTGTGTTCACTGCTGAGATCTGTGGCTGCCTTTTCAGGGGATCCACCCCCATCCTTGGCCGAGCTGCCGGCGGCGGCCCGCAGCGCCAGCAGAGGGGCCGGCGGGCTGAGGGGGGGGGCCCGGCCCGGGGGGGGTGGGCAGCAGCGGCGGCGGTCGGCGGCGAGCGGGGAGGCGGCGGCGGCGCTTGCGGCCGTGCCGGCTGTCGCGGAGCGGGGGCGGTGCGCGGCTCTGCCCGGCCTCGCAGGACGGACAGAGCGGGGGCCCGCGGGGCCACGGGCCCGGGCGCAGCGGCAGGCGGAACATGGCAGCGCCCGGTGTGCGCGGGCGGGCGCTCAAACCGGAGAAACGCAGCAGCCGGCGGCGGGGCGGGCGGGCGGCTGCCCGAAGCTGACAGCGGGGCAGGCGGCGGCGCTGGCGGCAATCGTACGGCACCAACAATTGACCAGTCATAACATTTTCTAACAGTGACTGAATAAATGGTGCGTGTAATCCATATGTAGTCACAGTCTTTCTTAATTCTTTAATTAGGTCCCATTGGAAGGCATTATATTCATTTGGACCGTTGGGTCGCACCTGCACCGGGAAAGCCATTCCTACCGGGTCCCCGTCCTTTAGCGCTTCCCGGCGCACCAGCTCCCATTGTTCCCGCGGGTCGAAAGCTCGGGCCCGCAGGGAAGCATTATCGGGGGCAGGCAAGGCGAGAGCCGAGGGGGTCAGCGGGGAGGGGCTCTGCGGCGGCGGTCCGCGGCCCTCTTCCTTGTCATCCCCCAGGTCTATCAAATTGCACTGCTCTGGTGACCTTGCAGGCTCTGATCTCAGTTCGGCTGCTGTTATTGCCTGGGCAGCAACGTTCTGTACTTCCTTTTCTGCCTGCCACGATCTTAAAGTCTCAGTCACCAGCCGCCACGTAGTCATCACCTCAGCAGCATTAGTATCCCCACTGGACGCTGCTTCCCATATTTTTTCCCCCACTTGGTCCCAAGTTTTTACATCAAATACTGTGGAAGCCATTGAGGGGAGCCCTTGTTTTCGCAAAAATTTCAATAATAGCTTTATCTTAAACGGAACATTTTTTACTCCCCTGTCTATTAGGAGTTGCGTTAGCAGTTTCACTATAGCCTCTTCCTCTGCCGAAAGGCTAGCTCCCACGATTAATGCCCAGCCGCTCACCTGTCCTTCAGGTGATGTCCCGGGGTTGAAGCTGCAGTCCAGCTGCGAGCTTGACTCGTTCGGCTGGGTTCCCTTCGGACACTCGTGCAGCGCTGCTCCTCCCCTATCACGTTGGGGTCACCATTTGAAGGGATGCAAGACACGGACTCCTGATGGCTCTTGAACGGGAGACCTTTATTGTCATTTTTCACCACTACATATACTTTCCCCGTAGCCCCACGTGCTGTCCACGCGCCTGAATCTGTCATACAATTGGTTAGAGACCCTCAGACACGCGCCTCGAGCCAGCCAGCAATTGGCCACTGCCCAAAGCTCATCTTTAACACTGTAGCCAATTTACTTTATCTCAACCTTGCTCAAGTTTTTGGTTCTACCGCTGTTTTCCTCATTATGTTTAACTCAGGGACATGTGAAACAGCACAAAGCTCCCTGCGAATTCCTTTCCCACAGGAGAAGGGGGGGATGTCGTCTTGTTATAAAGACATCTGTCCTCCCAAACAACTGCTACACATATTGAGGCCCTGCTTCCCAGGACGTGGCCAAACATCATTTGTTGATTGCAACATTCAGCAAGATTAATTTGTCATTAAACTGGGTGATTCTTACTGTAATAATATTGATATGGCATATAGCAATCATAGTAGTGATGTCATACAGTATTATATAGGAATTAAAATATCATACCATTTAAATCATGGGGTATTCTCACCCATCATTAAAGCTCCTTGAGGTACACACTAGACTTCCCCATCCTTCTGCATTACCCATGAAGTGCACCCAGATCCCTGAGCAAAAGCAATCCCAGGGATGGGTTTGCCTTTTCCCAAGGCAGAAATAACCGAGACTGTCTTACCCAGTATTTTTTTACATGGACTGGAGGGACTTTATCCCCATCTACAGTACGTAAAAGCTTTGATTGGGCAAGTCCAGCTGGACTGGCAAATCCCCTGGTGTTGACTAACCAGGTACCTTTTGCTAAATTATGGGTTTGCCTCTGCAGTGTCAGTTGCTGTATTCCACTGTTGTAACCACCCCCACAGGGTATTTGCCACCATCCATGAATCAGTATAGAGATACAGTACTGGCCACTTTTCTCATTCAGCAATGTCTAGTATCATAGACAGCACCTACTGCAGGGGTTGTTGGGTTAGCCGCAGCACCTGATGCAGGGGTTGGATCAGATCCATAGGCATTCTCTTCCCCTTGAGGGTGCTGAATAGTGTTGACTATTGTTTCATAGGTGCAGGCCAGACCCAACACAATGCAACAAACTATAACTGTGCCATTGCCAAGGTCAGGGCATACCTTTTTTATACATCCTTTCAGTTCTTTAGGATCCCACACTTTTTCATGTGTGAATTCCAAAAATATCCGAGGTGGCAATCATGATAAATACCTGTCCATATCCTCCCACTCACCTTGCCACCCGTAACTGTTTTGCCTCAGGGCAGATCTCTGGGAGATGTTCTTTAATAGTTGTTTAAACTGAAAAAAAAAAGAAACACATGTAGGAGACATAGCAATAGGATCATGCTAGTTTGAACATCCCAAAGATATTCAAAATTCTTAAGAGCTATTGTAACTAGCCTAGAGGAAAAGGGGAAGGTGAATGGGAAGGGGAAGGCATACAGCCTTTTCCCCCACCTAGGTTGGCTCCCCAAGAAAAAGTAGAGAGTGTACTTGTTAATAGTTTCTATAAGAAGGTTCCTGAAGTACAAGCATGATGGCAATAATGAATACAAATACCAGTTTAGGTTCATGACTGGTGTAACATGAGCATATGCTACATACAAACTGACAAATTCACAAACAACCGTAGGCCAGCCCTTAGAGTTGATAAACAATGAAGGGGTTAAGAAAAATAACCTTGAGAGCAAATAAATCAACATTATGGTGAGCAACTATTTAACCAACATAATGCTTATAACAAATTATATACAAGTTTGTTCTGCCATGCTCTGGTCAGATCTTATCCGAGACAGCCAGCATGGCTCCACCAAGGGCAAATCATGCCTGACCAATCTGATGGCCTTCTATGATGGAGTGACTGCATCAGTTGACAAGGGAAGACCGACTGATGTCATCAACCTGGACTTCTGCAAGGCTTTTGACATGGTCCCACATGACATGTGTCTACAAATTGGAGAGAGATGGATTTGAAGGGTGGATCATTCAGTGGATAAGGAATTGGCTTGAAGGTCTCACCCAGAGAGTGGTGGTCAAGTGTTCTACGTCCAGGTGGAGGCCGGTGACGAGTGGTGTCTCTCGGGGGTCTGTCTTGGGACCGGTACTGTTTAATACCTTTATCAATGACATAAACAGTGGGATCGAGTGCACCCTCAGCAAGTTTTCAGATGTGACATCAAGCTGAGTGGCACAGTTGGTAAAACAGAAGGAAGGGATGCCATCCAAAAGGACCTGGACAAGCTTGAGAAGTGGGCCTCTGTGAATCCAATGAGGTTCAACAAGTCCAAGTGCAAGGTGCTGCACCTGGTCAGGGCAATCCCAGACAGGAGTACCGACTGGCTGGAGAACTCATTGAGAGCAGCCCTGCAGAGAAGGAATTGGGAGTTCTAGTGGATGAAAAGCTCGACACAAGCTGTGTGCGTTGGCGGCCCGGAAGGCCAACTGCATCCTGGGCTGCATCAACAGAGGAGTGGCCAGCAGGTCGAGGGAGGTGATTGTCCCCCTCTACTCTGCCCTCGTGAGGCCCTACCTGGAGTACTGAGCCCAGGTCTGGAGCCCCCAGCACAAGAAGGATGTGGACCTGTTAGAATGGGTCCAGAGGATGGCTACAAAGATGATCAGAGGGCTGGAGCACCTCTCCTATCAAAGAAAGGCTGAGAGAGCAGGGGCTGTTCAGCCTAAAGAAGAGAAGGCTCGGGGTGACCTTATTGCAGCTTTTCAGTACTTGAAGGGGATTTATAAAAGAGATGGAGAACAACTTTTTGCTCGGGTAGACAATGACAGGACAAGGGGGAATGTTTTTTATGCACAGAATTACTATTTGAACTTATAATTAATACACAAAATATATGGAATATATGCACAATAGGGTGGCCATGGATCCATGCTTACACTGGCTATAATGGAAACACGCTTGAAACTTCCCCACCCACATTTCTAAGTTTGTCTGTAGTAGCATTATGAAACAATTTTAACTTTTCTAAACAGAAATGGGTTATAAAAGATGAGAACAAAGATCAGCGGATTCCGTCTCTAACAGGGAAAAGCAGAAACACCATTTCAATAGAATGCCAAATTGAAAACAGCACTGAGTATGCAACAGCCTCCCACATTACTATAGAATATGCTGGAAGTAAGCTTAAACACAACTTCAACCATATACATGCAAGAGTATCCTGGGGCAAGAGTGTTCTGGGCAGTAAGCTGGCTGAGCTTATCAGGAGGGCTTTAAACTAGATGTGAGGGGGAAGGGGATCCACCTCTGAGTGATGGAAGTATACCTGAAAACACTGTCACTCCAAGTAACAACAGGGAAATACTTGTGAACTGTCCCAAAGCAATCAGGAAGCGTTCTGGAAATTTGATGAGATCAGCAGAAAAATTTGATAAATTGATAAAGGAAATTTGATAGCCCAGCAGAAGTGCCTCTACACCAACGCCCACAGCATGGGAAACAAGCAAGAGGAATTGGAAACCATGGTGCAATTAGACAGATATGACCTGATTGCTATCACAGAAACGTGGTGGGATGGATCACATAACTGGAACATTGGAATAGAGGGCTACAAGCTCTTCAGAAGAGATAGGCAGGAAAGGAAGGGAGGGGGTGTTGCCCGC
This sequence comes from Anser cygnoides, assembly GCF_040182565.1. NCBI lineage: Eukaryota > Metazoa > Chordata > Aves > Anseriformes > Anatidae > Anser > Anser cygnoides. The sequence goes on along the minus strand of NW_027103069.1, from coordinate 1,248,761 downwards.
TACATTAGGGAAGGGATTGATTGTGAAGAAATGCCTCTGAGAAACAAACACGGACAGGTTGAGAGCTTGTGGGTGAAAGTTAATGACCACACCAATAAAGGACAGCTTGTGGTTGGGGTCTACTACAGGCCACCTGATCAAGGGGAGCCTGTGGATGAGGCCTTATTGCTCCAACGAGAAGAAGTGTTGTGCTTGCACACTCTCATCCTGATGGGGGACTTTAACCACCCAGATGTCTGCTGGGAAAACTACACAGCAGGCTGTAAGCAATCCAGAAGATTCCTATAGTGCATTCAGGATAAATTCCTGGTCTAAGTATTAGACAAACCAATCAGAGGAGAAGCATTACTGGACCTGGTTCACACCAACGCGGATGAACTCATTAAAGAGGTCAAGATTGGAGGCAGTCTGGGCTGCAGTGACCACGCCCTGGTTGAGTTTGTGATCTCGAGGAATATGGGCCTGAGCAAAGTCAGGACCCTGAACTTCCGAAGAGCAAACTTCAAGCTATTTAAAGACCAGGTGGATTAGATCCCCTGGAACAATGTCTTTAGGTACAAAGGAGCTGAGCAGAGCTGGAGACGTTGTTTTTGATGTTTTCTTTAGAGCACAAGAGACGATGTTTTCCTTAGAGCACAAGAACTCTCCACCCCCCTGTGTGAGAAAGAGAGCAGGGAGGGCAGAAAACTGGGATGGCTGAGCAAGGACCTGTTGGTCAAACCAAGGTGCAAGAAGGAAATGAACACACAGTGGAAGCAGGAACATGTGGCCTGGGAAAAGCACAGGGATGATGTCTAGATGTGCAGGGATGGGATCAGGAAAGCCAAGGCACGGATGGAACTGAACTTGGCAAGGGATGCAAAGAATAACAGGAAGGGATTCTATAGGTACATTGCTCAGAAAAGAAAGGCCAAGAAGAGTGTACCCCCTCTGATGGATGAGAAGGGTGAACTAGTAACGACAGACATGGAGAAGGCTGAGGTACTCAACAACTTCTTTGCCTCAGTCTTCACTGATAGTCTGGCTTCCCAAGTTGTTGTGGTTTAACCTGGCTGGCAGCTAAGCAACACACAGACATTTGCTCACCCTCCCCCCTCCCTCTCTGGGATGGGGGAGAGAATTATAAAGAAATGAAAGCCTGTGGGTTGAGATAGAGACAGGTTATTAGGACAGAAAAGAAAGGAAAATAATAATAATAATGATAATAGTACTACTACTAATAATGTGTATGAAACAAGTGATGCACAGTGCAACTGCTCACCACCCGCTGACCGATGCCCAGCCTATCCCCGAACAGCCAGTCCCCCCACCCTGGCAAGACCCCTGTGCTGGGTCTGTCTGGGATGGAGTTACCTTTCCCTGCAGCAGCCCATACAGTGCTGTGCTCTGCACTCGTAGCTAGAACAGCATTGGTATCACTCCAGTGTTGTGTTTATTGCTGCATCGGACTGGCACCACATCAGGACTCCCTCCAAGCCTCCAAGAGCCAGCAGGCTGGGGGTGGGCAAGTGATGGAGAGGGGACATCACCAGGGCAGCTGACCTAAACCGACCAAAGGGATATTCCATACCACATGATGTCACACTCAGCAATAAAAAGGGGGTCTCTCGGGGGGGGAGGGGGGCTGTCCTCCAGAACAACCGTTACGCATTTTGAGGCCCTGCTTCCCAGGATGTGGCCGAACATCGCTCGTTGATGGGAAGTAGAGAATAACTTTTTTTCCCTTTCTCTCTGTGCTTCTGCATGGCCTTTGTTTTTTGTTGTGTTTTTTTTTTCCCTCTCCCTTTTCCCTTTAATTAAATCATCCATATCTCAAACCTTGAGATCTTTGTGTCGTATTTTCTCCCCCTTCCTCTTTGAGGAGGGGGGAGTGAGAGAGCAGCCGTGGTGGAACTCATCTGCCCACTCGAGAAAAACTACCACACCCCCCCATATTAATTGTTCAGCATGACATCAGATGGTATGGAATATCCCTTTGGCCACTTTGGGTCAGCTGTCCTGGGCCTGTTCCCTCCCAGCTCCTGCTGCAACCCCAGCCTGCTCGCTGGCAGGACAGAGCGAGAAGCTGAAAAATCCTTGGCTTAGTGTAAGCACTGCTCTGCAACAATTAAAACATCAGTGTGTTATCAACATTATTCTCATCCTAAATCCCAAACACAGCATCATACCAGCTACTAGGAGGAAAATTAACTCTATCCTAGCCGAAACCAGGACACAAGTCTTTCGTTTCTCTGAACCTGTAGATGAGGGCTGGAGGAGTAAAGTCCCATCCACTAAGCAAAGAACAGGTTCGAGACCACCTGATGAATCTGAATAAGTACAAGTCAGTGGGGCCCTGATGACATGCATCCGAGGGTCCTGAAGGAACTGGCTGATGTAGTTGCCAAGCCTCTCTCCATCATATTTGAAAAGTCCTGGCAGTCAGGTGAAGTCCCTGGTGACTGGAAAAAGAGAAACATCATTGACATTTTTAAAAAGGGTAGAAAGAAGGACCTGGGGAAGTACAGACCAGTGAGCCTCACCTCTGTGCCTGGCAAGATCATGGAACAGGCCCTCCTGGAAGCAATGTCAAGGCACATGCAAGACAAAGGGGTGATCCAAGACAGCCACCATGGCTTCACCAAGGGCAAATCATGCCTGACCAATTTGACAGCAGAGGGATGCAAAAAAATGCATCCCTTTAAGATCCCTTCCAACCCAAGCCACTCTATGATTCTATGTCTGTCCCCATGGACATGAATGTTGGTATACTTTTACTATATTTCACTCAGTGCTCATAATATGCTCCTGGGCCAATTTCAAGACCCATTCCAGCATGGCACTCCAGTTCAAAATTGAAATTAAACAGCTATTTGTACCAACTCGGCCTCCTATTGAGCTAACTCCTCACATCTTCCATACAGGTCCTTACATAATTAAAAATATGGGATAACAAGCCCCAGTTGGTCTCTAAAAAGGGTAGAGATAGCTTTCCCAGGAGAGCCATCACATCAGTTGTTGGCACCACAGACAGGCCCTCCATCTCATGGTCTGACACCAGTTGCTGGCACTCACTGCCAGCCATCACTGCCTAGGGGTGTAGGACACATTATGGGATGCAGGGGAAGAGCAGTTTGGGATCACAAAGGATGTATGGGATGTTTAGAGGAGGAAACAAAGGTGGGAAAAAGGTGTGTGTGTGTGCAACAGTCTTTACCAAGAACTGGAGTGGGTTTGCAGCCTCAGGGACTTGTGTGTCCAGATGCCAGCAACTGGGGAGATTGGAATACAGCAGCCAACTACTGGGCAGACTGAATATCTGAGCCCAGCTTCCAGAAGGATCCACCATGTAAATACGTATATATATATATATATATATTCTCACTGGTGGACCTTCATCCTATCCAGCCAGAGGGGGGAGCAGGATGAGGCTGTTGGTGCTATGTTCATATGAGTGCTCTGAGTGTCTGTGATCTGTGTAGCTGGCTATGTATATATGTGGTGTATATGTGTGCTCTGTGTGCATGTGCCTGTGCTTGCTGGGAATAAATTTTTAGCCTTGTTATTGGTTGGATCTAGGGACATGGAGCAGCAGCAGCCTCACATCTCTTTGGCTGTCAGATCTGGTAAAATATATTTTCCTCTAACAAAATCAGTGACACCTTAGGCACAAGAAATACTCTTACTCAGATCCTGGAAGCATGCTGAGATGCCATAAACCCATAATACACTTTCAGAAGGTAGAAGAAAAAGAGAGCTTATTCCCATAGGTGATAGTTTTTCTGTACTAACAAAAAGCTTTGCCTAACTTTCTTTAAAATGTTGTGCATCACATGTATTTGTTTCTTGATAGAGAATAAAAATTATGTGCAATAGAAGTTAATAATAATTATGGTGTGAAATGTTGCTAAGGTAGAAATGTCATGTATACTTTACTATGCTATCTGGGCAAGAACTAATTGGCTAAAGATGCAATACAAATAAATTTTGAGGTTGTCCTGGTTCCAGTTAGGACAGAGTTAAGTAGCTCATAGTAGCTGGTAGGGTGCTATGTTTTGGATTAGGATGAGAAGAGCGCTGATAACATGCTGATGTTTTAATTGTTGCAGAGCAGTGTTTACACCAGGCCAAGGACTTTTCGGCTTCTCGCTCTGTCCTGCCAGCGAGCAGGCTGGGGGTGCAGCAGGAGATGGGAGGGGACAGACCCAGGACAGCTGACCCAAACTGGCCAAAGGGGTATTCCATACCATCTGACGTCATGCTAAACAATATATAGGGGTGGCTGGCCGGGGTGGGGGGCCGGCTGCTCGGGAATAGGCTGGGCATCGGTCAGCGGGTGGTGAGCAATTGCATTGTGCATCACTTGTTTTCTTACACATTATTATTGTTAATACTATTATCATTATCACTATTATTATTATTATTGTTATTATTATTTTCCTTATATTCCTTATGTAAGGAATAGTCCAGCAATTCGTGCCACTAAGGGGTGTGAAGGGTTAACATTGAGGCCTGGGTTTAGGCGAGAAGAGAACAAAGGGATTTCTTCAGAGAAAAACTGCTGACTTTGCACGGACGTGCAGTAACTTCTGACAGCCGGCCAAGAGACCACTAGATAAGGAGGAAGAATATGAGCCTCCCTGTCCGAGCGGCCCCCGAGAAACCAACAGAGACTGATAAGCAGGTGCACCTGGGAGGACTTCGGATTCGGGAAACCAATTATAATAACCCTGCCTCTTCTAGAAGTAGTAATGAATATGTATTAGCCTAGGAGCATAAAAACCAGCCGCCTTACGTAACAGGTGTGTGTCCTGGTGGAGCAGAGACTCCCGGCGCACCCAGCGCTGTTTGCTTGCCTCTATTCATTTAATAAATTTTAAACTTTGATTGTAATCCTATTTGGGACTCAGTCATTTATAACACTTATATTATTATATTCCTGTCTTAATAAACTGTCTTTATCTCAACTCACCGGCTTCACTTTCCCGTTTCTCTCCCCCATCCCAGAGAGGGAGGGGGGAGGGTGAGCGAACGGCTGTGTGGTGTTTAGCTGCCAGCCGGGTTAAACCACAACAGTCCTTTTGGCGCCCAATGTGGGGCCCGAAGGGTTGAGATATCGACAAATCTGACCAGAGTGTGTTAAACTAAAATTGGTATAAGTATTGGACCTGCTTAATAGTTGCTAGTCACGATGTTGATTGCCTTAATCTCCAGTCTGCTGTACCTGTATTCCAAATTGAGTTTTATGGTGCGTTACTTTCTGTATGTGCTCCCTGTTGCACTGTTTATCCTTTCCGGGCCCTGGTTTAAGATTGTTATGGTACTGTGCGGTGTAGCAATGGCTTATGAAATGATGAAATATCTGGTCACGACTCTAACCTGGTATTTGTACTCAGCACTGACGTCGACTCTATACTTTGGAACCCATATCTCGGAAACTATTAGCAATTACACCTATTGCCTGTTTTCGTTAGGGAGCCAATCTGTGAAGGGGACAGGGGAAGACATGTTTCCCTACCTGTTCACTCTCCCTTTCTCCTTCACCACCACCCTCTTATCCCCCGAGCTAGTTACGGTGGTTCTCCGAGATGTTGAATATCCTTGGGATACTCAGACCAGCCTGCTCTTGTTGTTATGTCTCCTGAATGCGCTTCAGATTTTGTGGAGGGTTAAACAACTACTTAGGAATCTCATCCGGAGATCTGTCTTGAGGCGGGATAGTTGCGAGTGGCAGGGAGTGTGGGAGGATATGGGCAGGTTTCTAGAGCAGTGGTCACCTCCAGTGTTTTGGACATTCACCCCTGAACAGCTGCAAAATCCTAAAAAGCTGGCAGAATGCTTGAAAAAAAGGTGTCATGACTCTGGCAGTTCCAAAGTGACACAAATCACTGTAGCGTGCTGGGGTCTGGCTTGTGCCTATCGAGCTGCAATTGATGCTACTAGCAACCTAGCTCCAGCTCCTGCAGCCGCTCCAGCTCCAGCTCCTGCAGCCACTCCAGCTGCAGCTCCTGCAGCCGCTCCAGTTCCAGCTCCTGCAGCCGCTCCAGCTCCAGCTCCTGCAGCCGCTCCAGCTCCTGCAGCCGCTCCAGCTCCTGCAGCTGCTCCAGCTCCAGCTCCCGCAGCCACTCCAGCTCCAGCTCCCGCAGCCACTCCAGCCCCTGCAGCAGCTCCAGCTCCTGCAGCTGCTCCCACTCCTGTGGCTGGGTCAGAGAAACGAGCTGTAGCAGTGCAAGTTGACCCCGCAGAGGGTATTCCAACCCCTGTGGCAGACCCTGTGTCTGGATTAGAGAAACGAGCTGTAGCAGTGCAAGTTGCCCCTGTAGACAAGGTGAAGAAATGGTATAGAGGCTCAGGTCGTTTAGAACGCAGACAGTCTTCTGCTAAGTCTGGGCATAGTGAAGACGAGGCTGGGCCATCAAAGGTGCAGGAGACTGAAGATGAGGATGAGGATGTCGAAAAATCAACAGTAACTACCCGGACTCTATACCAGCGTGAGCTACGAGATGTGCGAAAAGATTTTGGTCGCTGTATAGGCGAGCAGCTTGTCACCTGGCTGCTCCGGTGCTGGGACGCTGGAGCCAATTATGTGGAATTAGAGGGCAAGGAAGCCAGGCGGCTGGGATCCCTTGCTAGGGACGCATGCATTGACAAAGCAATTGGAGATGGAGCACGATCTCGCAGTCTCTGGAGGCGTCTCCTGTCAGCTGTGCAGGAAAGGTATCCCTTCAAGGAAGAACTTGTATGTCTACCAGGCAAATGGACCACCATGGAGAAGGGAATTCAGTACCTGAGGGAATTGGCCGTACGGGAAGTAATTTATAAGGACCTAGACGACGCACAAACATCCGCAGATCCAGATGCAGTCCAGTGTACACCACCTATGTGGCGGAAGTTTGTACGGAGTGCACCATCATCATATGCCAGCTCATTGGCAATAATAGCCTGGAAAGCGGAGGAGAATCCCCCAGTGAATGAAGTGGCTAAATTACTCCGGCAGTACGAAGGAAATCTCTCCTCTTCCCTACAGGCCTGTGTCTCGGCTGTGGAGAAACTCTCTGAAGAGGTCCACCAACTTAAAGAGAATTTATCTTCCCCTCCACCTGAACGAACCCGTGTCCACCAGCTAAAAGAGAATGCTTTGGAGAAACTTTCTGAAAAGATCCACCAACTTGAAGAGAGATTATTTTCCTCCCCACCTGTACAAACCAGTGTCTCAGCTATTAGGGGTAAACGTTCATCTATGCAAGGAAGACAATATGGTGGGCACACACACCGCGCCACCCTGTGGTTTTACCTACGTGACCATGGAGAGGACATGAGAAAATGGGATGGAAAATCTACTGCGACCCTAGAGGCACGGGTACGTGAATTGCAAAGGAAAACAAGTGGGAAAAAGGAATTCTCTGAAAAGTTTGCTGCTCCAACTTCCAGCAAGCAGTCCTTTAAACACAGAAACGAAGATTCTGACCAGGACTAGAGGGGCCCTGCCTCCAGCCAGGGGGAGGAAAGGGACAATCGAGTTTATTGGACTGTGTGGATTCGATGGCCTGGCACGTCAGACGCACAGAAGTATAAGGCTTTGGTAGACACCGGTGCACAATGTACTCTAATGCCATCAAGCTATAAAGGGCCAGAGCCCATCTGTATTTATGGTGTGACAGGGGGATCCCAGCAGTTAACTGTATTGGAGGCTGAAGTGAGTCTAACCGGTAATGAGTGGCAAAAGCACCGTATTGTGACTGGCCCAGATGCTCCGTGCATCCTTGGCATAGACTATCTTAGAAGAGGATATTTCAAGGACCCAAAAGGGTTCCGCTGGGCTTTTGGCATAGCTGCCTTGGAGACAGAGGACATTAAACAGTTGTCTACCTTGCCTGGTCTCTCAGAGGACCCTTCTGTTGTGGGGTTGCTGAGGGTTGAAGAACAGCAAGTGCCAATAATCGCTACCACAACTGTGCACCGGCGGCAATATCGCACCAACCGAGACTCCCTGAGTCCCATCCATAAGCTAATTCGTCAACTGGAGAGCCAAGGAGTGATCAGCAAGACTCATTCACCTTTTAATAGTCCCATATGGCCAGTGCGAAAGTCTAATGGTGAGTGGAGACTAACAGTGGACTATCGTGGCCTGAACGAAGTCACGCCACCACTGAGTGCTGCAGTGCCGGACATGCTAGAACTCCAGTATGAACTGGAATCAAAGGCAGCCAAGTGGTATGCCACAATTGATATCGCTAATGCATTTTTCTCCATCCCTCTAGCAGCACAGTGCAGGCCACAGTTTGCTTTTACTTGGAGGGGAGTCCAATATACTTGGAATCGGCTGCCCCAGGGGTGGAAACACAGCCCTACCATTTGCCATGGACTGATCCAGTCTGCGCTGGAGCAGGGGGAAGCTCCTGAACACCTGCAGTACATCGATGACATCATTGTGTGGGGTGACACTGCAGAAGAAGTTTTCGAGAAAGGGAAGAAAATAGTCCAAATCCTTCTGAAGGCCGGTTTTGCCATAAAACAGAATAAAGTTAAAGGACCTGCACGAGAGATCCAGTTTTTAGGAATTAAATGGCAAGATGGACGTCGTCAAATCCCAATGGATGTGATCAACAAGATAACAGCTATGTCTCCACCAACTAGCAAAAAAGAAACACAAACTTTCCTAGGTGTCGTGGGGTTTTGGAGAATGCATATTCCAAATTACAGTCTGATTGTAAACCCGCTCTACCAAATAACCCGTAAGAAGAATGCTTTTGAATGGGGCCCTGAGCAACGACAAGCCTTTGAACAAATTAAGCAGGAAATAGTTCATGCAGTATCCCTCGGGCCAGTCCGAACAGGACCAGATGTAAAGAACGTGCTCTACACCGCAGCCGGGGAGAATGGCCCCACCTGGAGCCTCTGGCAGAAAGAACCTGGGGAAACTCGAGGTCGACCCCTGGGGTTTTGGAGTCGGGGATACAGAGGATCTGAAGCCCGCTATACTCCAACTGAAAAGGAGATATTGGCAGCATATGAAGGAGTTCGATCTGCTTCGGAAGTGGTCGGTACTGAAGCGCAGCTCCTCCTGGCACCCCGACTGCCGGTACTAGGCTGGATGTTCAAAGGAAGGGTCCCCTCTACACATCATGCAACTGATGCTACATGGAGCAAGTGGGTTGCACTGATTACTCAGTGAGCTCGAATAGGAAACCCCAGTCGCCCAGGAATCTTGGAGGTGATTATGGACTGGCCAGAAAGCAAATACTTTGGGATATCATCAGAGGAGGAGGTGGTTCGTGCTGAAGAAGCCCCACTGTACAACAAGCTACCAGAAAATGAGAAGAAATATGCCTTGTTCACTGACGGGTCCTGTCGTATTGTGGGAAAGCATCGGAGATGGAAAGCTGCTGTATGGAGTCCTACATGACGAGTTGCAGAAGCTGCTGAGGGAGAAGGTGAATTGAGTCAGTTTGCAGAAGTGAAAGCCATTCAGCTGGCTTTAGATATTGCTGAACGAGAAAAGTGGCCAGTTCTCTATCTCTGTACTGATTCATAGATGGTAGCAAATGCCCTGTGGGGGTGGTTACAGCAATGGAAGCAGAACAACTGGCAGCGCAGGGGCAAGCCCATCTGGGCTGCGGCATTGTGGCAAGATATTGCTGCCCGGGTAGAGAACCTGGTTGTAAAGGTACGCCATGTAGATGCTCATGTGCCCAAGAATCGAGCTACTGAAGAACATCAAAACAACTGGCCCAGAAGGACAGGGGAGAGAATAGGAAAAGCAAAAGCAAGAAAACTCTAGATCAATATAAAGACAGCTTAATAAGCAAAGGAAAGAGGAAAATGAAAGAAAAAAAAATCACAAAACAAGTGATGCAAAGGCAATCACTCATCAACTCTCACAAGTAAACCAATGCCCAGCCAGTCTCTGAGCAATGGCTACCTCCCTGCAAAAAAAAACAACTCCCTTCAGTTTTTATTGCTGAGCATGATGTCATATGGCATGGAATATCCCTCTGGTCAATTTGAGTCAGCTGTCCAGGTTGTGTCCCCTCCCAGCTTCATGTCCACCCCCAGCCTACTTGCTGCAGGGGCAAAAAGTGGGAAAAAGAATAGGCCTTAATGCTGTGCAAGCACTGTTCAGCAATACCCAAAACACTGGTGTGTTATCAGCAGTTTCAGTCACAAATCCAAAACACAGGACCATGTGGGCTGCTATAAAGAAAATTAGCTCCATCCCAGCCAGACCCACTACGCCTTGGTAAAGTGTTTCAGTGTTAAATACCTTATTTTTTTTTCATTTCAATTTAAGGCAGTTACTTACATTCTGATATTTCTGAGTTTAAAGTCCATTGATTTTGTGGCATCTTTCTCTAACACAGTGTATACTCCCTTAAGCTGACTTAGGCAAACTTAAGTGCTTCAGTAAGGAATATAGTCTAATACAGCTTTTTTTGTAGACTTTGAAGCTGTTTTCTTGTCTGAACACCTTATGCATTTTTTTTAAGTCTAGGGGAGGAATAAAAGTTTATTCTGTCTTTAATCCCTGAGATTTTGAGGTATTTTCCTATGGTGTTTGAGAGAGGGACTAGTGGAAGTGCCTCATCTAGTCTCTGCTGCTTCAGTCTGGTTCCAAATGGAAATGGAGTTTCTATGTGCAATAGTCAATCCCAACACTTACTTGGTGGGTGTCCTGGTTTTGGCTGAGATAGATTTAATTTTCTTCCTAGTAGCTGGTATGGTGCTGTGTTTTGGATTTAGAATGAAAATAATGTTGATAACACACTGAAGTTTCAGTTGTTGCTGAGCAGTGCTTACACTAAGTCAAGGACTTTCCAGCTTCTCATACTGCCCTGACAGCAAGGAGGCTAGAGATGCACCAGAAGCTCTGAGAATCAGGACAGCTGACCCAAACTGACCAAAGGAATATTCCATACCATATGACATCATGCTGAACAATAAGAGCAGGGGGGAATTGGCCGGGGGAGCTGCTGTTGCTCAGGGATTGGCTAGGCATCAGTCGGCCAGTGGTGAACAATTGTGTTGTGCATCACTTGGCCTCCCTTCTCCTCTCCTCCCCTCCCCTCCCCTCCTTTATCTCAACCCACAAGTTCTCACACTTTTATCTTTTTCAATTTTCTCTCCCATCGCACTGTGTGTGTGAGCAAATGGCTGCGTGATGCTTAGCTGCCTGCCAAGTTAAACCACAACAGTGGGCCAAAGGAGCAGCTCCAGGAAACCCGTGCAGATCCGCTGAGGGGATGTCTTGGCTGCCCAGTGTTGCTCACCCTGGGGGGGGGGGGGGGGGGGGGGGGGGGGTAGCCATAAAATAATCCCTAGGCCCAAGGTCTCTAGCTGACCAACTGTGGCTCAGATGCTGGCTCTTGGCCAACACAGCTCTTCAAGCGTGAACTGATTTGACAGCTACTGTAGCCACCTTGCTCTGATATATCCACACAAGGACTCTCCTTTCAAGCTTTTCCTTCCTTCATGAGCAAACTGTTTTCATGCTAATCTCAACTTATTTTACTCTTGCAGGGTGCTGAAGAAATTTCCAAGCCTGGTACAACATCCTCGTCAGACATGACCCCACAATCCTCCCTAGCATAATAGTGCATAATTGCATATGTGTGAATCTAAAGAGGAGAAAGCAGGTGAATTGCTTCCTCTTTCCAACACATTTGGCTGTGGAGTTGTAATGCTCAGAGTGCAGTTTTTCACTCAGCAGCCACTACTTTCTTTTGCCACTCTGTGAACATGTAGACTCCAGCGATAACACATTATTATTTTTTTAAATGAACATGACCCACCTAAACAAACAGCTTGGTCATTAATCATTTCAACTAAAGTATGATATCAAAAGGAGTGCACTGTCTCCAGCTGGGGGATGCCTTCCTCATGGAGGCATGTGTTCTCTGTGCAGCTGCATGCCAAGCCTTCCTAAATATGCTCTAATGCCACTTTTAACTGTGTAGGAAGACTAAGAAATGCATGTGTGTTTGTTAGGGGTCTCTGATTTTACACAGGAAAAACCTTAAACAAACAACCCCGCCCACACTACACTAAACGGTAACGTGGTCTAGGCTGGGTTCACTGCCACGCTGCGCTGGTCATGGGCGCCCCTCAGGCCGGACCGCACCCTGCCCCCTCACATGGGAGTTGCAGAAGGCACCAGGAGCGGTACCGGTACCGACACCGGCCCCAGCGCCCGTTTGCTGCGGCAGGCGGATACCTGCTGCCCTCGGCTCGGTCAGTATCCGATGCGGCAAGGAGGCCGCTTGCGCCCTTCCTGCCGCCATAGCATGGTGGTGCTGTCCCCTTCCAACCGCTACTCCTCCTCCTTGCTCTGTCCCAGGGCGCAGGACTGACATCACACCCAGGATTTCCATCTGACTGAGGGGAAGAGGAGGAGATTGAGCGGAGCGGCAGCGTGATGGCGGTGGTCGGAAGGACTTAAGAAGCGGCGGCACAGCACAGCGCTTACTGTTTTTTCCCAGGCTCCTCCCTGCTTGGGGGGGGGGGGGGAGCGAGGGGCGGCTCTATTGTTCGAATCGGTGGGGGCTGCGGGCGATCCCACTGTGCAGGGCTGTGAGGAGCCGGCGGTCTAGGCCCTGCGGCGGTCACGGGAGCAGTCTTCGGCTATAGGTTGCAGCACAAACCTCTTCGTGGAGTGTAGCTCTGTCTCGGGCTAGGGAGGCCGGCACGAACACACACACGCACGTAGGTAGGCAGAGGTCCGTCATGGTTCCTTTCCTTCTCTCGTCTGGAGTTGTGCGGTGGCTTTTGAAGATGGATGGGGAGGTGGCTGGTACTGAGGACAGGGGGCTGGATACCTACTGCGGATCTGGGCTCCTGGGCCTGCTCGCTGTTATCCGACGGGGGAGGGAGCTGTGAGAGCCGAGGCAGCTAACTGGGATTGAGGCTTTTTCACTGGCTCCTGTGGGGGGAGCTTGTGACGAACCGGCTGGGAGCGCGGCCTTCGCTCTTCTCCGCCCGTGGGGGGCGCTGGGGGAAGTGAGCATGGAGGACTGCGGCGGCCTTGGTGACTCTGCCAGGGAGCCTTGACCAGGAACAGCGCCTGCGCGGGTCGCGCCACCAGCGGAGTGCTGTCTCCGGGGGGCTAGAAGCGAATCCACGGGGGGTAGGGATGCAGTTCTGGCCTCGGCTTTTCCCGGGAACGCCTTGGGAGCGGTCGGTCACGGGAGGCCGCGAGAGCGTGGTCGGGGCACGGGGAGGATCGCTGCGGAGAAGGGAGCTGGCGACAAGGAGAGACTTTCGTGACGCTAAATAGGTATCGCCAGGGGTTCCGAGAGTACCAGACATGGAGGCAGGCAGCAAGGTGTTTGTCTGCGCCCTGGGCGCGGGAGGACAGATAGTGGGGAGCTAGGCCCTGTTGGACGCCAGCTCCTGGTTCTTGAGAAACCACTAAGCTGCCTGGCTCACTGCCGTTGGGGCCCTGGCTTCGCTTTGCGGCCGCTTTGGGGTTACAAGGTTTCTTCCTATCATTTTTCTTCTGTCATCGCCTTTGTTTGCTGGCTGGAATTGCCTTTCTGTCCGAAATAGTGCCTGAGCACAGGGCTTTTTCCACCTCAGAACGAGACAGCCCTCACCCCCATCTTAGGCTGTGGGTCGGGTCGTTAGAAGGGAGCAGTTCGAGGCAGGCAACCTGCAGATGAGCCACTAACTGCTTTCATGCCACTAAATCAGTGAGAGGCACAGCTCTTTAGCTGATTATCAGTGAGTTCATACTTGCACTACATTTAAAGTGAGTCTAAACTTCTTGTAGGTGTATCTGACACTAGTGAACTGATTGAAGATGTTCGTGTATGTGAAATGACAGTCATTCCACCTGTGGGATCTTGTTGGCTTGGTGTAGTTGAGCTGTGTTTTTTTTTTTTTTGTTTTGGTTCTTTTTTGTTTTTAATTGGGACAGTCCTTATTTTCCAGCCTCTGCCCCCAACTGGATGTAAACATTATGTCTGTGTCTGGAAATGCTTCTGATATTTTTTTGTGCATGAAATAATTTCACTTTTCAGATCTTAGCAGAGCATTAATATCCGTAGTTTATATTTATGCATTTGGGGAGGCTGTTTTCCTTTAAAACTTAGATCTGGTTGTTCTTAAGATAGTACTATCGCAAAAATCATGCCACCTGGTATAGTGCAGATACACAGTAAGCCATTCTTCTCAACCCAAAATACTTAAAAGAATAGCATTTTCAAAGCTGGTCTGTGGGCAGACCAGCAACTATTCTGCAGCTAGTGGTTCTGCAGAACTTGTAGTACAATCAATGAAAAGTTGCATAAAGGAAAATATAATGGTTGGGACCTGATAGTTTTTTGCCCAACTGCAAAAAAGGTCTTTTCTTCGGTGCATTTCATGTATTTCACTTAGTTATTTAAATTTTTCAGTGTAGTATAACAAAGTATATTTTTCAGTTAAAATGTGTCAAATGTGAGATATACCCTTTTAGCATTGGTGTGACAGGACAGGTAATTTTCAGTATCTTTCAGTTGTAACCATCAAATATTTCCAATTGTGTCAACATGTTGCTTTATTACTTTAGGTAATTTGGGAAAAAAAACTTGAATGCATGCAAAGAACGGTTGAGTAAACACATCACCTGGAAAACACAGAGTACCAGGAAGTGGATTCTTGACATCCACCTTGTAACCTGAGTGACTTCTATTTATCTTTTAAACTTCTTAATATTTACAATGAATGGGCACAGTGATGAAGAACGTGTAAGAAACAGTAGTGGAGAGTCAAGGTAAGCACTTTGTTGTTTCAGTCCTTGGTTATGTATTCTCTTATATTTTGTTTAATAGAACTGCTTTACCTTTTAATTTTGTGCCAAAACTTCCTAATGAGCAAGCAGGCCATATTTAGGAGGACTGGCTATGCTTTATGTCTGCTTAATCTGCTTGTTAGTTTCATATAGCTTTGTTTAATAACTGTAATAATCATGGATATACCTTACATAATAGAACTTAACTAGTATTAAAACTGTATCAGTGTCCGTTACTCTTTTTTCCTCAAAAGTTGCCTTAAGTGTCAAAAGCTGAAACAAATTGGATTGAAATCTTAAAATAAGACTCATGTCTATGAAGTGCAGGGCATGCATGCATAGTATATGCTGTATAAGCCCCGAACTGGACTATCTCTAAAGCTGGAACAATGAGCTGTTAATTCTAGTTTTTGATATGTGCTACTTTATGAGGCTTCCTTCTTTGTTGAGCTGTGAAAGCAGTATAATGGAAAGTGTTAAATTTGTTTGGTTTCCAAAGTGGAAGTACAACTTTCCCAGCTGTTTTCCTAATTAAAAAATAACTTTAAAAAATCTACTCACTATGTAGCATAGTGAGTAATGGGGTGGGAAGAAGGGGAAGAGAGAAATGTTTAGCTGATATTAGGTGCAAATCTCTAGGAAACTTATGAGCAGTAAAACTAAAGAAACTTTTGACAACTCTTGTGTATTTTTTTTGATGTCAATATTCTTGTTATACCTAGGAATATTCTAGAAAGATGGTAAACTTTGGATCTTGTGAATAAATTGTCAACTCTAATTTATTTATTTTAAATAAAGATCTCTGCTTCCAGTAAAGATGGTACTTGTCTAATTAGCAAACGTTTGTTTCTAGTAAGTGGCAAAACATTCCCAGTTATATAAAACAAATAAAAAAAGCTTTGTCAGTTGAGTAGAGAAATACGAACAAAATAAAATAGTGTGAATAAAGCTAATCTTCTGAACTTTTAGAGAATTATAAATAAGACCTTCAACAAACATTAATTTTTTGGGGACAACTCTGTTGACCTTGTATTTATGAAGGTTTTTACTACTTGAAAAAAGCCACCTAGCTAAAAATAATGTAGGAAAATTACTTCATATCAAGCTATGACCACTTTGATATAAAAATACCGGTATATCAAAGTTATTTAAAAGCTGTAGCAATTCTCATAAGACTAAACCAACTAAATATCATTAAAGTTTCCTGAACAACTTTATTAAAAGTAAATATCAGCAAATTACTTGAAACTTGATAGTTGCTGGTGAAGTGAGACTTTGTTCAGCATTTTAAATGTGCTGTTGAGCTATTTTAAAGCTTAAAAAAGTAAATGTTAAAACTTTTTCCCTAGTTTTTTATTAATCATTAACCCTGTAGCCTACTGAATTCACAGGCAGATCTCAGAAAGCATATTTGCATGTTTACTGTTCGCAATCAGGAAACTCCGTACATGAAGAGTGAAATTTCCTGTTTTAAAGAATTGAGCCTTTTTCTGTCGAGCCTATTTACATTATTAAAATAATTATTACAAAAGGAGTTTACATTGTTTTAAAGAAACTCTTATAATGAATTGCAGAAGTTGTGGAAAGCTTGTAATATCCTCAGCAATAGGAGGGCTAGAGAAGGGGCTAATTGGAAACCTTAGATTTTATATAAACGGTCAGCACTGTGGTAAGGAACTGTAGCTGTCTTCCATTCCCTGTGACTGGCAGTGAAAAGGCATTTTTGAAGCATGTGGGAAAGAAATGGCCAATTTGCCATGCTCCTGTGTTTCTTTCCACTCTTGAATCTCTTCATCTGTTTGGTAGATGACCAGAAATCTTTCCATTGCTGCAGATGCTGAGCCTGAAGTTTTGTTTTGCTACAAGTAGAAGTGAATCTGTTGTATTTTCACAGTTGAGTAATTGTTGCACTGTTTGGACTTTCCTTGGCCATGTCAGCAACCTCTGAAGCTATAAATGTGTTAGTACCAAGCACGATGAAGATTGTGGACTGACATAAATACTAAACTAATCTTGCTGCTAGAATTTGTGTAATAATTACAGTGAATCTACTCTTCAGCTTTTTCTTTATTATAAATCATTGTTTTTGATTGTTTTTAGTAGTTCTAGGTGAAATATCACAGATAACGTTCATCTGGATAGCAAGTAAATATAAGCAGAAAACTTGATAGCAATACTCCAAGAAACTTTTAAAGTTAAGCAAAGTGTTTTTGTGTATGTTCTTGAAAGCATTCTGTTGCAAACTTGAATAGGAGTAAATACATATTAGTTACCTAGTAATAAGAACAGGGAATGCAGAAGTGAAACGTTGCCAATTGAATAGCAACCTGACTTCCCATCTCTTTGATTCTACTATGTTTCCTGTAGAACAAGACATGAAGCACTTGAGCAGACCTACTCTGTAGGTAAAAAGGAGTATGCTCAGTACACCCCATCTAGAAAGTAGCTGGCTGGGGTGCATTGTACTTCCTTTTTTTAGTAAGCAGAAAGTGGCTTCATGCACCAAATATCCTTATCATTATTTACATTCTTGAAAGCTGATGTTAATACAATGCAGTAATTTCTGTGGATTTAATTTGCTTTGTTGATTTAATAGTCTGTGGACCACAAAAGACAGTTAAGTAAAACCAGCTCTTTGTTAGCAGGCTTGAATTTGCTGTATAAACTCATATCTTCCACAGAAGATTAAAAAGATAAATTGAAAGCCACTACTCTAGGATCCTGCTTTCAAGAAAACAGTGATTCTGCGAGCATACTTACAGAAGTATTCTCATCTATTGGTTTCTTTTTGGTAGATGTCTGATAGGAAATAATAATAAAAATTAAAAACTGTGCATGTATATAGAGGAAAAAAGTGTGCATGTATAGAGAATTGTGTTGTGTTTATGTGGCAAGGTGTTGGTAGCAGGGTGCTGCTGGGGTGGCCTCTGAGAAGAGACCAGGGCTGTCCCTGTGCTGGACAAAGTCAGTCCCAGCTGGCTTGGCAATGGAACCATTTTTCTTGGTTTCTCACTATCCTACTCAAATTTTAATTGGCAGTAAATTACATTCGTTTTCACCAAGTTGAGTCTGTTTTGCTCATGACGGTGATTGGTAAGTGATCTCTGTGTCTGTATCTTGACCCACAAGCTCTTCCATCTTATTTTCTCACCCTTCCCTGTTGAGGAGGGGGGAGTAAGAGAGTGGCTGGGTGGAGGTCTGGCAGACAGCCAAGCTTAACCCACCACCACAAGAGTATATACCTTAAAGTATGGATATATCCATATATTTTAATGCAGAAGACTCCTGAGATCAGAAAAAATACCTGAAAGGTAAAGGAAACTGTACATAGAACTTCATGTGAAGGGCTAGTGGATGAAGCAAGCTCTTTGCTTTTGTTAGTAATAGTCTTCTCTTTGATTAGCAAGCTGTGATTTTTACCAAGAAAATTTGTCATGGAATTAAGCATTATCAGATATTTTGGTCTAAGTTTAAAAAAAAAAACCACATCGCTTCTCTTCATCTTACAGTTTAGACAGAATATTAATCAAAAAAAACCCCACAAGTATTTGTCTAGAACCTTTTTCTGTTAAAAGAAGAAATTCTAAATTGATGATACAGCTTTCATTGTGCATGTGGACTCTAGTTTGGCTTTGGGATTCCTGCTGAATTTTTCCAACTCCCAAATGTTGGGATGCGTCACTCTTGAGCTTAGAGGAGGTGATCCTTGAATATTAACCAGCTTTCTTGGGCCCCTCTTCCCCCCAGGGCATTATTCCATGGGATTCTACCAAGCGGATCCCTGAAGAGGCCAAAGTCCAGGGTAGCAAGCTTGCTGTGCACCCTCTCTCTCTGCCTTAAGGGTATTGAACTCCACCACTTCATGGTCACTGCAGCCAAGGCTGCCCTTGAGTTTCACATTCTCCACCAGCATCTCCTTGTTGGTGAGAATGAGGTGCAGCATAGCACCTCTCCTTGTTGGCTCCTCTATCACTTGGAGAAGGAAGTTATCATCAATGCATTCCAGGAACCTCTTGGATTGCCTATGCCCTGCTGTGCTGTCCCTCCAACAGTTATCAGGGTGATTGAAGGGTTAGCATCTAAATTATTAAGGTTTAATCTGAATTAAATCTGTGGTGGTTTTACCCAAATGGGCATCTGAACTTCACCACAACCGCTCTCTTACTTCCGCTTCTTGAAGGGAAAGGGGAGAAAACATGATGGAAAGGGCTCAAGGATTGAGATAAGGACAGAGAGATCACTCAATTATCGCCACAGGCAAAACAGACTCAGCATAGGGCGATTAAGGTAATTTATTACCTATTACTAACAAGCTAGAGCAGTGAGAAACTAAAAACAACTTCCTCCAAACAACCCTCTTCTATGTCCTCCCCCCAAGCAATGCAGGGGAATGGGAAATGGGGGTTGTGGTCAGTCCGTAACACCTTGTCTCCATCGGTCCTTCATGGTCACTCTATTCCCCTGCTCCAGTGTGGGGTCCCTTCCCCACGGGTGGCAGCTTCTACCAGATCACCTGCTCCTGCATGGGCTCCTTTCCATGGACTATAGGTCTGGTCCGGAGTCTGCTCTGGAGGGGGTTCTCCATAGGCCACAGCCTCCTTCAGGTCAGATCCACATGCTCCCCTGTGGGCTCCTCCATGGGCTGCAGTGTGGAGATCTGCTCTGCCATGGTGCCCATGGGCTGCAGGGGGACAACCTGCTCCACCATGGTCCTCTCCACAGGCCGCAGGGGAACTTCAGCTCCGGTGCCTGGAGCACCTCTCCCCCTCCTCCTTCACTGGCCTTGGTGTCTGTAAGGCTGTTTCTCACTCCTCATTCTCCCAGCTGCTGTGTTGCATCATTTTTTTTTCCTTTCTTAAATTTGCTCTCACAGAGGCACAAATAGCATTGCTTACTGGCTCGGCTCTGGCTAGCAGCGGGTCCCTTTTGGAGCCATCTGAAACTGGCCCTTATGTAACATTGGGCAGCTTCTGGACTCTTCTTACAGAGTCCACCCCTGCAGCCCCACGCTACGAAAATCTTGCTGTATAAACCCAATACATTGCTCATGTGGTAGAGTCTTATAGATAATTCCCTGACAGGGTTTAGAGGCTTGTATGCATTTTTAATAACTAAAGCTTGCTTAATGTGTCTGCGTTAGGGGAAAAAGTGTCTTCTTGTTTGTTTTTTACTACTTAGTGTTCCAGTTGTTTTGTGTTTGCAGTAAAATGGGGGGAGACTGTGGGTGGAGGATTCTGGTTTTCTTTCATGAATATATTAGCTAAAAGGTTGGTTATATTTGAGTCCTGAGGCAAGGTGAATCTGGGCCATTCTTAGGTTATACTGAGAAGTAATGACTCCTTGTTAAATTTTTACTAGGTCGGCACTAGTCAAGTGAACCAAAGGGGGAAAAAAAAAAAGAAAAAGGCCAAGTAAAGATACATCCCAGTGAAGTTGCATCCACAAACGCCAAGTGCCAGAAAAGGATGGGTGGATAGTGAATTGACATGGTGTATCAAATTGCTAGTAGCTGTGTTGAAAAGAATTTGAAATTGAAAACTTACTACAGTAGTTCTTCAGTAAGATGTAATTTCCAAAACCCTAGTTTTTCTTTTGGATACTGCTTAAGATACATGACTAGAATCCTGCAGACAAACTTCTTTTTCTGTTTTGGGGGGTGGGGTGGGGATGGGATTTTTTTTTTTATTCTTCTCTTTAGATAACACTTTTTTTTTTTTTGTTCCAAGCAAGTCTTGGCATATTTTGGAGACTTTTTTGGTTTTAGAAAATTAGATAGGTCTGTGCTTTTTTTATCATTGCTGCTTTCTTACATTATTTCAAAAACAAATAAAACATTACTTTATTTCAGAAGTTGATGATGCAAATTGGTAGTCTGACTGATGCCAATCTGAAACTGTTTCTTATGAGAGGTTAATAAGAGTAAAGCAAAAAAAAAAACCTTTTTCTTTCATTTGTTCATTCTAATATATAGGTAGTTACCTTTTAAAGATAATTAAAAAAAAATGAATCTTAGGCTGAAAATTTCCATTCAACTTCTGTTTGAATAGGTAAGTAGTTTTGATAGACAGTAATTGTTTGTTTTTGTGGTGCTGTTACAAAGTTTTCTTGTAATTGCTGCAATGTTCAAATAGCTTGGTTAGGGAATAAGTTTTCCATTTTATATGTGCGTGTGTGTGTATGGATGGAGGGGTGTGTGTATATATGTATTTCCCCTAGACTTAAGAAAAAATAATCTGAGAGAGAGCAGAGAGTGTGACTAAACTGAGTACCTTGTTCTTAAGACTTTTCATGACACCTATGTTACTGTAAAATAATTTGAAATTGCAAGATGCTAGTATTAAGTTCTTTTTTTAAAAAAAGATCTTACAAAGTTGAATGTCATAGCTTGAAATGCTGACAAATCAGCTTTATACTTTGTGAAAGAAGATTGTTATTAGGAATTAAGAAAAAGATAACTACTTTGAAGATAAAACAAGGACACAGTCTGCACCTGGAAATATGTGACAGCTAGTGGTTTGCCTGGGCATAAACTTGTTCTATTCTAGTTCTTAGACTGCAGTGATCTCAGTGGTAGAAAGAAAAATGTATATGTTCTCTCTGATGGTTGGAAAAAGGTGGGTTCGTTTTATGCTGAAAACTGAGTACCCTGTAGCATTTCCTGTAGAGTGTGTGTTTTGTCTTGGATTCCTAATTTCTTAGAGGAAAGTCCTTTGATAAAGAGATTATTGCGGATATTGGGGTTTTAAGTACTGCACGTCATGCAGTGCTGCTTGTGCAGTCTCAGCAATCTGTAGTGTATCTTCAATGTAAAATGTGCTCATATACTGCTCTGCTTCCTACGTCCTCTGTGAATACAAACTTCTGATTTTGGGATTATAATACTGCCTTTGTAGGGGTTATGCCTCCAAGCCTAAATTCTACTGAAGCTTAGGGTAGAAACAGATTCTTTGCAGTAAGAACACATGATATTAAATGTGTGCTGGTAGTCCTCAGAGCCACCCATAGCTGGTCATCCTTTAGCCATTGAATAAGCAAGTTTTTCTAAGCTTCAGTAAAAATGAAGTCACAGCTATTATTAATCTTGTCTATTTTTTGTGTGCTGTAGTTACATAAAGATCTCTGGGAATGTGGCACACATGAGAGTGAACAGGCAGAAAGTTTAGTGTAGTTGCATGTATCTGCTGCACGCATCTGCATTGCTTTGGGTGACGAGTTGAAGTAAGCTCTATGCAGTATGTACTAGTCTTCTGTGCTTGAACTCCAATAGGTACTTTTTTATCAGTAAATTCGAAGCTTTTTAAAGCATGTATTGTTCTCCTTAGTACTGCTGGGGGGGGGGGGGGGGAAGGTATGAGAAGGAGGCCACTGATAGTACAAATCAATAATTTAAAAAAGGGTAGAAAGGAGGACCTGGGGAACTACAAACCGGTGAGCCTCACCTCTGTGCCTGGCAAGATCATGGAACAGGCCCTCCTGGAAGCAATGTCAAGGCACATGCAAGACAAAGGGGTGATCCAAGACAGCCAGCATGGCTTCACGAAGGGTAAATTATGCCTGACCAACCTGGTGGTCTTCTATGATGCATCAGTTGACAAGGGAAAACTGACTGATGTCATCTACTTGGACTTCTGTAAGGCCTTTGACATGGTCCCACATGACATCCTGATCTCCAAATTGGAGAGATGGACTTGATGGCTGGACCATTCAGTGGATAAGGACTTGGCTTGAAGGTCTCACCCAGAGAGCAGTGGTCAGTGGCTCTGTGTCCAGGTGGAGGCCAGTGATGAGTGATGTACCTCAGAGGTCTGTCCTGGGATTGGAATTGTTTAATCTTTATCAGTAACATAGACAATGGGATTGAGTGCACCCTCAGCAAGTTTGCAGATGACACCAAGCTGAGTGGTGCAGTTGATATCAAAGAAGGAAGGGATGCCATTCAAAGGGACCTGAACAAGCTTGAGAAGCGGACTCACGTGAACCGAATGAGGTTCAACAAGTCCAAGTGCAAGGTGCTGCACCTGGTCAGGGCAATCCCAGACAGGAGTACAGACTGGCTGGAGAACTCATTGAGAGCAGCCCTGCAGAGAAGGAATTGGGAGTTCTAGTGGATGAAAAGCTTGACACAAGCTGTGTGCGTTGGCAGCCCGGAAGGCCAACTGCATCCTGGGCTGCATCAACAGAGGAGTGGCCAGCAGGTCGAGGGAGGTGATTGTCCCCATCTACTCTGTCCTGGTGAGGCCCCACTTGAAGTACTGTATCCAGGTCTGGGGCCCCCAGCACAAGAAGGATGTGGACCTATTAGCACGGGTCCAGAGGAGGGCCACGAAGATGATCAAGGGGCTGGAGCACCTCTCCTATGAAGAAAGGCTGAGAGCTGAGGCTGTTCAGCCTGGAGAAAAGGCGGCTTGGGGTGACCTCATTATGACTTTTCAGTACTTAAAGGGGACTTAAAAAATAAAAAAATAAAAAAAATGATGGAGAGTGACTCTTTGCTCAATCAGATAATGACAGGACAAGGGGGAACGGTTTTAAACTAAAAGAGGGGAGATTCAGATTAGAGGTTAGGAGGAAATTCTTCACTCAGAGGGTGGTGAGGCACTGGAACAGGTTGCCCAGAGAAGTTGTGGATGCCCATCCCTGGAGGTGTTCAAGACCAGGTTAGATGAGGCCCTGAGCAACCTGGTCTATCAGGTGACATTGCTGGCTATGGCAGGGGTGTTGGAACTAGATGATCTTTAAGGTCCCTTCCAACCCTAGCCATTCTATGATCCAATGTTTTTATGAATAATTGGCTTTGGAACTGGTGTCAGTGACAGGGGTTTGGTTCTTTGAACATGGAACCCCTTTTGAAGATCAGCAGCTGCTTGGGATAGATGGGATCCACCTCACTAAGAGGAACAAAAACTGAGGTATCCTATTTGCCAGTAGGATGGCTGACCTCATGAGGAGGACTTTAAACTAGTAATGACAGGGGAGGGAGAGGGTTACCAGCAGCCCTGTGAGGGAGCGATGGACAGGGTTACTAAACAGAGTGCATGGGGTAATGTGACGGAGGGATCACAAAAGGGGGCTTAAGCGGAGTCACCTCCAGCACTTGTAGGTTAGCACAGAAATGCCTACAAGGAACTATTATATAAAAATCTCCCCAAACCTTTCTAGGAAACAAATATGCTGTAGTTCCCCTCTTAAGTGCCTGTACACTAATACATGTGGTAAGGGAAATAAACATGACGAGCTAGAAATCTGTGTGCAGTTGCAGGGCTATGATCTTGCTGAGATCATGGAGACATGGTAGGATGGTTCTCATGACTGAAGTGTTGCAATGGAAGGATACCTTCCCTTTAGGAAGGACAGGCTGGGGAGAATGAGGAGAGGGAGTTGCCCTCTATGTGAGAGAGTAGCTGGAGTGCATGGAGCTCTGTCTCAGGATGGATGAGTAGTAAACTGAGAGTTTATGGTTTAGGATTAAAGGGAGGAATGGATTAGGTAACATTATAGTGGGGGTCTACTATAGGACACCTGACCAGGAACACCAAGCGGATGAGGCCCTCTACAGACAGGTAGGAGCAGTCTCACCTTCACAAGCACTGGTCCTTGCGGGGGGACTTCAAACATCCTGACATCTGTTGGAGGGACAACACAGCAGGGCATAAGCAATCAAAGAAGTTCATGGAATGGATTGATGATAACTTCCTTTTACAAATGGTAGAGGGGCAGATGAGGAGAGCTGCTCTGCTGGACCTCGATCTCACCAACAGTTCTTTCCGGGGTTAAATGTTGCCATAAGACTTGCTTTTCAGGGCCCAGGATAGTGTTCCGGGTGGTGGCGTGGGGCATGGGATACGTTTCCAGCCATCCGGTGGTTGCTTTCACCATTGTAAGTATGTGGTGCTTGCCATTGCGAGTTTGAGGGAGTGTGATGTAATCAGTGCCAGGCCTCCATACCAAAGAGGCTTTGACCTTTTGGCTTGCTTGATTGCAGCACATGTTTCACAGTCATGAATAACCTGTGCTATAGTGTCCATGGTCAGGTCCACCCCTCGATCACAAGCCTACTTATGTGTTGCATTTCTTCCTCGATGGCCCGAGGTGTCATGGGCCCATCGAGCTATAAATAATTCACCCTTATGTTGCCAGTCCAGGTCCACCTGAGCCACTTCAATCTTAGCAGCCTGATCCACCTGCTGGTTGTTTTGATGTTCTTCAATGGCCTGACTCTTGGGCATGTGAGCATCTACATGGTGTACTTTCGTGAGAAATCTCAAAATCTCAAAAAATCTCAAATAATTTTCTTCAGACAGGATCTTCTGTGAAGCTGTTTTATTCACGATGGCAGATGGCCCCCCCGCCCCCCCCCCCCCCCCCCCCCCCCGCCTCTGCTCCTGCCACTCAGCACTCCCCGGCATGACTTCTCCAGGGACAGCATCAACTGCAGTCCCTGTCTCCCCTCCTGGAGCACCTGCCGCTGCCTCCGGTGCAATATTAGGATTAGAGGGAGCATAACTTGATTCCTCCTCTGAAAACGGAACCTTATTGTTTACATACAAATTTCAAGTCTGAATTTTCATCAGACCCTTATTTTGGCCAAAATACTGACGTTCCTTTTATTAGCTTTTTAGGCCAGACAATTACACAATATCTAACCATTTTTTAAATTATATTTTTTAAATTTTTTTCCCCTAGTTTTTGGGTTGTTTTTCCAAATCCTTATCATTCTCTCCAAAGGGCTATCTTTAGGCACAATCCCGGGGTCTCCACCCCCACACTGCTGACTCTTGGAACCCTTAATCCCCATCTCTTCCTGATGTGCTGCTGTGGACTTGACCACCCACAGGGTACCACACGCCTTCACCTAGGATTAGGACAGAGGTGGGGTGTACTGCCGAGCACCTCACTTCACCGTGCTCAGGGTACCGTACGCCTAAGGGCCCAACCCCCCTGAGACTCTCTTTCACTCGTCTATCTTTCGCTTCATCCCTCTCCAGCCAAGGGGACTTCGTTCATCCCCTCGTGGGACTACAGAACCTCACAGATCGGGACTCCACACTCGCTTCTCACTAAAAGTGTGTCTCATTCACACTCCACACCAGAGTCTCCCCGAACCCAACCCGAGGCAAGATACGGTAAAGTTTCCCTTACCTTGGTCTGTGCACGGCTTCCCAGTCCGGGTTATCAGCAGTTATCCCTGTGCCTGTTCCCGATTCGGGCTGAACTATCTCTGGGCTGTGTCTGTGTATGTCAGTGCTGGCCTCCCTTCTCCCCAGAGCTTCACAGAGCCTGTCTTCAAATTAACAGTCTCGGTCCTTTGCTGGCCTTACCGAGACAACCCACCACCCCCAATGGGACCGCTGAAATCAGCAGGGTGCACCTTCCTGTCTGTGGTGGCAAGAAATCTTCGGCAGGCGACAAGGTCCCGGACGAGCCCCCTCTATTATTTGAGAAAAATCTCAAATAATTTTCTTCCGACAGGATCTTCTGTGAAGCTGTTGTGGTTTAACCCGGCCGGCAGCTAAACACCACACAGCCGTTTGCTCACCCTCCCCCCTCCCTCTCTGGGATGGGGGAGAGAAACGGGAAAGTGAAGCCTGTGAGTTGAGATAAAGACAGTTTATTAAGACAGGAAAATAATAATAACAATAATAATAATAATAGTGATAATGGTAATAGTATTAACAATAATAATGTGTAAGAAAACAAGTGATGCACAATGCAATTGCTCACCACCCGCTGACCGATGCCCAGCCTATCCCCGAGCAGCCGGCCCCCCCACCCCGGCCAGCCACCCCTATATATTGCTTAGCATGACGTCAGATGGTATGGAATACCCCTTTGGCCAGTTTGGGTCAGCTGTCCTGGGTCTGTCCCCTCCCAGCTCCTGCTGCACCCCCAGCCTGCTCGCTGGCAGGACAGAGCGAGAAGCCGAAAAGTCCTTGGCCTGGTGTAAACACTGCTCTGCAACAATTAAAACATCAGCATGTTATCAGCGCTCTTCTCATCCTAATCCAAAACATAGCACCCTACCAGCTACTATGAGCTACTTAACTCTGTCCTAACTGGAACCAGGACAGAAGCTATTTTATTTGCGATGGCAATGGCGGGCATCCTGTCAATCAGGAGCGCATTATAGTAAACAAATCATAACCTTTTATTCCCTATTACCGGACACCTGACCACCTCCCCTGTTTCCTCATTGGCTGAGTGCTACAGGTTCACAAGCTACTCGACGCTCCTCTATACCATATATGTACAATTTTTCTTTTTTTTCAAACTTTTAATTTCTCCTTTCTTATGTTTTAAGAACTTGTGATCTTTGTTTTACTGTTCTCACACTGCTCATCCTGTTATTCTCAAGCTTCTACCTTATTTTGGAACAGTGAGGCCTTCTACTGTCCGCTTATCTACTTAGCGTTTCTCCTTATTGTGACTACACAACTACCTTGGAATACAGAAAAGTAGTTCTCTACTGCAAAAACACAACTTTGTTTCTCACACTTTTACAGTCAGTTTCTCTGCTCAGACAGCAATATCTTTTCACTGTGTGGCTACCCAGATGTGTTAGTGAATGTGCTGCCAGTTGCTTTGCTTCCATTGCTGTAACCACCCCCACAGGGCATTTGTCACCATCCATAAATCAGTATAGAGACAGAGAACTGGCCACTTTTCTCGTTCAGCAGTATCTAAAGCCAGCTGGATGGCCTTCACTTCTGCAGATTGGCTTGATTCACCTTCTCCTTCAGCAGTTTCTGCAAGTTGTCGTGTAGGACTCCATACAGCAGCCTTCCACCTCCGATGCTTTCCTACAATATGACAGGACCCATCAGTGAACAGGGCATATTGCTTCTCATTTTCTGGTAGCTTTTTATACAGTGGGGCCTCTTCAGCACGTCACCTCCTCCTCTGGTGATATTTTGAAAACTTTGCCTTCTGGCCAGTCCACAGTCACTTCCAAGATTCCTGGGAGTCTGGGGTTTCCTGTTTGAGCCTGTTGTGTAATCAGTGTGATGCACTTTCCACACATGAGGCAACTGATGCTATGTTGGGTAGAGGGGACCCTTCCTCTGAACATCCATCCCAGCACTGGCAGTTGGGGTTCCAAGAGGAGCTGTGCTTCAGTACCAACCACTTCTGAAGCAGCTGGAACCCTTTTATATGCTGCCAATATCTCTTCTTCGGTTGAAGTATAGCGGGCCTCAGATTCTCTGTATCTCCGACTCCGTAACCCTAGGGGTTGACCTTGAGTCTCCTTATGCTCTTTTTGCCAGACAATGCAGGTGGAGTCATTCTCCCCAGCTGCGGTGTAGAGTACATTTTTTTTTTTACACCTTGTTCTGCCCAGACTGGCCCAAGGGCAGCTGCATGAACTGTCTCCCATTTAATTTGTTCAAAGGCTTGTCATTGCTCAGGGCCCCATTTGGAATTGTTCTTCTTCTGGGTCATTTGATAGAGAGGGCTTACAATCAGACTGTAGTTTATTATATGCATTTTGTTCCTAAAAAAATGGATCTCCTGTGCAGGTCTCTTGACCTTAATCTGTTTGAAAGCAAAACCAGATTCCAGAAGGATTTGGAGTATTCTCTTCCCTTTCTGAAAAACTTCCTCTGCAGTGTCACCCCACACAATGATGTCATCGATGTACTGCAGGTGTTCAGGAGCTTCCCCCTGCTCCAGCGCAGACTGGATCAGTCCATGGCAAATGGTAGGGCTGTGTTTCCACCCCTGGGGCAGCCGATTCCAAGTATATTGGATTCCCCTCCAAGTGAAAGCAAACAGTGGCCTGCACTGTGCTGCTAGAGGGATGGAGAAAAATGCATTAGCGATATCGATTGTGGCATACCACTTGGCTGCCTTTGACTCCAGTTCATACTGGAGTTCTAGCATGTCCGGCACTGCAGCACTCAGTGGTGGCGTGACTTCGTTCAGGCCACGATAGTCCACTGTTAGTCTCCACTCACCGGTAGACTTTCGCACTGGCCATATGAGATTATTAAAGGGAGTGTGAGTCTTGCTGCTCACTCCTTGGCTCTCCAGTTGACGAATTAGCTTATGGATGGGAATCAGGGAGTCTTGGTTTGTATGATATTGCTGCTGCTGCGTCGTTGTGGTAGCGATTATTGGCACTTGCTGTTCTTCAACCCTCAGCAACCCCACAACAGAAGGGTCCTCTGAGAGACTGGGTAAGGTAGATAGCTGTTTCATCTTCTCCCTCTCCAAGGCAGCTATGCCAAAAGCCCACCGGAACCCTTTTGGGTCCTTGAAGTACCCTCTCCTGAGGTAGTGTATGTTAAGAATGAACTGAGCCTCCAGACCAGTCACAGTGCTTTTGCCACTCATTCCCAGTTAGTCTCACTTCAGCCTGCAGTACAGTTAGCTGTTGGGATCCCCCTGTGACTCCAGAAATACAAATAGGTTCTGCCCCTTTATAGCTTGGCATTAGGATGCACAGTGAGCTGGTGTCCACTAGAACCTTCAACTCTTGTGTGTTTTATGTGCCAGATCATCAAATCCACACAGTCTGGTAAACCTGGTTGTCATTTTCCTCTACCTGGCTGGAGGCAGCCTCCTCTATTCTTGTAATAGTATTTGTTACTCACTTCATGTAAATGTCAATCAGATGTCTTTTTCATTAAAATCAGAAATAAGATCAACCCTTCTGCTCCCTCTGGCGAACTGCCCACTAGAAACTGGAGCAGCCATTTTCCTGGAAGAACCCAATTTTTTGATTGATTTACTGTTTTATTTTGTGCCTCTGGGGTCGAGGTAGATTTCCCATCCCACTTCCTCATGTTCTCTCCATGGTCACACAGTTAAAACTGCCAGTTGTCCTTTGTGATTATCCACTGTGTCCTCTCTCTTGAGAAGAGGAATACTTACTCCTAATAGCTGAGATACTGCTTTGTACAGCTGGTGAGTAGGACGTATCCTTTGAATTGCTGGATCTCTTGGGAGATTTTCTTCACAGCTTGTAGTGCAGAAGAGAGACTTTCTTCGTACTTTCGGAGTTGGACAGCCAGTTCATCCACCGTGTGTTCTGCTCCATCTTTCCAATTCATTACTGCCGATGAGTTGGCATATGATGATGGCGCACTCCATACAAACTTCTGCCACATGGGTCACGTGTGCTTGACTTCATCTGGATCTTTGGGTAGCTGTTTGTTGTTACAGAATCATAAATCACCTCCAGCACAGCTAATTCCCTCAGGTTCTGGATACCTCTCTCCATGGTGGTCCACTTGCCTGGGTGACATATCATCATCCTTGAAGGGATACCTTTCCTTCATGCCTGACAGGAGGATTGGGTGGTTACTGCCTCATTTATGAGTTCTACCTCTTCCTCCCTCCAGGGAGTGTAAACAGCAAGTAAGGTGTTACATAACATAACTGTCAGAAGCACAATTCCGAGAGTAAAAAAAAAAAAAAAGAAAAAATCAACTTTGTGACCAGCAGCTATTGAAATAATATAATGCTTATAACAATTTTGTTTTAATGTGTTCTGGTTGGATCTCTCATCTCAACCTGTTTTGCTCCACATTGGTTGTCAAAAAGGACTGTTGTGGTTTAACCTGGCAGGCAGCTAAATAGCACACAGAGGTTTGCTCACTCCCCCCCCACCAACAGTGGGACCGAGGAGAGAATCAGAAAAAGAAAAGTAAAAAGTTGTGGGCTGAGATAAAGACAGTTTAATAGGACAGAAAAGGAAGTGAAAAAAATAATAATGATAAAAGAATATACAAAGCAAGTGATGCATAGTGCAATTGCTTACCACCTGCTGACCATAGCCCGGTCTGTCCCTGAGCAGTGGCCCTCTGCCCTACCCCAGCCAACTCCCCACTATTTATTCTTCAGCATGATGTCATATGGTATGGAAAAATCCTTCAGGCCACTTTGGGTCAGCTGTCCTGGTTCTGTCTGTGGTGGTTTTACTTTGCTGGGCAGCTAACCTCCACCACAACTGCTCTCTCGTTCCCCCCCCCTCAAAAGAAGAGGGGGAGAAGGAAGTGTGATAGAAAGAAAAAGGCTCACAGGTTGAGATAAGGATAATTTAATTAAAGGGAAAAGAAAGAGGGGAAGGAAAAAAAAACACAAAACAAGCAAAGGCCACATCGAAGCAAAGGGGAAAAAATTTATCCTCTATTTGCCATTAGTAAACGATGTTTGGCCACATCCCGGGGAGAGCAGGGCCTCAATATGCATAGTGGTTGTTTGGGAGGACAGATGTCTTCATAACAAGAGCCCCCCCCCCCCCCCCCCCCCCCTTGTTCCCCTTTTCCACCTTTTATTGCTGAGCGTGACATCATATGGTATGGAATATCCCTTTGGTGGGTTGAGGTCAGCTGCACTGGTGATATCCCCTTCCCACTTTTTGCCCACCCCCAGCCTGTTGGCTTTGGGGGGTTTGGAGAGAGTCTTGATGCTGTGACAGCACTGCTCAGCAGAAGACAAAACTTTGGTGTGATACC
Organism: Anser cygnoides; assembly: GCF_040182565.1. Taxonomy (NCBI): domain Eukaryota; kingdom Metazoa; phylum Chordata; class Aves; order Anseriformes; family Anatidae; genus Anser; species Anser cygnoides. The sequence goes on along the minus strand of NW_027103069.1, from coordinate 1,217,558 downwards.
AGGGCTGTTCTAGCTACAAGTGCAGAGCACAACATTATATGGGCTGCTGCAGGGAAAGTTAACTCCATCACAGCCAGACCCAGTACAGTCTCCCTTCTTGGAGATCTTCAAAAGCCACCTGGACATGGTCCTGGGCAACCTGCTCTAGGTGTCACTGCTTGAGCAGGAGGCTTGGACCAGATGACCTCCAGAGGTCCCTTTCAACCTCAGCCTTCTGTGATTCTTTGTGAATATTGATATTGCGTTTCATAATTTGTTTTAGCAATGCCTTGTTTTGAAGGAAAAAAAAAGAAAAGAAAGAAAGAAAACCCACCAAAATTAGTTTACAGTAGTCATCCTGCATTCTTCTTTGTAGATGATATAATTAGGGTAGTCCTAAAAGAATTGTAATGAACCTTATTATTTGATTTTTTTCATCTTGTTTCTTGTAATTTCCTTTCGTTGTGTTCTCATTCCTCTTTCTTCTAGCTACCAATTTGTTTTGTAGTTTTGCATTTATTAATAATTGAGTTAAATACTGACTTTGAAAAATTTTATTCTTTTCAGATGTTACTATTAGTTGATATGCAGTCTGGTAATATTACCCTGTTCATGTCTGAATCAGGTCAATTTATTTTGAGAAGCAGGGATCATGAGATAGCAGGATCAGCAAAATTAGCACTAACCCCAGTGGGGGATCCATTTCCAGGCAGCCATTGTTAAGAGGCGATGTTGGCAAGATACAGAGTCTATGTATTTTGTCTGAACACTGAATACTGTATGAACTACATTTGTTGGTGGATTGGTATTACTTAATGGAGAGCATAGAAGATAGCTAGTTGATCTCTTCAGAAAGGAAAAGATTTCAGTTTAGTTTTTTAGATTCAACTATTGAGCAACTATTTACAATATCTATTTAGACTTTTTTCCTACTATTTCACAGTCCTTTTTTTGTACTTGCCACTTAATTCCTGTCTTGAAAAACATTAAACCGTTAAAATTTCCCATCAACTGTATATCTTATTGACATGAATTTTGCTTATTTATCTAGATACATTAGAAAGTTTTTTTTTTCTTTGGTCTTTACCAGTTCTCTCCTGTATCTAGTTTGTTTTTCAGAATATTGGCAACTTGTTTGGCCCAAGATGGTTTATTTCAGTTGCAGTTCCCTCACCCCCTGCCCCTCTACCTTTGTTTTGTTTGTCTTTGGCCCTATATGTACTTGAACCTATGGGTAGTGTTATATTAGTGCATGTGAAATATTTTACCTTTCTGTGGAAAGCTAACCTAATCATCACCATACTTGTGGCTCAGTGTTTGTGCCTTTATTAGATTTGGTAATCCATGTTATTGCCCAGAGTATGGCAACTTTGGACGAGCCTTGTCCTCCTGCATGAAGGTATTTGATTCCCTTCCTTTCCTGCAAGGGTATGTAGGTTTTAAGAGTTTTTGGTGGCATTTTCTCACAAGGACTTATTTGGCAGGTATTTACTTGTGTCTCTCTGTTTCTCCTTGCTGAATTTTCTTCATTTGTAGTTAGTGCTGTCTTCTGCAGTCCATGTGACATTTACCTATGGCACTTTGCTATGCTGAGAAATGCTATTGTTTTATAATGTTCTAAGTTACCCATCATTAAAGGTAAGGTAACAGCTGTGTACAAGAATACTATTATATTAAAAAGTTTATGGTAATTCATGATGGATGCTGTCCTTAATTTCAGGTAAATAGTTTGAACAGTTATATTCTACAGTGAGTACCTTGCTTTATTTTGCAAACCAAGTTAATATGTTAGTGTTACAGCATCCTGCCTGAAGCAGGCCCCTGATGACAGGAATGGGAAGTTTGGAGGAAGCAGTTTTGTTGTTTCCCAGTTTTCTCCTCAGTAAGTGTGAGTAAACCCAGCAGTTGTATTTCTCCATATCCCCTACTTCCAAATAAGGAAGCTTCACCATGGTTTGTTTCTTTCTCTTTCTTTCAAAGTCAGCAGATGCAGATTATTTACTGAGGTGCTGTCTACAGGAATCAGTTTGTGAATTTATTTTTCCTCAATAAATTCAGTTTAATTTGTGTTAGCAACAACAGGGAGAGTAGTGGTTTCGTTTTGTGACTTTAAATGTCAATCAAGTGTGTTCTAGTGCAGAAGATGATCAGTTCCCATTGTCTGCCAGCCAGATGAAATGTGCTAACAGTGATAGGCTTAGACTTTGACATCAGCTTTAGGGTTTTTATTGTTTCGGATTTTTGTGTTATCTTTATTGTTTGTTTGTTGTTGTTTTGTGTTTTTTTTTCCTTTTTAAATACTTGCAGCCGAACTATACATAATTTGAAATTATTTTGCTGTGTGGTGGAGTGATTCCAATGTTTTCTCTTGTATCTTTGATATAGGGTAGTATTTAACCTAATGAGGAATTTGATTAAAGTTTTAGCTCAGTTCCTTTGTGAAATTATTTTAGAAAACCAAATGTTTCTGGTTTTGAAGAGTCATGAAATAAATGTTTAACTTAATGTATTTTAAAAGAAAAATATTTAAAATCTAATATAAAATGAATGTACAGGTGGAATAATCCAGTGACTCAATATGCTAAGTGTCTTGGCACAAGTTATTCAGAATTTGTCTGTGTGGGGAATTTTACTGCTGTTTTTTTTTAACAGAATAAGATGGTCTGTGTGGATTTATATTATGTGTGACAATACATTTCTGGTTTTCCAGTTACTTTTATAAACACATTGATTAAATAAAATGTTTAGTAGTATTTTGTATATAGTTGGTCCAAATAACATGAAATGTGGGTTTCAAGTACTTCCTCAAAGATTTTTTTTTTCCCTGTTTTTTCATGAAAAAAATCAAACTAGGGAAACAAAACTGAGATTCTATTTTCTTTAAAGGAATGTGTGCTCAAAAAAAATGGGGGGGATGACGGAGATGACGACTGCTGATCTAAAAAGATTTTAAAACAATCGTGTATGTGTATATGTGTGTATGTGTATATATATGTATAGAAATACATGCAAAAACACATGGGGTTTGATAAAGCTAAGTAAGGGTTTGGGTGGGTGAGAAATACCCTTGCTTGACTCCTCTGAGTTCATGTCCCATTTTTTCTGTTTCCTGGTTTTTTGTTTGCTGAAAAGTATCTGATTAAACTTTGAATTTTCACTCCTGCCTTACTTGAATGAATCCAGCGCATTCATTTGTATGCTATCCATGTGTGGGGGCTAATTTAACAATTGATTTATAGGTGAAGCTAAAGTCTTTTTAATGTGACTTTTTTTTTTAAATCCTGTTTTCTTAGCCATTGTGTAATATCCTGCTATCTTCTAATTGCAGCCAATCAGATGATGATTCTGGGTCAACATCGGCTTCTGGATCTGGTTCAAGCTCTGGAAGCAGTAGTGATGGAAGTAGCAGTCAGTCAGGTAGCAGTGACTCTGAGTCTGGTTCAGAGTCAGGCAGTCAATCAGAATCTGACACATCTGGAGAGAAGAAACAAGTTCAAGCTAAACCACCAAAAGTTGATGGATCTGAGGTAAAACAAGACATGAACCCTTTCTGGGGAAAAAGCACTGTGCAGAGTAGCTTCAAGAGCAGCCTTTATTTAAACGAACAAACAAAGCATTTTTAATTAGAATTTTAACAAAATTGGGTTAGTGAATATGCATGCTTAGCTCTCATAATCACTGAGCTCTTAAATTCTCATGTTTGTACATATTTAGTTAGCTATTTTTGTCATGCAGAAGCACCTATTAACTTATTGTATATTTTTCAAGACAAAGTGACATTATTTCTAAAATTTTATTTAAGTTGTTTCTCTAGTGCTTAGTTTCTTCATATCAATAAGTCATTGTACAGCAATTTCAGGCTTACATACGTTTTGTTTTCTGTATGGGGAAAAGTTTGCTAAAATTAGAAATAAAGTGTTATTTAGAAATCTCTTAAATCCAGCGGTTGAAAATTACCCAAACTCTCCTCTGTTTCTCTGTGACATATGGCCTTAATTTGAATGACAGACCATATCTATGAAAGGTAATAAAATATTCACTACTGTAAGATTCAAAGACTGTTAAGGATTCTCTTATTTTTTTGTCCATGTACTTCAGTATTCCCATATGAAGCAAACACGTATCAGCTAAGCAGCCTGAAAAGACTTATCTGGATCAGTTTAAAAGTTTACTTTACAAACAGGGAGTATTTTTTTTATTTTTTAAAATTAATAAAATTGAGATACTTCTTTAAGGGACTGGGGTATCTCTCCTGTGAGGAAGGGCTGAGAGAGCTGAGACTGTTTAGCCTGGAGAAAAGGTGGCTCAGGGAGGATATTATCAATACCCAAAGGGAGGGTACAAAGAGGACGGAGCCAGGCTCTTTTCAGTGGTGCTCGGTAACAGGACAAGAAGCAGTGAGCACAAACAGAAACACAGGAGGATCTGTCTCAACATCACGAAACGCTTTTTTTTTTCTTTTCTTCTTTTTTACTGTGTGGGTGATGGAGCAGTGGAACAGGTTGCCCAGAGAGGTTGTGGAGTCTCCCTCCTTGGAGATCTTCAAAAGCTGTTTGGACATGGTCCTGGGCAACCTGCTCTAGGTGTCCCTGCTTGAGCAGGAGGCTTGGACCAGATGACCTCCAGAGGGTCCCTTTCAACCTCAACTATTCTGTGATTTTAATAGTGATGCTGCTCATGTTAAGAAAAGTAAATATGTGGTAAACTGTAAAGTTTCAACATGTTTAAGTGACTCTTGTATCTGAATTCCAATTCAGTTTTGGAAGTCCAGTCCAAAATATACTTGCTGTGCAGGGATCAATAATGCTCAAGAAACAACAACAGCAAATGATAGCCTCATCAGGCAGTGGTTCAGAAGAGGTGAATAACATATAAGTTACTTTATTAAAGTCTAAACATCCATGTCTCATTGCCCCATATGTTAGAATGAAATTATGTAAAGCCAAGTTGTTCTCTTGTGTGTGTGTATAAAAAGTCTGTATTTAGTCTATAAAAGTAATGTTCAAATAAGTGACATGCATATAAGGAAACAGAAAAAAAAATCTTTGCATGTTTTCAGGTAAGTTGTGCCAAAATTAGAGTAGTCTAGATTAGTATTTTTAGCTAGATATACTGTGATGTATGGACAAAACTTTCAAGTCACGTAGTACTAAGTTTCATTGTATTTCTGCATTCTAAGTTCAATAAAGACAGCTAAAATACTAAAAGACTTTCTCATCATTGTTTCTATATATAGTTCCTGCAGTTTTCAAAAAAAAAACAAACAAAAATCCCACAAGTCTATATAGAGTAGAAAACTAGATTTTCGCAACTTCTGTAACAGTCATAAAATAATTATTGTATTTTAAGACCCATACCTTAATTTTAGCAATTTTTAAAACCTAAAGCATAGGCTAAACAGATGTTGACTTTGTGCAGTATGAACATATTTCAAGGACATTAGTGACTGTGAATTAGAATTACATATAAAGCAGATTTTCATATTTCCTTTGTTATTAAAAAAAAAAAAAGGTAAGCATTGAATCATAGATCCACAGAATGGTTTGGGTTGGAAGGGACCCTAAAAATTGTCTAGTCCAACCCCCATGCCATGAGCAAGGACACCTTCCACTAGATCACGCTGCCCAGAGCTCCATCCAACCTGACCTTGAGGACTTCCAGGGATGAGGGCATCCACAATTTCTCTGGGCAACCTGTTCCAGTGCCTCACCACCCTCACAGTGAAGAATTTCTTCCTTATATCTAATATATCTTTCAGTTCTCTCTTATATCTCTTTCAGTTTAATACCATTACTACATGTGCCATCACTACATGCCCTTGTAAAGTCTCTCTCCATCTTTCTTATAATCCCCCTTTAATTATTGAAAGGCTGCAATAAGGTCTCCCCAGAGCCTTTTCTTCATGCTGAATAACCACAGCTCCCTCAGCCTGTCTTCATAGGAGAGGTGTTCCAGCTGTCTGATCATTTTTATGGCTCTCCTCTGGACTCACTCTAACAGGTCCACCTCTTTCTTGTTCTGCAGACCCCAGAAATGGATGTAGTACTCCAGGTGAGGTCTCACAAGAGTGGAGTAGAGGGGGAGAATCGCCTCCCTCAACCTGCTAGCCATGCTTCTTTTGATGCAGCCCAGGATAGGATTGACTTTCTGGGCTGCAAGCGCACACTGCTGACTTACATCCAATTTTTCATCCACCAATACCCCCAAGCCCTTCTTTGCAGGGTTGCTCTCAATCCATTTATAGCCCAAGCTTTGTTCATGTTTGGAATTGCCCTGACCCAGGTGCAGCGCCTTGCGTTTGGCCTCGTTGACCTTCATGAGGGTCATGTGGGCCTGCTTCTCAAGCGTGTCAAGGTCCCTCTGGATGGCATCCCTTCTTTCTCTTGTATCAGCTGCACCACTCAGCTTGGTGTCATCTGCAAACTTGCTGAAGTTGCACTCAGTTCCACTGTAGTTAGTGGGATCGATCATTTGATTCCACTATGGTCACAAGTCTTTACTTATTACTATTTAATGTTGTGTGGTGTTTTTTTTTTTTTTTGGTCAAGTCTAGCTGCTCATCATTAAAACTAAACAAAGGAGTTAATCATATAGAGTTAAAATGTTAATTTACAGCTGTTGAGCTGTTGCTAAATACTCTTCCTGAAAATTCTTTTTCATTGTAAAAATGATGTAAACTTATTCCCCATTAGATTGGTTTTAGGATTTTTTAAAGATAATTTTAAAGAAAATTTTAAGGTTTTTTTTTGGTTTAGGAGTAGGAAGAGAAGAAACATACCTAGTTCTGAAAAATTTCTTATTCATGTTTAAAGGTGAGAGAACTCTCAAAGGGCAGGAAATTTTATTGAGGCTTTTGATAGAACTTAAATCTTGATTTATTAACTTCCAGCAGTTTAAACATAGACTATACGTAGGCACAATGATTATTTTTTAAGACTGTTTTTTGTGGTATCTTCTTGAGTTCTAGTATATTCACAGATGGAGAAATACAGAATCAATAGTAATCCCAATCTTACTCAATATCAGTGAGTATACTGGGGGGGGTGAAGAAGATAAGATATGAAAAATATGATTTCAGTTTGAAAGTAGGAGCTGAATTATCTTTTTAATAGTAAAAACACTTCATTCTTTTTGTGATAATGAATCATATATGTTCTTTATTTCATCTGCAGGATTTATCGAGCAGTGAAGATTCTCCAGATGACTCATCTAGTGAAACCAAAAAGAAAAGACATAGAGAGTAAGTTATTTTTCATAAATATCATCATTTTTTGTTATGGCAACATATGCTTGTAATTACCCAGACCACTTCTCTGCACTTGAAATAAATAATCTTGTGCTTCTTGATTTTGAGTGATGTTTTAGAATATTTTAAAATAAATACTCTCAAAGGAACATATATATATCATTATTCATTTCTGAGCAAAAGAGACTGTATTACCTAAAGCGTTGTTAAAGAATATTCACCAGCAATTTTTATTTTTAAAATAGTCATATTTGTGGCATATTTTTGAGCTGAAGCCTTTAAAAATTATTGAAGAAATGCGAAATTGCTTAAGTAGGTTGTCTAAGATAAAATTTGTTGTAATTCCATAGTCCATGCAAAGTTTTTAAACACTTCAGAAACAAAAGTTCCAAAAATTACTACAGGTTTGACAGTAATTAGCTTTATTGACTACCCAAGACACTTTAATTGAAATTGAGATGGTTTTAAGCTGTAAATCAAAAAGTTTATGAAAAAGATTATACCTTCTCATTGCCACAATGAGAGGAGAATAAACTTAATGACCTTGGAAGGGTGGGTGTGTCTGTTAATGAACAGTATATAGAAATTGAATCATTCTCTCTTCTTCTTCAGTTAATGAATCATCTCAATATTCAGGGTTGTCAATATGATGTCTTCAAGAAATGATAGTTGAAAAAATAAAAATAAAAAAAGCTTGCTATGCAAGATGGTACTTCTATAGTGATGAATTGGTTTTTATAGTTCACTGTTACTTAAGAATGTGATTACACCTAAAAACATACTCTGTTATAGGAAATATATATTAAGTTTAGAAACTAGTAACCAAATAATCTCATATATCCAGTGCTTCAATTTTCATTTCCAACTGTTTTGAACAAGTATGTTTGCAGTTTTATGACATGCAGATCAGATTTCTCTATATAACTTAGTACAGGATCAAACCATAGAGTATGGTGTTTTATATATTGTCTATATCATAGAATCATTAAGGTTGGAAAAGACCTCCAAGATCATCTGGTCCCAACCATCCCCTTACCACCAACATCACCCGCTAAACCATGTCTCTAAGCACCACGTCCAACCCTTCCTTAAACACCCCCAGGGATGGTGACTCCACCATCTCCCTGGGCAACCCATTCTAATACCTAACTATTCTTTCTGAGAGGAAATGTCCCCTACTTTCCAACTTGAACCTCCCCTGGCACAACTTGAGGCCATTCCCTCTAGTCCCATTGCTGGTTGTCTGAGAGAAGAGGCCGACCCCCAGCTCCCCACAACCGCCTTTCAGGTAGTTGTAGAGAGCAATAAGGTCTCCCCTGAGCCTCCTCTTCCCCAGACTAAACAACCCCAGTTCCCTCAGCTGCTCCTCTTAGGACTTGTGTTCTAGGACCTTTTGTTTTTGTTTTGAGGTCTCAAAAAGGCAGAATAGAGAGGGACAATCACCTCCCTCGACCTGCTGGCCACTCCTCTGCTGATGCAGTCCAGGATGCAGTTGGCCTTCTGGGCTGCAAGCGTGCACTGCTGGCTCATGTCAAGATTTTGTCCACCAGAACCCCCAATTCCTTCTCTGTAGGGCTGCTCTCAATGAGTTCTTCTCATTGTCTCATGTCAGCAACCTTTCCCTCATCCACCAGGCGGGTCACTTGGTCATAGAAGGAGATGAGGTTGGTCAGGAAAGTCCTGCCTTTCATGAACCCATGCTGACTGGGCCTGATTCCCCCATTGTCCCGCAGATGCTGTGTGTTTTCATTCAAGATGACCTGCTTCATCACCTTTCCTGGCACCGAGGTCAGGCTGACAGGCCTGTAGTTCCCTGGGTCCTCCTTATGGACCGTTCTTATAGATGGGTGTCACAGTAGTAAGTCTCCAGTCATCTGGGACCTCTCTGGATGACCACGACTCCTGATAGATGATGGAAAGCGGCCCAGCAATCATATCTGCCAGCTCCCTCAGCACCCTCAGGTGGATCCCATCTGGCCCCATGGACTTGTGACAGTCCAGGTGGAGCAGCAGGTCTCTAACTGTTTCCACCTGAGTTGTGGGGGGTTTCTTCTGCTCCCTGTCCCAGACTTCCAGGTCAGGAGGCTGAGTACCCTGGGGATAAGTGGTCAGACTAGTAAAGACAGATGTAAAGAAGCTCAGCCTTTTCCTTATCCTTTGTAGTCATGTTTTCCCCTGCATCCAGTAAAGGATGGAGATTCTCCAAATAAATACAGATTGTGTAGCTGCATGAGGTTGGGGGGGTTGTTTGGTTTGGTTCTTGTATTTTTGTTTTGCTTTGGAGGGATGTTGTTTGCATGTTTCTTAATTTACTGCTTACGGAAAAAATATTTCAAGGAGATGGATGATTTTATAGCATTTCCAAGATACACATATGTATTGACCACAATAAAAATGTAATTTCTAGAACCAGTGCATATTCAAGTGAAAGAAGGGTTGAAGTACTGAATCTTAGGCTTTGTGATTGTAAATTTAATGAAGAGGCCTTTGAGTAATATTCTAGTTCTTGAAGGACTTCAGTACTGTTTGAGCATCTGTGGTGGTTTTACCCTGCTGGACAGCTGAACTCCCCCACAACCGTTTTCTCACTCCTCCCTCTCAAAGGGAAAGGAGGAGAAAGTATGATGGAAATGGCTCAAGGGTTGAGATAAGGACAGGGAGATTGCTCGCCAATTACCGTCACGGGCAAAACAGACTCAGCATAGGGAGATTAATATAATTTATTGCCTATCACTAGCAGACTAGAACACTGAGAAACTAAAAGCAAAATGAAAACACCTTTCCCCCTCCCCATCCACCTTGTTCTATGTCCTCCCCCTGAGCTGCACAGGGGAACAGGGAATGGGGGTTGCAGTCAGTCCATAATGCTTCATCTCTGCCTCACTTTCACAGTCACTCTCTTCCTGTGTCTCCAATGTGGGGTCCCTCCCATGGGATGCCATCCTTCCCGAACTGATCCTGCATGGGCTTCCCAGAGGCAGCAGCTCTTCAAGAACTGCTCCAGTATGGGTCTATACCATGGGGTCCATCTCTCAGGAGCAAACTGCTCCAACCTGGGTCCCCCATGGGCGGTAGCTCTGGCCTGGAGTCTGCTCCTGCATAGGCTTTCCATGGGCTGCAGCCTCCTCCAGGCCAGATACACCTGCTCCACTGTGGGCTCCTCCACAGGCTGCAGAGTGGAAATCTGCTCCACCATTGTACACCATGGGCTGCAGAGGGACAGCCTGCTCCACCATGGTCCTTACCACAGGCCGCAGGGGAACCTCTGCTCTGGTGCCTGGAGCACCTCCTCCCCCTCCTTCTTCACTGACCTTGGTGTCTGCAGGGTTGTTTCTTACTCCTCTCTCCCAGCTGCTGTTGCACAGCAGTTTTTTTTTTGTTGTTTGTTTGTTTTTCCCTTTTTAAAATTATGCTCTCACAGAAGCACAACCAGTGTTGCTCATTGGCTCAGCTCTGGCCAGCAGCAGGTCCCTTTTTCTGGTGGCTGAAATAGTCTCTTACCTAACATGGGGCAGCTTCTGGATTCTTCTCACAGAGGCCACCCCTGCAGCCCCCCTGCTACCAAACCCTTGCCATGTAAACCCCATACAGCATCTTGGTCAAAGACCCCTAAACCTGATAATAGATGGTAGTATAAAGATTTAGCAACCTTTCAAGAATGCATGCCAGACTCTCCCTTCCCCAAGCTATTAATATTAAATATGCTTTTGTAAACTTGGAGTCATAGAATAGCCCGAGTTGGAAGGGACCCACAAGGGTCATCGAGTCCAACTCCTGGCTCCACACAAGACTATCCAGAAATCAAACCACACATCTGACAGTGTTGTCCAAATGCTTCTTGAACTCTAGCAGGCTTGGTGCCATGACTACTTCCCTGGGGCACCCATTCCAGTGCCCAGCCACCCTCTCAGTGAAGAACCATTTCCTAATATCCAACCTGAACCTCCCCGATGCAGCTTTATGCTCCCTTGCATAGGTACGCTCCCTTGCGTCTTATCAGTGTTCACCAGAGAGAAGAGATCAGTGCCTCCCTCTGCTCTGCCTTGTGAGGAGGCTGTAGACTGTGATGAGGTCACCCTTCAGTCTCCTCTTCTCTAGGCTGAACAAACCAAGTGACCTCAGCTGCTCCTCATACGTCCTGTCCTCTAGACCCTTTACCATCTTTGTAGCCCTCCTTTGGATGCTCTCTAATAGTTTCATATCTTTCTTTTATTGTGCTGCCCAAAACTGCACATGGTACTCAAGGTGAGGCCGTATCAGTACAGAGTAGAATGGGACAATCACTTCCTCCAAATGGCTAGCTCTGCCGTGCTTGATGCACCCCGGGATATGATTGGCCCTTTTGGCTGCCAGAGCACACTGCTGACTCATATTCAACTTGCTATCAACCAGAACCTCTGGATCTCTTTCTGTGGGGCTGCTCTCCCGCCTTTCATCCCGCAATCTGTGCATATATCAAGGGTTGCCCTGTCCCAGGTGCAGAATTCAGCACTTGCTCTTGTTGAATTTCATACGAAATTTCTCAGCCCTCTAATTTGTCAAGATCTCTATACAAGGCCTCTCTACCCTCAAGGGAGTCAACAGCCCCTCCCGATTTAGTATCATCCGCAAACTTATTTAGTATACATTTGAGTCCTGCGTCCAGGTCATTTATAAAAACATTGAAGAGAACTGGCCCTAAAATGGAGTCCTGCGGAACCCCACTAGTGACTGGCCACCAGCCTGATGTAATCCCATTTACTATAAACCTTTGAGCCTGACCCGTCAGCCAATTGTTCACCCATCGTATTACGTATTTATCTAGCTGTATGTTGGACATTTTGTCCAGAAGGATACTGTGAGACACAGTATTGAAAGTTTTGCTGAAATCCAAAAAGATTACATCTACTGGCTTCCTTTGGTCAACTAGATGGGTAACCTTGTCATAAAAGGAAATTAAGTTAGTTAAGCAGGACTTCTCCCTCATAAACCTGTGTTGGCTATGACCAACGACTGCATTGTCTTTTAGGTGTTTCAGGAATCTGAGGTAAGATACTGTTGATCAGTGGGTGCTTCTTTCTTGTTGCAAATGGATCATCTCAGCTAAGCAGCAGCACAGAGATACTGCCACTGGAAGTCACAAGTGGCTTACTCATATCTTGTATGGGTGTGAAGTACTGATCTGGGAGCTCAGTGAAGGCTTTTGGGAGCCAGTGCCTTTCAGATTGCCTTGGTTCAAGTCTTTCTGTGTGTTTCTCATATCTGATTCTGCATTATTTTTGGTTCCTGTGCCAAAGTTGCTGATTTCTCACATGAGGCACAATAAACATAATTATCAGAGAATTTTGGACTCTACAAAATATAATTTTAAGGGGGTTTATGATTTGAGCATAGGTAAGTTCCAGTAAACATGTATCTTTTCAGCTAAAGTCTTAAGTGCTTTTTTTATGTCAAGTTAATTCATTTCTTAAAGCTGTAATTTATACAGAAATCCAGATTTTTTTTTAATTTACATCTTGATAATAGAAAACAATTCAATTCCCTTTGAAGACTTTATGCATTTTTACCCATCTGTTATCCATTCATGATAATTTTCTGTTCTTTCTGCTGAAATAATGATTGTAACATTTTTATTTCTATGGAGAATGTTGAAATTAAAGCAGCAAACCCGTGGTGAATACCTGATTATAAAAGAAAACAAAACTAATGTGAGTTACTGTTTTGTCTTTCAATATGTACAGTGAAGACTGGCAAATGTCTGGGTCAGGGTCAGTATCGGGAACTGGTTCTGATTCTGAATCAGAGGAAGACAGAGAGAAAAGCAGTTGTGAAGAGAGTGAATCTGACTATGAGCCAAAAAACAAGGTCAAAAGCCGGAAACCTCCAAGGAGGTAAGAAGTCTCACAGTTTGGATACTCTAGTACTATTTCAAATTAGAAATTGAGTATTGTACAGGCAAATGAAAACATTAATACATTTTACAGAAACTGAAGACTAAGCTAGAAAAGATGTTATCATACCAGTGTTTTGTGTTGAATGCCTCTGTACTGTATCTGAAAGTGGTGTAACTGAGCAGTCATAAAATATATGTATTTAGAAACAAATACAGAAGGCTTGTGGTTGTACATGTTGAAACCCCGCTGTTCTATTTTATTGTTTTCAAGAATTAAGCCAAAAAGTGGCAAAAAGATTGCAGGACAGAAAAAGAGGCAGCTTGATTCATCAGATGATGATGATGACGATTATGACAAGAGAGGATCTCGTCGCCAGGCAACAGTCAATGTTAGTTACAAAGAAGCTGAAGAAGCTAAGACAGATTCTGATGACTTGCTGGAAGTTTGTGGAGAAGATGTCCCGCAGCCTGAAGAAGATGAATTTGAAACTATAGAGAAGTTTATGGATAGTCGAATTGGCCGAAAAGGAGGTATTTTTTTTAATCAGTGTTCTTAAGATCACAGAATCACAGAATGTTAGGGATTGGAAGGGACCTTGAAAGATCATCTAGTCCAATCCCCCTGCCAGAGCAGGAACACCTAAATCATGTCACACAGGAACGCGTCCAGGCAGGTTTTGAATGTCTCCAGAGAAGGAGACTCCACAACCCCCCTGGGCAGCCTGTTTCAGTGTTCTGTCACCCTCACCGTAAAAAAGTTTTGTCTCATATTTAAGCGGAACCTCCTATGTTCCAGCTTGCACCCATTGCCCCTTGTCCTATCATTAGATGTCACCGAGAAGAGCCTGGCTCCATCCTCCTGACACTCACCCTTTACATATTTATAAACGTTAATAAGGTCACCCCTCAGTCTCCTCTTCTCCAAGCTAAAGAGACCCATCTCCCTCAGCCTTTCCTCATAAGGGAGATGCTCCACTCCCTTAATCATCCTTGTGGCTCTGAGATGGACTCTCTCAAGCAGTTCCCTGTCCTTCTTGAACTGAGGGGCCCAGAACTGGACACAGTATTCCAGATGCGGTCTCACCAGGGCAGAGTAGAAGGGGGGGAGAACCTCTCTTGACCTACTAACCACACCCCTCCTGATACACCCCAGGATGCCATTGGCCTTCTTGGCCACAAGGGCACAGTGCTGGCTCATGGTCATCCGGCTGTCCATCACGACCCCCAGGTCCCTTTCTCCTTCACTGCTCTCCAGCAGGGCAGTCCCCAACTTATACCGGTGTCTGGGGTTGTTCTTGCCCAGATGCAGGACTCTACACTTGCCCTTGTTATATTTCATTAAATTTTTCCCCGCCCAATTCTCCAGCCTGTCTAGGTCCCACTGGCTAGCAGCACAGCCTTCCGGCATGTCAGCCACTCTTCCCAGTTTAGTGTCATCAGCAAACTTGCTGACAGCACTCTATTCCCTCATCCAAGTCATTGATGAATATATTGAACAATGCTGGTCCCAGTACCGACCCTTGAGGGACTCCACTAGATACAGGCCTCCAACTCGACTCCGTCCCATTGACCACAACCCTCTGGCTTCTTCCCTTCAGCCAGTTCACAGTCCACCTCACTACCCGATCGTCCAGACCACACTTCCTCAGTTTAGCTGCGAGGATGCTGTGGGAGGCAGTGTCAAAGGCTTTACTGAAATCAAGATAGACCACGTGCACTGCCTTTCCATCATCTGTCCACCTGGTTATATCCTCATAAAAGGCTATCAGGTTGGTCAAGCACGACTTCCCCTTGGTGAAGCCATGTTGACTGCCCCTAATGACCCTTTTATCCTTAATACGACTAGAGACAATGCCAAGGATTAGTTGTTCCATCACCTTACCAGGGATGGAGGTTAGGCTGACCGGTCTATAGTTACCCGGGTCCTCCTTCTTGCCCTTTTTGAAGACCGGAGTGACATTTGCTTTCCTACAGTCCTCAGGCACCTCTCCCATTCCCCACGACTTACCAAAGATGATGGAGAGTGGCCTAGCAATGACTTCTGCCAGCTCCCTCAGCACCTGCGGGTACATCCCATCAGGACCCATGGACTTATGGATGTCCAGCTTGCTTGATCGGTCCTTAACCCAGCCCTCATCAACCAAGGCAAATTCCTCCTTTATTCCGACTTCCTGTGGGGTCTCAGGTGTATGGGGTTCCTCAGGACAGCCTCCGGCATTATAGACAGAGGCAAAGAAGGCATTCGGTAACTCCGCTTTCTCTTTATCTTCTGTCACCAGGGCACCCACCTCATTCATCAGTGGGCCTACATTGCCTCTAGTGTTAGTTTTATCCACAGTGTATTTGAAGAAGCCCTTTCTGTTGTCCTTCACCCCTCTTGCAAGGTTTAATTCTAGGGAGGCCTTAGCTTTCCTAGTTGCCTCCCTACATCTTCTGACAACAGCCTTATATTCCTCCCAAGTGGCCAGTCCCTCCTTCCATGATCTGTAGACTCTCCTCTTCCACTTGAGTTTGCCCAGCACTTCCCTGTTTAACCATGCAGGTCTCCTGGCTCTCTTTCTTGACTTCCTACCTGTTGGGATGCTCTGTTCTTGAGCTCAGAAGAAGCAGTCATTGAAAGCTAACCAGCTATCTTGGGCCCCTTTTCCTTCAAGTACCTTGTCCCATGGGATTTCCCCTAGCAAATGCTTGAAAAGGCCAAAGCCGACTGTACTGAAGTCCAGGCTTGCAATTCTGCTCGGTATTCTGTTCCTGCCACATGAGATCCTAAACTCCACCATCTCATGGTCGCTGCAACCAAGTCTGCCTTCAGCCTTCACTGCTTCAACCAGCCCCTCCTTGTTAGTGAGGACAAGATCCAGCAGCGCTCCTCTCCTAGTTGGCACATCCACCATTTGCATCAGGAAGTTATTATCAATATACTGAAGGAACCTCCTGGACTGCGGATGGCTGGCTGAGTAGGCCTTCCAGAAAATGTCAGGGTAGTTGAAATCCCCCACAATAACCAGGGCCTGTGTTCTCGAGGCTGCTATCAGCTGCCTGTAGAAGGCCTCGTCAACTTCCTCATTGTGATCTGGTGGCTTGTAATAGACACCCACAACAGTATCCCCCATGCCAGCCTGCCCCTTAATTCTCACCCACAGACTCTCAACTCGCTCCTCATCCGCCCCTGAACAGTACTCAATACAATGTAGTTGCTCTCTCATGTAAAGAGCAACTCCGCCACCTCGCCTTGCTGGCCTGTCTTTCCTGAGCAGGACATACCCATCCATGACCACATTCCAGTCATGTGAGCTGTCCCACCATGTCTCTGTAATTGCCATGAGATCAGAGATCATAGTCTCCTGACTGAACATGGATTTCTAATTCCTCCTACTTATTCCCCATGCTGCGTGCATTGGTGTACAGGCACTTCAGGGAGCGAGCTGAGCACGCCAATTTCACCCTAGGGGGGTGGGAGGCCTCCCAGTCTTCCTCACTGTTAGAGTGCTGCCCCACCTTTGCAAGCCCAGCTACAACCCCATCCCCCTTCAGATCTAGTTTAAAGCTTTCCAAATGAGCCCTGCTAATTCCTGTCCCAGAACCCTTTTGCCCGTGAGATAAACCTTTCCCACGTATTACTGTCAGGCCTGGTGTCTTATAAAACCAGCCATTATCAAAGAACCCAAAGCCCTGCCTGTAGCACCAGTCATATAGCCAATCATTTATGGACCAAATCCTTCTATTCCGTCTCACGTCATCACCCCAGAACAGAAGGAGGGAAGAGAAAATGACTTGCGCCCCAGACTCTTTCACCAACTGTCCCAAGGCCTTGAAATCTTTCTTCATTCCCCTCAGACTACAGGATGCAGCTTCCTCCCCACCTATCTGAAAAATCAGTAGTGGGTAGTAGTCTGTGGAGTGCAGCAGGTTGGGGAGTATCCTGGTGATATCCCTGATCCAGGCTCCAGGAAGATGGTGGAGTACATTGTGCAATGTAAATGTCAGTTGTTCTCAGCTGTAGGTCACCTGCGATGTTTGTAAACAATAAGTTTAAAAATACCAGGGAGTCATCTTGTTTTTCATACTCATATGTGTATGTTTCTTTTGTAAGCTTTATAAAATAAAACATAGAAGAACTTACATAACTAATGCAAAAAGAAAAAAAATATGTGGAAAATAGCTCTATATTACACAACTGCATACCATGCTGTTAAACTACTATTTGTACAGTTTATTGATTACATGATAGGTATAAACTGTTTATACTGAGGCAGAGAAAGTAGACTGGATAGGGCATCTAACCAGTAGGCTGAACCCTAAAGGATGGTATTGGGAAGGCTGAAGCACTGAGATGGTGATTTCAGGTATTTCTGTATAATTAGTCTCAATACAATACAATGGATGGTGGAATGGCTACAAAGTGCATCTACGATTTCAGTAATGTGCTTGGATATGAATTTCTAAAATTTTATGAATTATGATAGGGGTCTCATTTTCAGTAGCTGATAGGATGCAGTATCCTACTTAAGTGTTTTTTAGTCTGAAAATTAGGGTTCAAATCATAGAAAATTTGGCCGCCCTCACACTTCAAAACTGCCTTTCTTCATGGGATGTACCTAATTTCTAGAGTTTCCGATATGCCACAGAGCTTGCACTCTCTTCCCTCTCACCTTCCTTCTCCCATACTGTCCTAAATGCCACTGTATCTTTACTCCAGCCCCTTACTCAAATGCAAAGTATCACTGCTGTGTTAAAAGCCTTTTGGACAAGGCTTCTTATATTCTGTATGCTTAGATGTTGTTACTGTTTGTGCTGTTCTTTGTTATTGTCACTCTCTGTTGCTAGATCTAGACCCTGCATCTGGTTGGGTCCACTTCCTTTCTTGGCTCTTCTCACAGAAATGAGCTTGTTTACAGATGAAGAATACTAGCAGCAGTAATACAGACTGAATGTAATTAAAATTTACTCCACATAAAATTCCAAATGCAGGGGGGAAAATGTAAAAAGAGGTTAGGAAGACATAACACAAGATCAGTACATCCCAATGAGCAAGAAATCAGACAAAAATGTTGGGAGGCCAGAATGAAAGATCGAGGAGCTCCTGGCCAAACTAAAACATAAAAAGGAAGCATACAGAAAGTGGAAGCAAGGATGGGTAACCTGGGAAGAATGCAGAAACATTGTCTGAGCATCCAGGGATGAGGTTAGGAACGCCAAAGCCCAGATGGAATTGAATCGGGCCATAGATGTCAAGGACAATAAGAAGGGCTTCTGTAAGTACATTAGTGACAAAAGGAAGGCTAGGGAAAATGTGTGCCCATTGCTGAACAAGATGGGGAACCTGGTTACACGGGACAGGGAAAAGGCCGAGGTACTGAATGCCTTCTTTGCCTCGGTCTTTACCATCAAGACTGGCCCTCAGGAATCCCAGGTCCCAGAGACCTGGGGGAAAGGCTGGAGGAAGGAAGATGGACCCATGGTGGGAGATGATCAGGTCAAGGAATACTTAAGCAAACTGGACATTCATAATTCATGGGCCCTGATGGGATGTACCCACAAGTACTGAGGGAGCTGGCAGATGTCCTCGCAAGGCCACTCTTGATAATCTTTGCTTGATCACGGTGACTGGGAGAAGTGCCTGAAGACTAGAGGAAAGCAAATGTCACTCTTATCTTCAAAAAGGGCAAGAAGGAGGACCCTGGGAACTACAGGCCAGTCAGCCCCACCTCGATGCCTGGGAAGGTAATGGAGCAGCTAATCCTGGAAACCATTTCCAGGTACATGAAGGACAAGAAAACCATCGGGAGGAGCCAGCATGGATTCACCAAGGGGAAGTCATGCTTGACCAACCTGATAAGCTTCTATAATGATATGACCAGCCTGATGGATGAGGGGAGAGCAGTGGATATAGTCTACCTGGACTTCAGTAAGGCCTTTGACACTGTCTCCCATAAGATCCCCATAGACAAGCTGTTAAAGTGGCCGTTGCTGGATGGGCAAACAGCGAGGTGGTTTGAAAACTGTCTGAATGGCTGGGCCCAGAGGGTGGTGGTCAGCGGCACAAAGTCTAGTTGGAGGCCAGTAGTAACTAGGGGCATACTGCAGGGGTCAGTACTGGACTCAGTCCTGTTCAGCGTTTTCATTAATGATCTGGATGATGGGGCAGAGCGTACCCTCAGCAAGTTTGCAGATGACACAAAACAGAGGGGCGTGGCAGATACACCAGAGGGTCTTGCTGCCATCCAGAAGGACCTGGACAGACTGGAGAAATGGGCAGAGAGGAACCTCATGCAGTTCAACAAGGGGAAGTACAAAGTCCTGCACCTGGAAAGGAACAACCCCAGGCACCGGTACATGCTGGGGGCCACCCAGCTGTAAAGCAACCTTGCAGAAAAGTCTATGGGGGTCCTGGGGGTCACCAAGTCGAGCATGAGCCAGCAATGTGTCCTTGCAGCAAAGAAGGCTAATGATATCCTGGGCTGCGTTAGGCAAGGTATTGCCAGCAGGTGGAGGGAGGTGATCCATCCCCTCTACTCAGCATTGGTGAGGCCACACCTGGAGTTCTGTGTCCAGCTCTGGGCTCCCCAGTACAAGAGAGACCTGGATCTACTGGAGAGAGTCCAACAAAGGGGCCACAAAAATGATTAAGGGACTGGAACATCTCTCCTATGAGGAGAGGCTGAGAGAGCTGGGACTGTTTAGCCTGGAGAAGAGAAGGCCCAGGGGTATCTCATCAATGTCTATAAATACCTGAAGGGAGGATGCAAAGAGGATGGATCCAGGCTCTTTTCAGTGGTGCCCAGTGACAGGACAAGAGGCAATGGGCACAAATGGAAACACAGGAGGATCCGTCTCAACATCAGGAAACACTTTTTTCTTTTTCTTTTTACTGTGTGGGTGATGGAGCAGTGGAACAGGTTGCCCAGAGAGGTTGTGGAGTCTCCCTCCTTGGAGATCTTCAAAAGCTGTTTGGACATGGTCCTGGGCAACCTGCTCTAGGTGTCCCTGCTTGAGCAGGGGGCTTGGACCAGATGACCTCCAGAGGGCCCCTTCCAACCTCAGCCATTCTGCAATTCAGTTAATTGTTTTTATAGCTTCCATAGTAATAATTGAATAGTAGGTTTTTCAGGTTGCAAGGCTGATCAAGCCGAATGTTAAATATCTATTATATGCTCAGAGATGAGAAGAATATAGTAAAGATGGCATCAAGCAGTCCTTGTGGAGCGTTCCCTGGGGTTCACTAGAAAAACTAGGGGCAACAAGAAAATTCTAATAAGAAAAGATGAGGTACTGTAGGTTCGATGCAGAGTTTTTTGGTTTCTGTTTTGATTCTTTGGAATATTTTTGCATGTATTAACTTAGTTTCATCATAATATTCAAATAAGAGGAGTGACATAAGTATTGTAGGTGAAATTAATCAAGGTACATGCTTAGGTAGAAACATCAGATTGTTTTCTGCAGTAAATTTTTTACTGTTTAATTTATGGCAGTGCATTCTTAATCAAGCCTAATGGTGTGGTGTCTTATTCAGCCACTGGTGCTGCAACCACTATCTATGCAGTCGAGGCAGATGGTGACCCAAATATTGGTTTTGAAAAGTCAAAGGAGCCAGGAGAAGTTCAGTATCTTATTAAATGGAAAGGTTGGTCACACATCCATAATACTTGGGAAACTGAGGAAACCCTGAAGCAACAAAATGTTAAAGGAATGAAGAAACTGGACAACTATAAGAAAAAGTATCAGGAAACAAAACGATGGTAAGTGTTTTTATAACTACTTCCATGTTGCATGTTTTGTAACAGTATAGATGTTTTATTGTGTTTATGTATGTTCCGTTGCCTCTTTACGAAGGCATATCAACTGCCTTTACAACAGGAAGACAAAATATAAGTTGAAGCTTCCCTAATACTTATGATCCTGTAACATTCTGAGCATTCCAAATCTGGTTGAGAAAGTGAGTATACTCACACCTTTTGTAAAATCAGGCCTCTTAAGGAAGCAGCTTTTGCACCTAGACTTTAATGCATGTTATAAATGAAGTTTTAACAAGGTGAGTGGTGAGTTTTCTGGTTTTGTTTTAAATCTTACCTTTTACTAGTTTTGTCATTGATTGTACTTTGATCAGAGTTCTTCAGGAATTCCTGCAGAGATTATTAAAAATAAAAAGTAAAGAAAAAAAGAACTGAAATTCCTAAAGCACTCAAAACTTTACAGCATTTACTTTTTTGGCTCAAACTTCCTTTAAAGCCTCAGAACCAAGAACTGAAGAAATCCTTATGTTTTAGTGCTACCTTTTTGTGTTCAATTTTATTAGTGTGTTTAATATAATCTGTGAATGCTGGTGGGATTTTTAGCATCTCATACTCATAAGATGGATTCTTATTACCGTGAACCATCATTAGTGCTGTTTCACGAAAATACCACGTGAAGTATACTACTCGCTGTTGAGAATAGACATTGTAAATTATCTGCATAACTAGTACAAGCTGTAGCTGATAGAAATGTCTCTTAATTTAGCTTTCTCAGGCCAGATGCAACACTTCTATAGCAGGAATTTCATTGAGTTGTAGTTCCTTCAAAGAAGCTCTCTAAGCAGCATTCCCATGATGTTTACATTCAGAGCTTTAGAATTGCCGCATTTTCTTAGTTTTATAACTACATAATGTAATAAATGCTGTAAATAAATTTCCATTTCAGGCTGAAAAATGCTTCTCCAGAAGATGTGGAATATTATAACTGCCAGCAGGAACTTACAGATGATCTACATAAACAATATCAAGTAGTGGAAAGGATAATTGGTACGTGACAAACTTGCAGACGGAAAACGGTGTTGAGAATATTCTGTGTTCGTTGCTTTCACGTTGCCTTTATAGTTAAGAAATTTAGGTTATAAATATCCCTAACAACTTAAGGCAAAACAAAATCTGATAAAGAGAAAACTCATTGTACTGTCTTTGCTGTGAAACTAGTTCATGTTGTCTTATCACTTAAAACGAGTGCTTTCTTAAAATACAAAAGGAAAATATTGATCTGGTATCTCTGATACATTTCTGCAGCTCATTCAAATCAGAAATCAGCAGCTGGTTATCCAGATTACTATTGCAAATGGCAGGGTCTGCCTTACTCAGAATGTAGCTGGGAAGACGGTGCTCTCATTGCCAAAAAATTTCAGGCATGTATTGATGAGTATTTTAGCAGAAATCAGTCCAAGACCACTCCATTTAAGGACTGCAAGGTGAGTGTGTAATTGCAATGGATTTATACAGTTGTGATAATTTTAAAAAAGAAAAAAAAAGTTGAAGTATTTTATGCATCCTGAGATTAGATGCTAATTATAAAATATTTTTGAAGGTTGTTCAGAATAGTAATGATAGCTATATTTATATATGAAGTAAGTATCATTATTGAGAATAGTTTTTTGTAGATATTGTTCCCTGCTTCTTTTATTACCGTTCAAAGATGGAATTTGGTATTCTTAGTTTTTTTAAAAGTATCCTCTGTGAAAGAGTTAATGTCACTTCTGTTGTGGAATTTAGTTCAGCCATCAAGCTCCTTTCAACTTGCAAGTGAGTTGATGTTGTATGGCCTAGTTGTCTGTGATGAATAAACGGTAGAATTGGTAACTCAACAAATTTCTACTGCTAATTTGTTTCTATAGGAAAACATTTTGGTAACTTCAGTCAGTAGCAGGACTGATGCTCAGTTTGCTTTTGACAGATTCTTAAACAGAGGCCAAGGTTTGTTGCACTAAAGAAGCAGCCATCTTATATTGGAGGACATGAGAGTTTAGAGTTAAGAGATTATCAGTTAAATGGACTGAATTGGCTTGCTCACTCATGGTGCAAGTAAGTATAGTCTCAAATGAGTTTTGCTGTTTTTAAATTGTAAGCATTTATAAAACTTTTTTTTTTTTTTAGAGGGAATAGTTGTATTCTTGCAGATGAAATGGGTCTGGGAAAAACAATACAAACAATTTCTTTTCTGAACTACCTGTTCCATGAACATCAACTGTATGGGCCTTTTTTGCTGGTCGTGCCACTTTCTACCTTGACATCTTGGCAAAGAGAGATTCAAACTTGGGCTCCTCAGATGAATGCTGTGGTTTACTTAGGAGATATAACTAGCAGAAATATGGTGAGTATTTCTTTGTATCATTGAAAAAGCTTAGTGGTAAAAAGCAAGACTCATTTCATGTTCCTGTCTTATGCTAATCTCCAATATTTTGATTAATAATGAGCAAATACTTATTTGAAATATTTTATGTGTTTAAAATGCAAATTAAAAGCTTAAATTTTGTTCTGATATAAATGTATGTGAAAGATTCCCTTCCTGCTTAATAATAAAAACGATTAAAAATGCAACCTTGCATTTGAAAATAAATTGTCTTTTGTCATGCAATTATTTAGGTCCATAAAATAAAAATAAATATTTAAGTATACCAGCCACAATTTTAATTCCTTCTCTGAAATGAGGAATGTAAGTAACTTTTAAATTAAAAAAAAAAAAAAAGTTTTGTGGAAATTTTGTCATTTTTTCAGAAGTTTAAATTAATAGCTTGAGTACTGTGTTCCTGTTTTGTGATCAGATTATTGTATGTCACTTAACATTTATATTGCTGTAGTTCTTAAAGTCATACTGACCAATAAGACTGTTTTTCTTCTAGCTTACAATTCACTTGATTCTTTTTGTAGATAAGAACTCATGAATGGATGCATCCACAGACCAAACGATTAAAATTTAATATACTTCTAACAACTTATGAAATTTTGCTGAAGGATAAGGTAATCACACTTATTTCTTCAGGGTGATTAAATGAGTTTTACATTTGACAAATGTTTTTGAGTTGCACATATTTTGGTTCTGGATGTGGAGTATGACAACTTTGCTTTTAGAAGTATGACAGTGAAGTGTTCTTTTTTTTTTTTTAAACACATTTAGATTTTCTGTATGTGTGGTGTGGCTTTCTTCCCCCCCCCCCCCTTTTTTTTCTCCATATCAGTTTGCTTGGGCTTCTCATTACTGTAGTAATTTCTTCACTTCTCAAAATGCTCTACTTCTTTGTAGACTATCATCCAGGAACTGAAAAAAAAACAAACCAACCCATAGCCCCAAACACCTGTGATTCACAACTCTGAAATCCATGTTTTCTTTGTGTGTGCAGTAGTATGTATATTCTTACTATTTCTATGATGGTAGCCCGTAGAGTTATTGTTAATCCTAATGGCATATGAAAATTTTAACTGAAAGCCAAATGAGTGGAACTTCTTTACTTCATTTGTTTGTACATACTGGAAAGAAGAGAGTATATTCTGATTTTTTTTATTTTATTTGAAAATTTATAGATCAACTTTATTTAGCCTTTTTCTTTCCTTTTAAACTTGGGATGCTTCCATAACCTTTTGTTGAATCCTGCAAACATAAAAACTATAACTGATGCTAAAAATGCATAGGTGTCCATATGGTATTAAAATAAAAAAGTGATGGGATTTATAACCTCATGCAAAATGTCAGAAATTCCATAATATATTAACTCGTTTAATGTCTTCTTCCCCCACCCCAATTTCTTTAAGTCATTCCTTGGTGGTCTGAATTGGGTGTTTATAGGGGTTGACGAAGCTCATCGTTTAAAAAATGATGATTCCCTTCTGTACAAGACTTTAATAGACTTCAAGTCTAATCATCGTCTTCTTATTACTGGAACCCCTCTGCAAAACTCCCTCAAAGAGCTTTGGTCTTTGCTGCACTTCATCATGCCAGAAAAGTAAGGAAGAGTTTTACATGATTCTTTTTATTTATTTATCAAGTGTCTTATGGTGGAATATTTTAGTGATTGGAGAATCAACAGAGGTAGAGAATTGCATTGTGAAACAGTTTAAATATCTTATATAAAATAGATGTACATACTTTTTCATACTATTTCTGATAAATCGTTCTGGTAGCAGTTGCTGCTTTTTCTGTTTTAGCAGTCCACAAAAAGGGTGGATTGATATATGGGTCAGGTCCCTGAAAAGACGTATCTTAATCTAAAAGGAAAACCACATGGACTTACTGTATGGAAACAGAATGGGGCTGAGGATGTCTTCTTTTCTGTGTTAGTACCATTAATGAGAACAAGTTTGTACCATGATGCCCGATATGCAGTAGTTCAGTCAGGCAGCCTTATGGTTTGCATACAATACGTTTATTATATTGACATTATTCTGTAGTGACCTCTGTTTATATCTGGAATAAATGAGAGCACGTTCCTTTCAGATATCTTGTGAATACAAATCACTGTAGCTCCAATTTCAGAGCTATGCATTACACTGACTTCTTCAGAACCTTACAGTCCATTTTCTTAGTCTGTTAGCACATATCAGAGGATAATCAAATTTCAGCTAGACCATCCAATCTGCAAAAAGTATGTAAAGTGGTCTGTTCTCTTGCACTCCCCCCAGCCATGCAACTTTTTTTTTTCATGCTGCTCTTGAGAAATATAATAATGGAATTTCTGTAACCTTCTACCTGGGTTTCCATGCAGAAAAGTAAAATGCAGAGCTTTCATTGGAGAAATTAAAATTCAGTAGTTTGTTTTGAACTTTCATTTTGCAAAAGTGTTTGGAAACTTCCATTCTACTATTTGCAGACAAAATGTTTAGAATTTCTTGTGAGATGAAAATTCAGAAATTTATTGAATGAAACAGAGGGGAGTGGGGAATGAGTCCATATGCGTTTGTGTGCATGTGGTATATTTATGGGTTTTATGTGTTCTGTTTCTTGGCTGTTGCTTCTTCAGGTCATTCATACTATGTCACTATTCTCCCTTTATTCTTTCTTATGTTGAAGGTTTTCTTCCTGGGAAGATTTTGAAGAGGAGCATGGCAAAGGGAGAGAGTTTGGTTATGCAAGTCTTCACAAAGAACTTGAACCGTTTCTACTCAGAAGAGTTAAAAAAGATGTAGAAAAGTCTTTACCTGCTAAGGTTGAGCAAATTTTGAGGATGGAAATGAGTGCATTACAGAAGCAATATTACAAGTAAGTAATGACACTTTTAAAATCCCACTATTTTAATTAGATGTCTGTATGAAAAGTAATGAAGTGTAATAGTTCTCATGATGCAATTTGAAATGATATTTTGAGAGCTTACCATTTATGGAAATATGACATGTTAGAAATTACTTCCACTACACATTCTATATCATAGGTGGATTTTAACCAGGAATTATAAAGCCCTGAGTAAAGGTTCAAAAGGCAGTACCTCAGGCTTTTTGAACATCATGATGGAACTCAAGAAGTGTTGTAACCATTGCTACCTCATTAAACCACCAGATGATAATGAATTCTATAATAAACAGGAGGCCTTACAGGTAATACCACCTTGTTTTTTAATTTATTTTTATAAAGTTGTTTTCCATCTCTAATATACATGCAGTAATTTTATAGTGTTCTAGCAATTTATTGGTTCTTATTAAAGTATATTAATAGAATTATATAATGTTAATATTTAATATTAATAAACAAGTTCTCTATTAAATGTACATCCTGGGTTTTACAGGTAAGTGAATTGTTTTTTATTTCTTAGCTAGAACTGAATAATAGAGAGATCAGTACTAAATAAAGCATCTCTGTGCAAATGCATGACTGGCAAAGCACCAACAGTCCATGTGATAGCAGAAAGTGATCTGCAGAATCTCTTCAAGCTTTTTTGTAAACAAACACTGTTCGCTGCATGCCTGCAAACAACCAAACTGAAAGGAAATAAAAGTAATAAACATCCAAAGCTTAGTCTGATTTTTATTGTTATAAATGAAAATACCTGTAAGCATCACTACTAAAGATGATTTGTGATTGTTTTATTTTTTCTTCAGGGTTTTGTTGCATTTTTTGTTTGTTTGTTTGCTTTGTAAATGTTAACCAATCTTTGTACTTGTATTGAGTTCATGTCGCAAGGTTTTGGTAGCAGGGGGGTTGCAGGGGCAGCCTCTGAGAAGAGACCAGAAGCTGCCCCAGGTCAGATAACAGCTTACTCCAAAAGAGACCCACCACTGGCCAAAGCTGAGCCAATGAGCAATGCTAGTTGCACCTCTGTGATAACATATTTAAGGAAGTTTAAAAAATGCTGCACATCAGCTGTGAGAGAGACGAATGAGAAAATGTGAAAAACAATCCTGCAGACACCAAGGTCAGTGAAGAAGGGGGAGGTGCTCCAGGTAGCCTGCAGAGAAGACAATGGTGAAGCAGGTTGTCCCACTGCAGCCCTTGGAGGACCATGTCAGAGCACATATCCACAATGCAGTCCATGGAGGACCCCATGCCACAGCAGGTGGATATACCCTGAAGGAAGCTGCAGCCCATGGGGGACCCACACTGGAGCAGTGTGTTCCTGAAGGACTGCACACTGTGGAGAAAACCCATGCTGGAGCAGTTCTTGAAGAACTGCAGCCTGTGGGAAGCCCACGTTGGAGCAGTTTGTGAAGGACTGCATCCCATAGGCGGGACCCCACACTGGAGCAGGGGAAGAGAGTGACCGTGAAGGAGTGGCGGAGATGAAGCGTTATAGACTGAACGCAATCCTCATTCCCTGCTCCACTCAGGGGGAGGATGTAGAAGAGGATGGATTGGGGGGAAGGTTGTTTTTAGTTTGCTTTTAGTTCTCACTGCTCTACACTGTTATTAATTGGCAATAAATTAAATTAATCTTCCCCAAGCTGAGTCTGTTTTGATCATGATGGTAACTGGTGAGTGATCTTCCTGTCCTAATATCAACCCATGAGTTCTGTTGTTCTTTTTTTTTTTTTCATCATACTTTCTGCCCTTATCCTGCCAAGGAGGGGGAGTGAGAGAACGGCTTGGTGGGCACCTGGCAGCAGTTTATACCAACATAAATATTTCTAATGATCAATTGTTTTTTTCTGTAAGCTTTGAAGTTCATAATTTCAAGACTTTCCCAAAACTACTAGATTGTGCAGTGACAGCTTGTGATTTCAAGGTGTTTTATATTATAAAGTGTTTCTCAAAGCTAAAGGGTATTTAATTTACAACATGGCATACTCTAACTACCTAAATTATAATTAAACTCTTTAGAACTGTTCAGCCATTATTTGTAATAATTGCATATTTTTAATAATGATTTCCTTGGCTCATCTGAATAAGCTTTGCTAACTCTTATTATGAATGATACATCCTTATCATTTCAGGCAAAAGGAATAAAAGCACCTAACTCCAGTTTTTTTTATTCTACATAATTCTATCCTGAGCCTCTTCACCTTAAAGAGGCCTAATGTTTTCAACATTAAATTAAATGTGCATCTGAATTTCTCTTCTAGTTGTTCCCACTGGAGCTGAGAAGGTATAATGCTGTAAGCCATCTAAAGCTTCTTGGGCTATACAAACAAAATTCCTCTCACTTTTAACTTGCCTGAGAAACTTGACAGATTAGTTATTGTTTAAAAATAATTAGAGGGTCAAATAGCAGTGCTTATTTCTGTTCAAAAGATGGAAAGCAAGGAGTAAGTAGTACTAAATTAGTAAGGTAATCTTACTTCTTACCAAATGATTATTTGGTAGGAAAAAATTGAGTCTATATCTCAACTGCTCTAACTTGTAGCACAGTTTATTTGCTTACATTTTTTTTATGAAATGTTAAGATGATGTTTTATTAGCCAAAGCTGAGAAATGCATTTCCTTTAAAACATGCTAGTTAGTATTCCTGTTGCTTTCAATTAGAGTACTCTATGCTTTTATAATGAGTTTTTATGAGATCAGGACTGACTAAATCCTTATTAAACTTTCATATTCAATTAATGCTGCATACTAGTAAATGTATATAGTGGTATAGTATGGTCATCTGAATGTGTTATTTAGTTCTAGGAGACTATTGTGTGCACATTTTAAAACATATTTTTAAAGGAATGTCAAAATTTCTGTCATTCTTCCCATTCCAGTAGACAAGAAAGCAAACCTTAAACCTTAAAAAAACTTAAACCTTAAAAACCTTAAAAAAAGTCTAACCAACTGCAGTGTATATTAGTGTTAAGGTGAACTTATTTTGCAATACACCTTTTCTTGTCTTTGTAGCATTTAATACGAAGTAGTGGGAAACTAATCCTTCTTGACAAGCTACTGATTCGTCTACGAGAACGTGGCAACAGAGTACTGATTTTCTCTCAGATGGTGAGGATGCTAGACATCCTAGCAGAATATTTGAAGTATCGTCAGTTTCCTTTTCAGGTAGGAATTTTGCTGGTAGTAGCCAAGAAGCCTTGATCTTTGCCACTTTAGCTTAAGAAAAGGAAAAGTGTCCTTTTTTGTAGAAGGATTTATAAAAGTTTAATTTTATGTACAGAAAAAGACGACTGACAATTACTATATGATAAATGGTGTTTTGAAATGAAACTGATAAATTAGAAAGGTGGTGTAAAATGTTACATTACTTTTTTCCTTGCCCCTAATTGTTTTGGCAATTGAGATTTCAAGTTGCTCTGATTTGAATATAGTATGAGAGTTCCTCTTTAACTGTAATATTTGATCTCTTTAGAGACTTGATGGATCAATAAAAGGGGAATTGAGGAAACAAGCACTGGATCATTTTAATGCAGAAGGATCAGAGGTATGGTATTAGTGGGTGGTGGTTTTTAAATCTATACAGCTTTATTTTTTTCCCAAGAAATATAACAAATATTACCAAAAAAATGAAGACAGAAAAAAGTGAGGGATGTATCATGTTGAAATTTTGTTATTGGTAACCTATATATTACAAGATTTACAACTCTTTTTTTCTGAGAAGAGGTTAAATAGGAAACAGAATTTATGAAAATGACGTTTAACTAATATAACTGCATAGTTATCTTTTTAGATTTTTGACAGTGCTTTTTATCAAAGTAATTTTCAGTACTGTATAAACACTGAAGAATTTAACCTGTTTTGTTTTTTTTTTGTAGGACTTAGTCCTTCAGTTTTTACAGGAGCACTGAACTTTTGCATAAACCTTTGACATTGAACAAGTACTTAGGGAATGGGCAGAACTGAGTTGTGTATATCCTTGCATGAAGAAAAATTGTTTTAAATATTTTTTAAATCTGGCTTCTGTTATCTTTATATTCTATTTTTTATTTCCTTGCCCTGGAAGAAACTGAAGAACTGATTTATAGCCATCGTGTACCACTATTAGATTCCTAGTTTATTTAGCATTCCTACTATGGAAGCCATTCCATACCTTTGATAATCTTAGGTCTTCTGTTCAACACTGGCAGGGTTTTTTCAGCAATAGAAGCATAGCATTTGTCAGTTGCTATTGGGCTTATATTTATGTTATGGTTGAGGGGGAAGGACTTAATTTCATAACATAAACTTCAGATATTTGTTAAAACAACTAACTTCTGTATGTAAATTTCTTATATAGACATCATTGCCTTTTTCTGGAATTCTTGTAGTTGTACTGTATGTTTTTTTAAGATGAAGGGGGATTCAAACTTCACATGGTATTCAGAAAAGGAGGTAAATTATAGACTTGTGCAGCAACAGAATTGTTTCCTGTTTTATTCTCTATTTCTTTCCTAATAATCCATAAAACTTCATTTTACCTAATCAGTTTTCTTGGCTATTACTGAGTGAAGGTCTCAATATCTATGACAACTCCAAGGACTCATTCCTGTGCATTAATGGTTTGCTATTACTTGTCACTCTATTTAATATTCAAAATTGTTTCCTATTTCTCTTTATCTTGAATTTCATCTGCTTTTTTTTTTATTGCCTGTCTCATAAGATCCTTCTGCAGTCCTTCACAGTTGTCCTTGAATAATTCCATATCATCTGAAAACTTCGATCATACCATTTTCATATTGTTTCTGAGTGTGTTGAAGAGCACTGACCCTGACAGAACTCGTTTCGTATCTCTTAACCAGTTACTTATATGCTCAAGGATCTTCCCTCTTATGCCATGGCTGCTTAGTTTTCTTTAAATATATATATATATTTATATTTAAGCTTCATACTTAAAGAAGCTTCACCTATGGAAGAGCTAGTGTATGAGTTGATAGTCTGCTCCACAAAGCATTATTATAACTAATACATATATAAAGCTATTTCTTATTTTATAATTTCAGGATTTCTGCTTTTTGCTGTCTACCAGGGCTGGAGGATTAGGTATAAACTTGGCATCTGCTGACACTGTAGTTATATTTGATTCTGACTGGAATCCACAAAATGATCTGCAAGCGCAGGCTAGAGCTCATAGGATTGGACAGAAAAAACAGGTATGCATATTTGTCTTCTAAGCTTCAAACCTGAAGGAGGGTTTCACACAGTAGCCATAAGCTGTTTGTCTGGCCATCGCAGTCTTTGTGTATTTTGAGAATAACTAGTACTTGCCAGGTATATCTAAAAATGTTAATAATGCTCATTTGACTTTTAAAATAAATAAATAAATAAATAAATCTCTCCCTGTATGGAGAGATGGCATAGTAACTGTAGTATATGGATGAGTAGAGAGAAGAGTTCTGGGCTTGTCTCACATTCATTGGCTTCATGTCATCCTAGAAAATAGCTGTTATATTTAAGGCACATCTCCTTTACCTAATGTTAAATAATTAGTAGTTCTCTTTAGGTTTCTTTCTTGCGGAAGACTTCAAGTAATAATCAGATATGACACTGTTCCTTATGGCCATGCTTGTGCCTAATCACTGAAGTTTAAAGAGGAGAGGTCTAAGAATTTTTCTTTTATTTTTTAAAAACTTTACGTAGAGACAATGGTAATGTGATTGACTGGTTTCATATGAGAAATACTAGTTCAATGAGATAGAAGATTAGAAGTAAAGTCTAACATTGTTGTTGTTCAAGGTGTTTTTTTTGTTGTTGTTAATTTTATCTGAATATTGTTTTCCTGTGTAATTTGTGAGCATGTAAGTAAAGCCTATTTATAATATACATAGGTTAATATTTATCGGCTAGTCACAAAAGGATCAGTAGAAGAAGATATTCTTGAAAGAGCCAAGAAAAAGATGGTGTTAGATCACTTAGTGATTCAGAGAATGGACACTACAGGGAAAACAGTACTACATACAGGCTCTACTCCTTCAAGGTATATTTATATATCTTACATATCAATTTAGGGTTAAGTGTACTTGACTATTTGAGTAAAAGTGCAAGTCACTTCACTTGGTTAACAAAAGGCAAAAAATGTATGGAAAGGGGTTATATCATAAAATCATAGAATGGCTTAGGTTGGAAGGGACCTTAAAGATCATCTCGTTCCAACTCCCCTGCCATGGGCAGGGATGCCACCCACTAGATGAGGTTGCTCAAAGCTCCATCCAACCTGGCCTTGACCACTTCCAGGCATGGGGCATCCACTACTTCTCTGGGCAACCTGTTCCAGTGCCTCACCATCCACCAAGTGAAGAATTTTCTCCTAACACCTAATCTAAATCTCTTCTCTTTTAGATTAAAACCCTTCCCCCTTGTCCTATCATTATCTGTCTGAATAAAAAGTCAATCTCCATCTTTTTATATAAAACCCCTTTAAGTACTGAAAGGCCACAATGAGGTCTCCCCGGAGCCTTCTCTTCTCCAGGCTGAAAATATAATCATAGATTCATTAAGGTTGGAAAAGACCTCCAAGATCATCTGGTCCAACCATCCCCCTACCACCACTATCACCCACTAGACCATGTCCCTAAGCACCACGTCCAACCTTTCCTTAAACACCCCAGGGATGGTGACTCCACCACCTCCCTGGGCAACCTGTTCCAATGTCTGACTACTCTTTCTGAGAAGAAATGTCTCCTAATTTCCAACCTGAAACTTCCCTGGTGCAACTTGAGGCCGCTCCCTCTAATCCTATCGCTAGTTATCTGGAAGAAGAGGCCGACCCCCAGCTCCCCACAACTTCCTTTCAGGTAGTTGTAGAGAGCAATAAGGTCTCCCCTGAGCCTCCTCTTCTCCAGACCAAACAACCCCAGTTCCCTCAGCCACTCATCACAGGACTTGTGTTCTAGGCCCTTCACCAGCTTTGAAGCCCTTCTCTGGACACGCTCCAGGGCCTCGATGTCTTTCTTGAAGTGAGGGGCCCAAAACTGAACACAGTACTCAAGGTGCGGACTCACCAGAGCTGAGTACAGGGGGACGATACTCTCCCTGGTCCTGCTGGCTACACTATTCCTGATACTAGCCAGGATGCCGTTGGCCTTCTTTGCCACCTGGGCACACTGCTGGCTCATGTTCAGGCGAGCATCGTCCAACACCCCCAGATCCTTTTCCTCTGCACAGCTTTCCAGCCACTCTGCCCCAAGCCTGTAGCGTTGCATGGGGTTGTTGTGGCCAAAGTGCAGGACCCGGCACTTAGCCATGTTGAACCTCATCCCATTGGCCTCTGCCTTTCGATCCAACCTGTCCAGGTCCCTCTGCAGGGCCTTCCTACCCTCCGGCAGATCGACACTTCCCCCCAACTTGGTGTCATCTGCAAACTTCCTGAGGGTGCACTCAATTCCCTTATCCAAATCATCAATAAAGATATTCAAGAGGATGGGCCCCAACACCGACCCCAGGGGAACACCACTCATGACTGGTCACCAGCAGGATTTCACTCCATTCACCACTACTCTCTGGGCCCGGCTGTCCAGCCAGTTTTTAACCCAGCAAAAAGTGTACCTGTCCAAACCATGGGCCTCCAGCTTCTCCAGGAGAATACTGTGGGAGACTGTGTCAAAGGCTTTGCTGAAGTCTAGATAGACTATGTCAACAGCCTTTCCATCATTCAACAGGCAGGTCGCCTGCTCATAGGAGATGAGGTTGGTCAGGCAGGACTTGCCTTTCATGAACCCATGCTGGCTGGGCCTGATCCCCCAGTTGCTTGATTGCATTCAAGATGACCTGCTTCATCACCTTTCCTGGCACCGAGTTCGTGCTGACAGGCCTGTAGTTCCCCGGTTCCTCCTTACAACCATTCTTATAGATGGGCCTCACGTCCCCAGCTCTCAGCCTTTCTTCATAGGAGAGGTGCTCCAGCCCTCTGATAGTCTTCATGGCCCTCCTCTGGACCCATGCTAATAGGTCCACATCTTTTTTTGTGCTGCGGGCCCCAGACCTGGATGCAGTACTCCAAGTGGGGCCTCACGAGGGCAGAGTAGAGGGGGACAATCACCTCCCTCGACCTGCTGGCCACTCCTCTGTTGATGCAGCCCAGGATGCAGTTGGCTTTCTGGGCTGCATGTCTGCACTGCTGGCTCATGTCAAGCTTTTCATCCACCAGAACCCCCAATTCCTTCTCTGCAGGGCTGCTCTCAATGAGTTCTCCAGCCAGTCTGTGCTCCTGTCTGGGATTGCCCTGACCCAGGTGCAGCACCTTGCACTTGGACTTGTTGAACCTCATTGGATTCACAGAGGCCCACTTCTCAAGCTTGTCCAGGTCCTTTTGGATGGCATCCCTTCCTTCTGTTTTACCAACTGTGCCACTCAGCTTGATGTCACATCTGAAAACTTGCTGAGGGTGCACTCGATCCCACTGTTTATGTCTTTAATAAAGATATTAAACAGTACCAGTCCCAAGAAAGACCCCTGAGGGACACCACTCATCAGTAGCCTCCACTTGGACATAATGCCGTTGAGTGCAACTCTCCATTTCTTAACATAGAGGGCAACACCCCCACCCTTTCTTTTCCCTTTCTTTCCACCCTTTTCCCCCCGCTTTCTTCCTTGTCTATATCTTCTCTAAAGCTTTTAGCCCTCAATTTCAGTGTTCCAGTTGTGTGATTCATCCCACTGTGTTTCCGTGATAGCAGTTATGTCAGAGTTTTCTAATTGGACTATGGTTTCCAACTCCTCCTGTTTTTTTCCCTTGATGCATGCATTGGTGTAGAGGCACTTCAGCTGGGCTATTGGCTGTATCACCTTTTTAGAGGAGCCCTTCCTAATTCCTTTGGGACAATTCACGGGTATTCCCCTGTTGCTTCCTAAAGTGTCGGTGTTCCCAAGTTCTTTTCTGTCACTAAGAGGTACATCCCCTTCCCCCACTTCATCTAGTCTAAAGCCCTGCTAATAAATCCCACCTGCTTACTGCCCTGAACACTCTTGCCCCACTTGGTCAAGGACGCCCCATCCAGTGTCAGCATGCCTGGTCTCTCAAAAGTACATCCAAGATCGTAGAACCCAAAACCTTGAGCATGGCACCAGCCATGCAGCC
Organism: Anser cygnoides; assembly: GCF_040182565.1. Taxonomy (NCBI): domain Eukaryota; kingdom Metazoa; phylum Chordata; class Aves; order Anseriformes; family Anatidae; genus Anser; species Anser cygnoides. The sequence goes on along the minus strand of NW_027103069.1, from coordinate 1,182,323 downwards.
AGTCATTCACTTGGTCTGTTTGTCTCCTTGGGTCCCATTCACCAACTGGGAGGATACAGGAGAACACTACTTGTGCTTCTAATCCCTTCAACATCTTTCTGAGGGACACGAAGTCTTTTTTGATATTTCGACGTCTCCTGGTTGCAGCCTTATTTGACCCTACATGATAGAGTAGGAATGGGTGGTAGTCCTCTGACCCCAACAGTATATAATATAATAATAATAATAAAATAACAACCTTATAAGTAAAGACTGCAAAGTATAATGTCTTTCTACATTTTTTTTACATATTAAATAGAGCTTTTGTTTAACAGTCAGAAGGAAGCTTGATTAATTCATGGTTATAGTAATTTGAAAAAATTCTCAAAGATAAAATGCTTTTCTGAAATTTCCTGTATTTCAGCTCAACACCTTTTAATAAGGAAGAGTTATCAGCAATTTTGAAGTTTGGTGCTGAGGAACTCTTTAAAGAACCTGAAGGGGAAGAAGAGGAGCCTCAGGTAAATGGAGCAGTGCATCTACACTTTATGGATACAACAACTAAAAAATATGTATGAATTATTTTGTTATAAAAAGAAACAACTTCTGTTTCAGGAAATGGATATAGATGAAATCCTGAAGAGGGCTGAAACTCGAGAAAATGAGCCAGGCCCATTAACTGTAGGAGATGAGTTACTTTCTCAGTTCAAGGTATTACTCTGTTCCCTCCCTCCTCCCATAATTATGATTTTCTTTATAAATGCTACTTTATAAATGCTACTTCTTATTTCCTTTCATGTAACTTTTCTTCATTCTTATGAAATTGTCAATTTGTTGACAATAGGTCAACTCTTTCGCATAGCATGTCTTTTCACCTATACAGGATAGTTACCACCAGTGCAAACATTTAAAAATGCATAATGTATTCTGCTAGCAAAATAAGAAAGACATTTGCAAATACATTAGTCTTTGATTTAATGATTGTAATATTGGGGAGGGCTGTTCTTCATTTAATGCTTTACACTGTTAAGCAACTATGGCACTTCTGAAAACAGAATGAAGTTTGGATTTCTTAGTTGATGACCTTTAGAAATTCCTTTCAACACATATGTAAACTTGAATGCCAGATGTATTTAACTGGATAATACTTAAAATATTATGGTGGATCTAAATTGTGGGTGTGTCTTGTGTCTCTGTGTGTGTGATTTTGTTTGTTTTTTGTTTAAAGTGGGGAAGGACTTTTCTTTAGATCAGAGTACTAAATCACCTTCCTGCTGATCATTCATTTGCAATATATTGTGGTTTCTACAGTTTATTAATGTTTGGTTAGTTCTGCATAATAATGCAGAATTTTATATCAACTTGAGCATTCAAATACTGTTAGCTCTGCTTTGAAGGAAATTAAACAACAATCTCACAGCTATCAAGGAGGTATTTCATAGTGTTTCTATATTAGTCAACTTTTAAAAGAAGAAAAATATTCTCATCTGTATATTCAGCCATGTTGCATGGAGCATGTGCATTTCACATATGAAATTACTTTCAAGACAGTGATTCATGAACTATTTTATATGTATATATTTTGTATACATAAATAAAATATGCCATTCCAAACTAAGTTTTCTTAAAACGTTAGTTGCTGACTCCTTGTTTAAATAAAACCATGTACTCATTTTGTGAAAATACTTATGTTCCAATACATAAGGTAGCTAACTTTTCTAATATGGATGAAGATGACATTGAATTGGAACCAGAACAAAATTTAAGAAGTTGGGAAGAAATCATTCCAGAAGTCCAGCGGCAACGAATAGAAGAGGAGGAAAGACAAAAAGAACTTGAAGAAATATATATGCTCCCAAGGATGAGGAACTGTGCAAAACAGGTATCTCTGGGTTTTGACCAATTTTCTTTGATATGTGCATTGATGTTGTTTTGGCTTGTACTTCTGTGTTGGATGGTTTTTGCGTGTGCCCCCCCCCCCCCCCCCCCCCCCATATTTTTGATGGGCTAGATAACAAATGAATAAAATGTTTTAGTCACATAGCTTTGAACTACTTACTCTGAAATTCCAGATTAGCTTTAATGGAAATGAAGGGAGATGCAGTAGGAGCAGAAGATATTCTGGATCTGATAGTGACTCTGTCTCAGAAAGAAAACGACCAAAAAAACGTGGACGACCACGAACTATTCCTCGAGAAAATATTAAAGGATTTAGTGATGCAGAGATTAGACGGTAAGATGTGGGGGGGACATGTGTGCTTAATGGGACAAAACATTTTTTTTATCATTTTGAGTTTGAAAATATGGAAAACAATCTATCTTTACATTAGTTGAAATTTTTTATTCTAGGCATTTAAAGCTTTACTTTTTGTAGTTTGTGGTGCTGAGATAAAGAACTGTCACATCCAGATTTTGAACCCATTTAGGTAAGGGATAAAATTGGGTTGGAAAAATATTCTTGATTGTTTACAGTCTTTTAATATGTGTTATTCTTCCTGCATCCCCTGAAGGCAGTGATTTCAAAAACAGTTGTTACAGTGGGTGAGCTTTTTTTTTTTTAAAAAAAATGTAAACTTCCCATCATTTTACCTAAAAACTGTAGTTGAAGAAAGGATATGTATATCTTTGTGGAAATACCTACAAAATGTTGAGAGAGTTTTGTTTTAAACTTTAAACTTTTAAACTTTTGTTTTAAACACATTGTGTTGCTGAATGCTTTGACTTGTAAAACTACTAAAGTAACCTTTGAAATGAATTGTATTTTCTATTTTATTTGCATCAGTTAATAAACCAAATAGAACTCTGGCTTTAAATGTGGGTTAATTAAAATACTAATCTGCCTTGGTCTCTCTAGTTCTTTTCTTTGCATTGTCCATATAGCATTGTACTAAGACTTTACAAATAAATTTTGAAAGCGGTGTAGTTAAGCATACATTTTTAACTGCAGAATTATTTTCTGTTACTAGATTTATCAAGAGTTACAAGAAATTTGGTGGTCCACTTGAAAGGTAAACTCATTTGGTTATATTTGTGTAGCAATTTGGAATCTCGTTTACATTAAAATTAGATCAGTACAACAAAAATCCTTAGGCTGAAGAGAAAATAGTATATAATAGTATATTTGCCTTGATTATAACATGAAATTAAATTATTATTAAAATATTATTATTATTAAAATATTAAAAATATTAAAATATTTCCTTTCTTCATATGTGGTATTTATGTAGAAAGCCAGAAAGACAAACCTTTCAATTTTGGAAGGACTTTTTTTTTTTGGACTTCCTCTTTTTTTACACTTTACCTATTATCTTGTTTAATCCACATTAGTGACAATCTGAATAGTTTTCAGATTAGTTCAGATTAGTTCAGATTAGTTCAGTTTGTCAAATAGTGACAAACTGAATAGTTTTCTCGTTTGATAGTATGGTAAAAGCCTATGGTTTTATGCACTGTAACTACCAGTTTTGCATTCTTATTGTCAGTTATTATTTTAAGCTTTCTGTATTACTCCATATTCTGTATTTCCCCATATTCTGCAAAAAAGTTACCACCTTCATTTTCTTTAACAATACTTATATTCTATATGATCATACAATATATAATAGTTCCTTTTATTTTCAAAAGAATATACAGAAACATATTGAAACTGTATAGTTAGGGTCCTTTATAGTTCCTATTGTGTTGTCCTCTAATATCTGAAACACCTTTAGTATTTCCTTTTTTTTTTAAATAATATTTTCTGTATTCTTTTCTATAGCTACTTTTAAGTGCATGGATTAAAAATGCACACAGCATAGCAAGTGTGGGTGAATGCTAGCTTATTTGATAACTTCTCTGGTTTCAAAGTCTGAAGGAGTCATTCATGAATACATTAGTGACAAAAGGAAGGCTAGGGAAAATGTGTGCCCATTGCTGAACAAGATGGGGAACCTGGTTACACGGGACAGGGAAAAGGCTGAGGTACTGAATGCCTTCTTTGCCTCGGTCTTTACCATCAAGACTGGCCCTCAGGAATCCCAGGTCCCAGAGACCTGGGGGAAAGGCTGGAGGAAGGAAGATGGACCCATGGTGGGAGATGATCAGGTCAAGGAATACTTAAGCAAACTGGACATTCATAATTCATGGGCCCTGATGGGATGTACCCACAAGTACTGAGGGAGCTGGCAGATGTCCTCGCAAGGCCACTCTTGATAATCTTTGCTTGATCACGGTGACTGGGAGAAGTGCCTGAAGACTAGAGGAAAGCAAATGTCACTCTTATCTTCAAAAAGGGCAAGAAGGAGGACCCTGGGAACTACAGGCCAGTCAGCCCCACCTCGATGCCTGGGAAGGTAATGGAGCAGCTAATCCTGGAAACCATTTCCAGGTACATGAAGGACAAGAAAACCATCGGGAGGAGCCAGCATGGATTCACCAAGGGGAAGTCATGCTTGACCAACCTGATAAGCTTCTATAATGATATGACCAGCCTGATGGATGAGGGGAGAGCAGTGGATATAGTCTACCTGGACTTCAGTAAGGCCTTTGACACTGTCTCCCATAAGATCCCCATAGACAAGCTGTTAAAGTGGCCGTTGCTGGATGGGCAAACAGCGAGGTGGTTTGAAAACTGTCTGAATGGCTGGGCCCAGAGGGTGGTGGTCAGCGGCACAAAGTCTAGTTGGAGGCCAGTAGTAACTAGGGGCATACTGCAGGGGTCAGTACTGGACTCAGTCCTGTTCAGCGTTTTCATTAATGATCTGGATGATGGGGCAGAGCGTACCCTCAGCAAGTTTGCAGATGACACAAAACAGAGGGGCGTGGCAGATACACCAGAGGGTCTTGCTGCCATCCAGAAGGACCTGGACAGACTGGAGAAATGGGCAGAGAGGAACCTCATGCAGTTCAACAAGGGGAAGTACAAAGTCCTGTACCTGGAAAGGAACAACCCCAGGCACCGGTACATGCTGGGGGCCACCCAGCTGTAAAGCAACCTTGCAGAAAAGTCTATGGGGGTCCTGGGGGTCACCAAGTCGAGCATGAGCCAGCAATGTGTCCTTGCAGCAAAGAAGGCTAATGATATCCTGGGCTGCGTTAGGCAAGGTATTGCCAGCAGGTGGAGGGAGGTGATCCATCCCCTCTACTCAGCATTGGTGAGGCCACACCTGGAGTTCTGTGTCCAGCTCTGGGCTCCCCAGTACAAGAGAGACCTGGATCTACTGGAGAGAGTCCAACAAAGGGGCCACAAAAATGATTAAGGGACTGGAACATCTCTCCTATGAGGAGAGGCTGAGAGAGCTGGGACTGTTTAGCCTGGAGAAGAGAAGGCCCAGGGGTATCTCATCAATGTCTATAAATACCTGAAGGGAGGATGCAAAGAGGATGGATCCAGGCTCTTTTCAGTGGTGCCCAGTGACAGGACAAGAGGCAATGGGCACAAATGGAAACACAGGAGGATCCGTCTCAACATCAGGAAACACTTTTTTCTTTTTCTTTTTACTGTGTGGGTGATGGAGCAGTGGAACAGGTTGCCCAGAGAGGTTGTGGAGTCTCCCTCCTTGGAGATCTTCAAAAGCTGTTTGGACATGGTCCTGGGCAACCTGCTCTAGGTGTCCCTGCTTGAGCAGGAGGCTTGGACCAGATGACCTCCAGAGGGCCCCTTCCAACCTCAGGTATTCTTTGGTTCTCTGATTGTGTAGTTACTAATGTTTTAGAGTTGTGAAACCATACTTCTTTTTTTATAGGTTAGATGCTATAGCTAGAGATGCTGAGCTAGTTGATAAATCGGAAACAGACCTTAGATGTCTGGGAGAACTTGTACATAATGGATGCATTAAGGCTTTAAGGGACAATGCCTTTGGACAAGAAAGATCAGGTAAATTGTATTTGGGAGTTGGCAAGCGGAATAAAAAGTGTCAAGAGTTATGAACTATTCTTAAGATCTGATTATAACATTTATTTTCTTGGGGGAAAACAGAAACAAAAATGTTACTGTGCTTGGTGAATTAAAAACAAAATCCCCATTCCCTGTGTATTTTGTCACAGTGGAATGCGACATGATTTTGCTTTATCATGACATTTGTTATTAATCTACTAGTATTTGGAAGACCTTGAGATTCTGGAGTTTAGAGTGTTTGGTTAGAAAAAGTAAGTTTTTCTAATTGAATGTCATCTGCTATAGCATCAATCTGTTTTTTCTTTACGTTTGTGTATAACATACACCTAAAGGCTGAATATTTTAATAGTTTTGTCCTTTATTTTAAGGAGGTGGACTTGGGAAAGTTAAAGGCCCAACATTCCGAATATCAGGAGTGCAGGTGAATGCAAAGCTAGTCATCTCCCATGAAGAAGAATTGGCACCATTGCACAAATCCATTCCTTTAGATCCAGAAGAAAGGAAAAGGTATTTTTTTTATTCTCCTCCTAAAGGAAATAATTATCTAGAAAATTATTCAAGGCTTGTAAGCATATATTTAACCAATCCAGACTGTAAGCATGCTGGGACACCAGTGTTGCTTCATTCCCTGTAAGAACTGGCAGCATAATCTGATCCACATTCTTTGTTTATTCTTTCTTCCCTCTCCTTTGTATTCAGTATTTGCTTTGGCTTCTGAACTGTATTCACTGGGGCCTGGGTTCAGTTACTCTTAAGTATTTCAGAGTAGAAATTAGGCTTGTTGAGGAGCTGCTTTGTGTCACCTCTGCCTGAGGGAAAGCAATATCTGTCAAAGGGGAACAGATACTAATTGTTGGTGATAGTTTCAGCCCTCTGAACTTCTTAGCTTGCTGCCTTCTGTATCACAGTCCCTAGACTATGCTTATTCAGTTAGCAGTTACACAAGACTGATATTTTAAGCTTGTCTTCATTGTTAACCAATTCTGTCTCAATCCATGACCACAGATAGATATCTGTTGTTCTTTATATCTTAATCTAGATCTGCTTTAAAACTTGTTTCAGTACTGATTTCAATAAATATTTTATAGAAATTGTAAGGAAATCTGATGATAGTTATCTGGATTACTTACCTAAATATACCAGCATTTTAGTGGTGTAACATCTTTGTTTCTACTCTTAGCATGTTCCTTTCTCCCTTGCTAAGTTTGAGAAGATGGCTTATTTATGTTTCTAATTTTTTTTCTACTAGATATGTCATCCCATGCCACACCAAGGCAGCTCATTTTGATACAGATTGGGGTAAGGAAGATGATTCCAATCTGTTAATAGGTATCTATGAGTATGGTTATGGCAGCTGGGAAATGATAAAAATGGATCCTGATCTCAGCTTGACGCAGAAGGTATGTCATCTATGAAATTTCATGAAGGACTTTTTTTTTTTATGTTTAAGTAATAATACTAATAAGATCAGTTACTGAAAGAGCTTATTTTATGATCGCTGAAATTGCACAGATGTTAGGACAGTTGTACTCCTTTGTATTCTTGTTGTACATTTATTAGAATTCAAGATCTTGTGTATTCATTTGAATTATACCTTCTTATAGTCTGTTACATTATTTTTGTATATTTGGATCTCTGTCACTTGAATTTTCTCTCTTCCATCTGTTGTTTCCCTATTTTAGATGCTCTAGTTATGTTAATTTTATTCTTGATCTTTTGGAGGGAAGGCTGTTTTGGGGTTTTGGTTTGGTTTTCTCACCCCTCCTTTCTTTCCCATCCACAGTTTCTTTGCTTGAAACTGCCTCTCATTCACAACATGAGAATAGCTGTGTTCATTAGACAAGTAGTAGTGCAGTGTCTGCCTAGAAGTAGTGAGAAACAGATATTTAGGGAAAGACTGAAGTGAAGCAAACTCAGTGACATTGTCAACAACCTGTAGCTTTGGGATTTGAGAGGTCAGGATTGTATCCAAATCTGTTTAATGATATCCTACTGTTGTGGTTTAACCCGGCTGGCAGCTAAACACCACACAGCCGTTCGCTCACCCTCCCCCCTCCCTCTCTGCGATGGGGGAGAGAAACGGGAAAGTGAAGCCTGTGAGTTGAGATAAAGACAGTTTATTAAGACAGTAATATAATAATAACTATAATAATAATAATAGTGATAACGATAATAGTATTAATAATAATAATGTGTAAGAAAACAAGTGATGCACAATGCAATTGCTCACCACCCGCTGACCGATGCCCAGCCTATCCCCGAGCAGCCGGCCCCCCACCCCGGCCAGCCACCCCTATATATTGTTTAGCATGACGTCAGATGGTATGGAATACCCCTTTGGCCAGTTTGGGTCAGCTGTCCTGGGTCTGTCCCCTCCCAGCTCCTGCTGCACCCCCAGCCTGCTTGCTGGCAGGACAGAGCGAGAAGCTGAAAAGTCCTTGGCCTGGTGTAAACACTGCTCTGCAACAATTAAAACATCAGCATGTTATCAGCGCTCTTCTCATCCTAATCCAAAACATAGCACCCTACCAGCTACTATGAGGGAAAATTAACTCTGTCCTAACTGGAACCAGGACACCTACCCCTGCCTTCCATAATTTTGCCTGTTTTATGAAATCACTCGTTTATATTTTTGGCTTCTGAAATATTCTGTGGTAATGAGTTCTGCATTTAGAAGAAGCACAAGTCAGAACTAGATCTGTGGATGACAGTGGTACAGGAGCTCTGAATTTCTTAGATAAACTATGAAATTGGAAACAGAAATTTGAGGCTAGTTTTTTGAGTTTACTGTAAATTTTGTGAGGCCATTTCCAAGACTCTACATTACTTGTGTGTTTGCGGAAAATATATAACATTCAAGAAATTATACATTCCTTCAAGTGTGCTGTTATGCTTGCCAGGTATAGTTGGAGTGAATTGGTTTTCTACCTTTTTTTTTAATGCAGCTTCCAAATTTGATAATGTGTACTTATAGTTGATACTACCATTGCTCTCTTCAGATTTTACCTGATGATCCAGACAAGAAACCCCAGGCCAAGCAATTACAGACCCGTGCAGACTACCTCATTAAATTACTGAATAAAGACCTTGCAAGAAAGGAAGCACAGAGACTTGCTGGTGCAGTAAGTAAAGCTTGACATTCAGTAGCGAGATAACATATTATGCTTATGGGCATATCAATAGATCCTTCTTTTTCCTTAGTTCTACTCTTTGTGCAATTTTCTCCATATTGCTAATCACATTATATGAGACTAACTTGAGGAATGAATTGCAAGTTTAATATTGTTTTATTGTCTCTTATTTGTATATATACTCTACTGTTGCACTAGGTTCAGTCTCCAGTCCTGCGAACAGTGTTAGTCGTTAGTGTTAACAAATACAATTAATGTTTTATTTAACATAAAAACAATTTTTTTTCTGCAACTATGGTGCAGATACTTGTCAGTTCACATAATAAAGGTACTGATTTGCATTCAGGGCAATTCAAAGAGGAGGAAAACAAGAAGTAAGAAGAGTAAAGCAACAAAGGCTGCAAAAATAAAAGAAGAAATAAAAAGTGACTCCTTGTCACCACCCTCAGAAAAATCTGATGAAGATGATGAAGATAATGAGGTAAACATCTTTCATATGGTAAAGATGGGTTATTCAGTTGTTTATTAGTAACACTTTCAATTTGATCTGCTGTTTGACTTAATAAAATTGAAACACTTGAATGGCATTCTCCTTCTGTGGCAGATAACATTGCATCAATATAATCACATGGAAGACTGTATCTATTTTAATTTAATGATAAGCCTGTAGCTGAGGCATTTATGATTAGTTGTCCAAATTATTATGTCCTAAAAGAATGTTGTAGCCCAATTACAAGTGACATCATGCAATTTCAATGCTCTTTAAACGCTTGAGCATTGTATCTGCTAGAAATGTAATTTTAATGTAACGTGAAAACTCAATCATCATAAATACTCCAATGTTTCTGACTAATCCGTTGTTACTACTGATAATGATTCTTCAGGTAGCGACTTTTTTCAGGCTCAGGAAAAAAAATCAAGCTTGATTAGAAAGCACAGCATGAATAAATGATGTTTTGATACATACAAGTGAATGTTCCTGTATATGTCAAGGGTTTCATTATTCTAATAGACTACTTGACTTTCTTATATTTTTATTACTTCCAATGAATTCCTTTAGGCCTCTGTTTTTGTTGGGTCACTTATTTAAATTTATCACACAGCAGAAATCACTGGGGGGACGGGGGACAAAACAGATCACAGAATCACAGAATTGTAGGGGTTGGAAGGGACCTCAAGAGATCATCGTGTCCAACCCCCCTGCCAAAGCAGGTTCCCTAGAGCCAAAGCAGGTTCCCTAGAGATGATGAAGTCTAGGGGCTGGCCATGTTGCTCACCTAATTTTGTGACTTTGAAGGTAGATAAAAGAACGCCAGATTCTTCAGAACACCTCTGGAAAAGAGGAAGTTGGAACTCCGTTCCCTTTTCCTGTGACTGTGAATGTTTAATTTGTGGTCAGTAAAAAAGTTACTAGAAGAAAGCTAAACAAAACAGAGGTCTTTTATCCTCACCATCACTTGAGTGCCCTCAAAAATCAGCTGTTTTCTGATGCCTACTTCCTTATTGATTTTAGCTCTTTAAAGCTTAACTACCTTTTACAGGGGCAGATTTCTTTGGGGATATGGAAGTTAAATGGGCTTAATCTCTCACCCCCCATTACCACTGCCTAATCAATACTTGTTTTGTGTCGCATCAAGGAAATGAGTGAGTAGTCCTCATTTTTCTTTGCAACTGTATCCAGCTCTAGTTGATAGGTAATAAACCTAAGAAATCACACACATACTAAAAAGTAAATTTTTATTTGATGGTTACAAAACTTGTATAGCTAAGAACTCAGTTGGATGTGATATATATGCTTGTGTATTGCAGGATGAGATTGTTTCAGTGAAACATCCGCATAAAAAAGTAAAAGCAGAAAAAGAAAATGAAGAAAAGCATGAGCCAGATATTGGTATAAAAAAGGAAGCTGAAGAAAAAAGAGAGACAAAAGAAAAGGAAATTAAGAGGGATTTGAAAAGGGAGAAAAAAGAAAAGGAGGATAAGAAAGAATTTAAATATATTAAAGAAAAGAGAGAAAACAAAGTAAAGGAATCCACACAGAAAGAAAAAGAAGTAAAGGAAGAGAAGGTAACTAGGTTTACTTTTCTTATATAGCACTAGAAAAGGCCACCAGCTTTTGTGAATGATTTTGAGTTGAAAAGGTATTTTGGATCACTTTACAGTTGTCATTACATTGAAATCTTTTGTGTCATTTGAAGTTTTATTTTTACCACTTGCAACTACAAAGACAGGCAAATGAAATGGGAAATTGCCCCTTTAAAGATACATAGCTTAATGGGACCGTGAATGCAAGTAATATAAGAAACTCTTTCCATTTCCAAACTTTTCCATTCTCATTCTCCATCCCTCAGAGAGAGAAAATAAAATGTACCATAATTGAATGTCAGAATATATTTTTCTTGCTATTACTGAAGAGAATGCAGTAATTATGGTGATTGCCTAATTACAGTATAATTCCAGTCCAAAAATAAGGTTTGCTGATCAGATACATTTTCATATTTATTCTTAGGTAAATGAAATCAAATCTGAAAATAAAGAAAAAAATAAAAAAGTTCCATTGTTGGATATTCCAGTTCATATTACTGCAACTAGTGAACCAGTTCCTATATCTGAAGAATCTGAAGAACTGGATCAGAAGACATTCAGTGTGGTAAGTCCCTTGTTGATAACTTAGTGTTTACACTTGATATTCTAAATGAACACAATTTCGGATGTTCTTGATTCTGCTAATTAGGCATTATAACAAAGATATCTATTGTCAGTAAAATCTCAGAACAATGAAGGATTATCTATACGATACTAAAATCAGTTTTGTTTTCGGGTCAGCAGTTTTGTTTTATTGTATTTATGCGGTATAGTGAGGAATATTTGTCCATTGGTCTGTGCACTGAATAGTTTTAAAATACAGACTATAAAGATCCATAATCAAGAATAACTCGTGTCCTTCTTAAAGGACAGAAACAAATGAGTTTTAACACAGTTGTTGTAGCCACTGGCCTGACCTTATCAAATACCCCTTTGTTCTTTGTAAGCGAATGAGAAAAATTAAGTTTCAAAGTTGATCTTGAAGTATTACAGACTTCCTGTGTTAGACACAGGAAGGAACAAATCCAAAAGTCCTTAGAAATATCTTGCCAGAGTGATCTCTCTGATACAAAAATAAAATAAAATAAAATAAAAACAATTAAATCACTACTTTTGACCACAACAGGATCAATATTGGAAGAAAAAAAGTTAGGTAAACTCAATCTATACAATTTTATAGGTTGATTGGGACCTTTGGAAAGGTGCCAAGGAGTTATTCTGAGCAGCTAATTTTCTGCTGTGGAACTTCTATCATTCAGTTTTCAACAGTTGTCTGCTACTGCCAGATGGGTCTACTGGATCTACTGTAATGTTAACTGTGAGAGGCAAATTATCTTGTTTTCTCATCGGTATGGTAACTGACCAGTATGTGGGTTTGGGGGATTGATTTTTGTTTGTTTTGTTGTTGTTGTTTTTTAATCTAAACATTATAAGCAAATTGTCCATGATTTTCAGGATATCTTATATGTGGCTAGGTGACTGAAAATCACTTGATTCCCATGTATAGTTATGCTTCTCTGATCACCTCTACATTAACTTAAGCAATGCACTCTGTAAACTGTCTTTAAAAGGTTGCTTTAAGCTGTGGTTAGTGCAATATATAATGTAGCTGTTTAATAAATTAATGGCATGAACTGGCAATGGAACAACAGCTTCACTGATTTCTGAATTATCCCTTGATGTTGATAGGGGAGCGGAGATGTTCTTCAAAAGCCCTCAGTTTTGATTCGGGATCCAGGAGGTTCCTGGAATGCATTGATGATAACTTCCTTCTCTAAGTGATAGAGGAGCCAACAAGGAGAGGTGCTATGCTGGATCTCATTCTCACCAACAAGGAGGGGCTGGTGGAGAATGTGAAATTCAAGGACAGCCTTGGCTGCAGTGACCATGAGATAGTGCAGTTTAGGATCCTGAGGGCAGTGAGGAAGGAGTACTGTGTTCAGCTCTGGGGCCCTCAGCACAAGAAGGACACGGAAGTATTAGAATGAGTCCAGAAGAGGGCCACAAAGATGATCAAGGGGCTGGAGCACCTCTCCTATGAAGACAGGCTGAGAGAGCTGGGGTTGTTCAGCCTGGAGAAGAGAAGGCTCCAGGGAAACCTTATAACAACATTACAATACCTAAAGGGGGCCTACAGGAAAGCTGAAGAGGGACTCTTTATCAGGGAGTGTAGAGATAGGGCAAGGAGTAATGGCTTTAAACTAAAAGAGGGTAGATTTAGATTAGATATTAGGAAGAAATTCTTTACTGTGAGCGTGGTGAAGCACTGGAACGGGTTTCCCAGAGAAGTTGTGGATGCCCCATCCCTGGAAGTGTTTAAGGCCAGGTTGGATGGAGCTTTGATTAACCTGGTCTAGTGGAAGGTGTCCCTGCCCATGGCAGGGGGGTTGGAACTAGATGATCTTTAAGGTCCCTTCCAACCCAAACCATTCTTTGAATGTATGTTTCTATGATATACAGACTTGCCTCTTTTCCGTAGTGGGAGCAATTCTAATTTGTGTTTGTGTATAGAACATTTTTGGACAGGCCCTCTCTTCTGGAATGTATATTCATCATTAAGCCATAGTCAGATGCAGTCTAATTAGTATGTTTACCTTTTCAAATGGAAATATACCGATGAGGGTTGTTGAAGCCAACTCATTTGACTTCTCTGCCACGTGACAGGTAGAATATGCATTTCATCTGTCTACTTTGCTGTTGTGATTGGATGGTATTTCCAAGCAAGTGTCTTTAATTTAAAACATGCTTACTGGTTTATCTCCATCTATTATTAATACATTTGAATTAGTGTGAAAATTCAGAAACACACATATTAAATGTATATATGGGTACATCTGTGTTGTACACTGTTGCTAATTTAGGCATACCTAAAGTAGCTTTATCCTAGATAGGTTAGTTTCTCTTAATATCTGCATAGAACTCGGGCTTATAAACTGCTCAGAGAAGGAATGTTGATCTTCTGCTGAATGCCAAGTTTAATTGTTGCAGAAAGTATCTACTTGAAATATACTGAATCTTGACACTGAGTTTGTATAGCTTTCAAAGTCCTAAAAAGTAAAATAAATCTTATCCTATATACTCGTGCTGTTAAACCCATGATTTTAAAACTGCGTTATAATAATTCTTTTCCCTCTGATTTTTTTTATATTAAATTAGTGTTTTATTTAATATCTGTGTTGCATATAATCTAATGCTTTCATATAGGAATAAATTTTCTACTTGGTTTCAAATACTTCTTTTTCCAAATTAAACCTCTTGTAAAACTAAATGTAATGAGCTGTGAGTGAAGTCTTTTTCATTTTCATTTTTCATTTTTTAGATCAGTACTGTCTTTGCCTGTATAAATAGCACAGTAAGGGTGGGTCATGTTGTAGATTTTTTTTCCCATTTGAATTAATGTATTTCTTTTTTTCCATTTTACAGTGCAAAGAAAGAATGAGGCCTGTCAAAGCAGCATTGAAACAACTGGATCGACCAGAGAAAGGCCTTTCTGAAAGGGAACAGCTAGAACATACTAGACAGTGCCTAATCAAAATTGGGGACCATATTACTGAATGTCTAAAGGAGTACCCAAATCCCGAACAAATTAAACAATGGAGAAAGTAAGTTATTCTACATGATTTTTCTTGGAAAAAGGAAAATCCATAATAGCTTCTATTAAGCCGAATATTTTTTTAATTATTTCTCTTGTTTCTTATTTCTTTCTTGTATTTTTTTGCTGTTTTAAATAAATACTTATAAAAAAGATGAATGTAAATGGCCCCAGCTTTTAATGGATTCACATTTTCATACTTGCATAGCAATGCATTTTGTCCAGTAGTGGAGTCATCTTATTTCGTCAAACAAAAATCAAACAAAATAACTGTATTTAGAGTGTATTTAATGCTTAGATAAAAGAGTTCTTATCATTAAAAAAAAAACTTTTTTTTCAACTTTGAGGGTTTTATATTCGTGCTAAAAATAGGCCTTTATTAAATTTGTGTGTTGAAGTTTTAATGATTTTGAACTTCAGAATCATTTCTTTTTAAAAATATATATAGTTTAAAATGTAATAACATATAAACTATGACTTTCTAAAAACATTTATTGAAATGTACTCAGAGGTGTACTCAGAAAAAATCCTGTTTGATATTTGTAGGAAATAAGGCATGTAGGTCAAATGTCTTACTCTATAAGAGATTTCAAGTTTGGAAGAATCATTACTGGGTAGTAAATACTCAGGTTTTCTGACATATTTCAGAAGGCTTTCACAAGAAATAGAAAATTAGGCAATTTTTAGGCAATTGCACAAATCATTCTGTTAACAGAATTGTCATGAATACTACTTTTCATGCACACTGCATTTTGAAGTTGTGATAAATATTACAGAATGATAAATTATTAAAGGAATTCATTTTTCAAATGTTTGAAATACAACTAAGTAATGTTTGCTGTGCAGCTAGGTAATATTCTGTGTAATGGACTTCACAATTATTTCAGTTTACTGAAGTACTGTTGAAATAATATAAGTCCATGTTCTCTTGTATGGTACAAGAAAAACTAATATGGAAGAATTATAACCTCTCTTTCTTTCTCCTCAGAAACTTGTGGATTTTTGTCTCCAAGTTTACAGAATTTGATGCCAGAAAGCTGCACAAGCTGTATAAACATGCAATCAAAAAACGCCAAGAATCTCA
Organism: Anser cygnoides; assembly: GCF_040182565.1. Lineage (NCBI taxonomy): Eukaryota > Metazoa > Chordata > Aves > Anseriformes > Anatidae > Anser > Anser cygnoides. The sequence continues at coordinate 1,166,577 of NW_027103069.1, read as the reverse complement.
GGTAATACTTTAAAACTGTCTGTATACAAATATGTATTCTAATTATTATAACTTTTTTTTAGATTATCAATTTAATAGATTATCAGGATGTCCTGATTTCAGCTAGGATAGAGTTAATTTTCCTCCTAGTAGCTGGTAGGGTGCTATGTTTGGGATTTAGGATGAGAATAATGTTGATAACACACTGATACTGTAATTGTTGCAGAGCAGTGCTTACACTAAGCCAAGGACTTTTCAGCTTCACACACTGTCCTGCCAGTGGGCAGGCTGGGGGTGCAGCAGGAGCTGGGAGGGGACAGACCCAGGACAGCTGACCCAAACTGGCCAAAGGGATATTCCATACCATATGATGTTATGCTGAACAATTAATATGGGGTGGCTGACCAGGGTGGGGGGGAACTGCTGCTCAGGGTCTGGCTGGGCACTGGTCCGTGGGTGGTGAGCAACTGCATTGTACATCTCTTATTTTGTACACATTATTAGTAGTAATACTATTATCATTATTATTATTATTTTCCTTTCTTTTCTGTCCTAATAAACTGTCTTTATTTCAACCCACAAGCTTTTACTTTTTTCCGATTCTCTCCCCCATCCCACTGCGGGGGGAGGTTGAGCGAATGGCTGTGTGCTGCTTAACTGCTGGCTGGGTTAAACCACAACAAAGGAAAAATAACAAAATGATTAACCTGAAGAGTATTTTTCTGTTCATTGTAAACTAGTCTATTTTGTTAGGATATTTTCTGAAGAATTCAGATGCAACTTTGGGATTTATCAATTACAGTTTCTGTAATTGTCTCTTTCAGCAACATAATGATCAGAACATTAGCAGCAATGTGAATACACAAGTAATTAGAAATCCAGGTAAGAAATCTTAAGTATATTCTTGTGCTATGTACCTTAAATGTGGGATGTAAAATGAAATAAGTTTTAAAAATGTCTCCTAGAACTCCCATATTGCTGGATATAATAGGGATAGGCTGACTTGGCATAACTTCACTAGTTTGCTGATGAAATTCAACTGAACAGAGACTGAACCTGGTACTTACTGATTTTAGTAGCAAGTTATTTGGCCGTTCTTTTAAAATAAATAAAAAGCAAATATTTGTATTTAATTTTGGCAAGGGAGAGAGGCCTACTCAAAACTTGTAAACTTCTTGGAGGCTCTGTGCATATTTGTAGCAGTTGTAATGTCACCATGGCTTCAGGAAATCTGGGATGTCTTTTATTGTTGACAAAATCAGTTTTTCTGTGCTCCCACACTTACCTTCTTTTAATACTTATTTTTATATCATGTAATGTAAAACCTTGAGTATGTTATCATTGGTTTAAAATGAGCATAATGTGTTTTAGGAATACCATTAAAAATCTTTCATTAATAAGTTGTACCTTTAAAACTGACGTTCATGATACAGCTCTCTCTCCTTAGAGAGGAACTTCCAACCATTCTGCCTAAAAGTGCACTGTTGAAGGCATATGGTCTCTACTCACCTCTCATTTGGACCACACTCATCCTCTCCATTCAGTTTATAAGGCTGAAAAGCTTAGCTTCTCAGCCTTACATATTCCTAGCTTGCATGCCTTCTATTTACTTCTGAGGTCTCTCTCAGTTCACTCACATTAGTGCATTTGTCTTTAAACTGTTTAGATCTTCTTTCTGTCAAATGATAATGTCATTTTCATATTGCTTTAAATCTGACAGATAGAAGTGCTGTTTGAATTAGGTGAAGAAAAAATGTATAGTGTATAAGACTTCCTTATAGAATCATAGAATCATTAAGTTTGGAAAAGACCTCCAAGATCATCTGGTTCAACCACCCCCTACCACCAATATCACCTACTAGACCATGTCCCTGAGCACCACGTCCAACCTTTCCTTAAACACCCCAGGGATGGTGACTCCACCACCTCCCTGGGCAACCTGTTCCAATGTCTGACTACTCTTTCTGAAAAGAAATGTCTCCTAATTTCCAACCTGAAACTTCCCTGGTGCAACTTGAGGCCGCTCCCTCTAATCCTATCGCTAGTTATCTGGAAGAAGAGGCCGACCCCCAGCTCCCCACAACTTCCTTTCAGGTAGTTGTAGAGAGCAATAAGGTCTCCCCTGAGCCTCCTCTTCTCCAGACCAAACAACCCCAGTTCCCTCAGCCGCTCCTCATAGGACTTGTGTTCCAGGCCCTTCACCAGCTTTGAAGCCCTTCTCTGGATACGCTCCAGGGCCTTGATGTCTTTCTTGAAGTGAGGGGCCCAAAACTGAACACAGTACTCAAGGTGCGGACTCACCAGAGCTGAGTACAGGGGGACGATACTCTCCCTGGTCCTGCTGGCTACACTATTCCTGATACTAGCCAGGATGCCGTTGGCCTTCTTGGCCACCTGGGCACACTGCTGGCTCATGTTCAGGCGAGCATCGTCCAACACCCCCAGATCCTTTTCCTCTGCACAGCTTTCCAGCCACTCTGCCCCAAGCCTGTAGCGTTGCATGGGGTTGTTGTGGCCAAAGTGCAGGACCCGGCACTTAGCCATGTTGAACCTCATCCCATTGGCCTCTGCCTTTCGATCCAACCTGTCCAGGTCCCTCTGCAGGGCCTTCCTACCCTCCGGCAGATCGACACTTCCCCCCAACTTGGTGTCATCTGCAAACTTCCTGAGGGTGCACTCAATTCCCTTATCCAAATCATCAATAAAGATATTCAAGAGGATGGGCCCCAACACCGACCCCAGGGGAACACCACTCATGACTGGTCACCAGCAGGATTTCACTCCATTCACCACTACTCTCTGGGCCCGGCTGTCCAGCCAGTTTTTAACCCAGCAAAAAGTGTACCTGTCCAAGCCATGGGCTGCCAGCTTCTCCAGGAGAATACTGTGGGAGACTGTGTCAAAGGCTTTGCTGAAGTCTAGATAGACTATGTCAACAGCCTTTCCCTCATCCACCAGGCGGGTCACTTGGTCATAGAAGGAGATGAGGTTGGTCAGGAAAGTCCTGCCTTTCATGAACCCATGCTGACTGGGCCTGATTCCCCCATTGTCCCGCAGATGCTGTGTGTTTTCATTCAAGATGACCTGCTTCATCACCTTTCCTGTCACCGAGGTCAGGCTGACAGGCCTGTAGTTCCCTGGGTCCTCCTTATGGACCGTTCTTATAGATGGGTGTCACAGTAGTAAGTCTCCAGTCATCTGGGACCTCTCTGGATGACCACGACTCCTGATAGATGATGGAAAGCGGCCCAGCAATCATATCTGCCAGCTCCCTCAGCACCCTCAGGTGGATCCCATCTGGCCCCATGGACTTGTGACAGTCCAGGTGGAGCAGCAGGTCTCTAACTGTTTCCACCTGAGTTGTGGGGGGTTTCTTCTGCTCCCTGTCCCAGACTTCCAGGTCAGGAGGCTGAGTACCCCAAGGATAAGTGGTCAGACTAGTAAAGACAGATGTAAAGAAGCTCAGCCTTTTCCTTATCCTTTGTAGTCATGTTTTCCCCTGCATCCAGTAAAGGATGGAGATTCTCCTCTTACTGTTAATGTATTTGTAATAACATTTTTTGTTATCCTTAACCATAGTGGCCAGGTTGAGCTTGTGCTGGGCTTTAGCCTTTAAGGCTTATAACCTTTATCTACTTTATTAAACAGATGTCGAATTAATGAAAGAGAATACAAACCATGATGACAGTAGCAGGGACAGTTATTCTTCTGATAGACATTTGTCACAATACCGTGATCATCATAAGGACAGGCATCAGGGAGATGCTTGTAAGAAAACTGACTCTAGGAAAAGGCCCTATTCAGCCTTCAGCAATGGAAAAGATCATAGAGAGTGGGATCACTACAAACAAGACAGCAGGTAAGTTGCTTCAGCAATTGTAAAGTCTCTTAAGAATTCCCTTCCTGTAGCTTGCTTGTAGTAAGCAACAGTGTGTTTTTTTTTTGTCTTTTTTTTGATTAATACAGAATTGCAAAGAAATTTCTCTAATGCACTTCTGTTGAATTGACATAATTGTAGTTCTTACTGTGTGTTCAGTAATACTAATATAAGGGTGTTTTGTTTGTTTGTTTGTTTCAGATACTATAGTGATAGTAAACATAGGAAGTTGGATGACCACAGGAGCAGAGATCACAGGTCAAACCTGGAAGGAAGTTTAAAAGATAGTAGGCCTCATTCAGATCACCGTTCCCATTCAGACCACAGGATGCATTCAGATCACTGTTCAATTTCAGAGTACAGCCATCATAAATCTTCCAGAGATTATAGGTACCACTCAGACTGGCAAATGGACCACAGAGCTTCTGGTAGTGGCTCAAGGTCACCATTAGATCAGAGGTCTCCTTATGGTTCAAGATCTCCATTTGAACGCTCATCTGATCACAAAAATACACCTGAACATACATGGAGTAGCCGAAAAACATAACAAAGACTGACATTTTCTGGACCTTCTTTTAGCCATATACAGTAAGCTAACACAGTAATTGCCTTATGTGACTTGAAAGACTGGATATTCTATCAGTAGCAGCATTGTTACTTCTTCCCAGGATGCAAGGTCTATTATCCCAACAAAAGAAAAATATTTTTGTATTTAAAGTTTATGCTGCACAGTGCTGCAAATGTTGTGGTACTTTTTCTCTCTCTCTCTTTTTTTTTTTACAGGGACCTCAACACTATCCCATCAAGACTGGATCTTATAAAACTGTTTTTAGGCTGAACACAGTTTAAATTGTTTATAAATGAATTTTTAAACACTGCCATATGATCATGTTTCAAGAAGGAATGAGGAGTTTGCTTTGTTTTCTTAGTAAAGAATTCTCACTTTCCAAAACTGTATGTTTACATTGTACACTGCAACCACCTTGCCGCTTTTCATAACAAGCTCGAATATTTAAATTCTTTATCTATAACTGTAACATAGCCAGGATTTCTTCTGTTTGTGATCAGTTGTAATAATGCCTTTTTACAAAAAAACCCCACCAAACATAAATAAATCACTGCAAATTACTGCAAATTAATTAAATTAACTTTTTTTTTCTCTTGTTCCTTTCCCCACCAGCTCAGGCCTTCTTGTCACAAGTATGAAAAAAAGTCAGTGTGCTAATTCTTTTTAATAAAATATCTTGATGAAACCACTGTTCAGAATGTAGAAATGGGGAAAGGGAACATTTTTATTCCATTTGTGCCCCTTTTTTATTTGATAATTCAGATACATGGTTTTTTTTTTTGTTTGTTTCTATTAAACTGTCAATATTGTGATTTGTTGTAATGAAATGATGAGAAATATTGAATTAAATTGTGTTCTGGAAAGTATTTTTCCGGTCCATTAGTTTTAAAGGAGGAGTGTTCAATATCTGAACACTTAAGAATCAAAATTAGCCAAAATTTATTGTACATCCATTTGTTTTCCTTCTTAAAATGGGCAATAATGGCAAATGTGCTATGCAGCCAGATAATATTTTAGAAGATTTGAATGACTTTATTAATAGAATTGTTACAATGCACACTGATTGTACATAGATAACATCTATCTGACAAATTAAATTTAAACTAAAAGTGTGTGTGGGCTCTTGTTTTTAGCTGGTATTTTTCTACAGTGTACATTTCTCATATTAAACTATGTACTAAATTTTAGTACACAACATAATTAGGGAAGATAAATGTCTACAGTGGCGTGTGGTTGGAGCTACTCTGTTGCTTCAGTTTTTCTTGTCTTACAACGTGTTGAGCGTTTTTTCTGATTAATTATGTTTACAGGAACAAATCGACAAATCTGGTGGCCTTCTATGATGGGATTACAGATAATCCCTTCTATGATGGGATTATTGGTAGATAAGGGAAAAGCAACTGCTGTCATCTACCTGGACTTGTGCAAAGCATGCAACGCTTTCTCACACAATATCCTTGTCTCTAAATTGATAGATGGATCACTCAGTGGCTAAGGAATTGGCTGGATCGTCACACTCAAAAAGTTGCAGTCAACGGCTCAACGTCCAGGTAGAGAACAGTGATGAGTGGTGTCCCTCAGGGCTTGGTATTGGGACCAGTGCTGTTTAACATATTTGTCGGTGACATGGATGGTGGGATTGAGTGCAACCTCAGCAAGTTTGCTGATGACACCAACCTGTGTGGCGCGGTCGACACGCTGGAGGGAAGGGATGCCATCCAGAGGGACCTTGACAGGCTTGAGAAGTGGGCCTGTGCAAACCTCATGAAGGTCATGTGTAAGGTCCTACACCTGGCTCAGGGCAATCCAAGCACAAATACAGACTAGGTGGAGAATGGATTGAGAGCAGCTCTGAGGAGAACTTGGGAGTTCTGGTTGATGAGAAGCTTGACAAGAGCAGGCAATGGGCACTCGCAGCCAAGAAAGCCAGCCGTATCCTCGGTTGCATCAAAAGAAGCATGACCAGCAGGTCAAGGGAGGAGATTCTCCCTCTCTTCTCTGCTCTCGTGAGTACTGTGTTCAGCTTTGGGGCCCCCAATATAAGAAGGATATGTACCTATTAGAATGAGTCCAGAGGAGGGCCACGAGGATGATCAAAGGGCTGGAACACCTCTCCTATGAAGACAGGCTGAGGGAGCTGGAGTTGTTCAGCCTGCAGAAGAAAAGGCTCTTGGGAGACATTATAGTGGCCTTCCAGTACTTTCAGGGGGCTTACAGGAAAGAGGGGGAGGGCCTCTTTGTCAGGGCATGTAGTGATAGTGTGAGAAACAAAGTTGTGTGTTTTTGTAGTAGAACATGTTTTTGCAGTGTAAAATTCCACTAACCTTGCATATTCAAAAGTGATTCTGCAGGCATAACAGAGGCATAGCAGTGGGGAGTATATTAAGCAGATAAGGGGAAGGTCCCACTGTCCCAAAATAAGGAGAATAGCTAAGAAAAACAAGATGAGCAGTGCCAAATCAGTAAAAACAAAAATCACGGGCCTTCTAGCCATGAGATAAGAAGGAAAAAAAAAGGAAAAGGAGAAATTAAAGGTTGGTGAAAAAAAATTGTACATATATGGTATAATAATAAGGATCGAGTAGTTTGTGAACCTGTAGTACTCAGCTTATGAGGAAACAGGGGAGGAATCAAGCGTCAGGTAATAGGGAATATAAGGTTATGATATACTTTGCTGTGCGCTCCTGCTTGCAGGACGTCCACCATTGCAATCGTGAATAAAAATGCTACTTCACTGAGATCCTTGTCTGAACCTGTGTTATTGGCTACAGATTGTTTCTCACAAACTGGGAGCTCATCCGGGATCCAGTAACCTTCTGGGGAGCCCCATTACCACCGCAGCAGGACGGCATGCCCCACTGATTTCAGCAGTCCTGTGCCTTGGTGATGGTGGTTCTGCAGAGAGCTGACAAAGGAACCGAGACTGGTGAAGAAGGCAGGATCGGTGAAGAATTAGGGAAGAAAGGAAGGTAGGCACTCCGGTTTCGAGAATTGACCTGGTAACTGTGCACAGACCGAGGTAAGAAATATTAAGTATTGCCTTGGTGGTCAGATAAGACTCTTGTGTGAAGTGTGATGGGGATGTACTTTTGTACGAAGCGAGTGTGGAGTCCCGATCCCTGATTCCGTAGCTCTGTGATGGGTGCGGCCGGAGATGTATGAAATGAAAGTTAAAAGTGAGAAAGGAAGAGTCTTGGGGAAGTCTGGAGTACGGTACCCCCCTTGCACGGTAAAATGCTTGGCAGTACACCCCCATTTTCTAGAACTGGAATGTTAGTGTGTGGTACCCTGCAGGAGGAAAAAATTCTGTAGCAGCACACTGACAAGGACTAGGAAAAATGGGAAATAAGGGTTCCAGGGGACAGGGAGATATTCCTGGGGCAGTGCCTACTGACAGTCCTTCAGGAAGAATGATAAGAAATTGGAAAAATAATCCCAAAATTAGGGGAAATGATAAAAAGAAAATGATTAAATACTGTGTATTAATCTGGACAAAGGAACCAATTAAGAAAACAGCAGTATTTTGACCAAAATTCCGGTCTGATGAATATTCGGGCTTTAAATTTATATGTAAGCAATAAGACTCCTTTTTTGGAGGAGTTATGCTGCTTGCTGGGTGCAGGGGGTAAGTCAGTTTTTATTGAAAAAGGGTTGGGACCAGGAGAAAGAAGAGTCAGAGGGAAGGATGGGTCGATGGGAACCCTTGGATAATTTACCCCTTCCCTCTAATCTTAATATTGCATTGGTGGCAGCAGCAGCTACTCCAGGAAGGGAGTCAGGGACTGAATTAACACTGTCCCTAGAGAAGGAGTGCACTCTAGGCTCTAGCAAGAATTAGAACAAGGAAGAAGAGAGAGATTGAGAATTTCCCCTTCCCTGATACTAACAGTACTAACACTCCTATGTATCCTCTTAGGGAGGCCCCAGTGAGGCAAGGACAAATAGGTTATGTGACCCCCCCCCCCCCCCCCCCCCCCCTTACCAGTAGAGAGGTTAGGAGTTTTAAGAAGGAAATGAAGTCTCTGACTGAGGACCCTATAGGACTAGTGGAACAGTTGGATCAGTTTCTAAGGCCTAATTTGTATTCCGGGGGGGGGGGGGGGGGGGGGGGGGGGGGGGGGGCGGCACGAAATGTCAATCTTGAGTATGCTATTCACTGGAGAAGAACAGAAGAATGTTTAGGAGGGGAATGATTAGGTGGGCAGCTATGCAAGAATGGGAGAGAACCACCACCACCCCAGACTGGGAGTAATGTCGATAGGCAGAAATATCCACTTATCCAGCTGGGTTAATAACAACCCACAACACAGAAATCATATGAGAAGTTTGGGTTCAGAATGAGAAAGTACTCGGGGATGAATCTTAAGGACCTAGTAGCCCAAGGGCTCTTGAAAGCTCATTTTGTGATTAAAGCCTGGCAAGATATACAGGAAAAGCTCCAGAAGGTGGGAGGATGGAGTGAACAGTCACTGGAGGCCCTCCCGCGGGAGGCCCTGAAGGTGTATGTCAGGAGGGGAGATGAGAAGGAAAAGCAGAGAGTGAAACTGATGGTATTCACAGCATACCAGGTAGTGAGGCAGAGGGTTGGAGATAGAGGAAGAAAACTCTCAGCAGGAGTCGGGCCCAGGATGGAAGGGAGAGGAAGAGAAACGAAGGAATGGCAGGCAAGGAACGCTACCTGTGTTGCAGCCTAAATCCTAGCAGGGACAGGCTTTGAGAAGATGATTTAAGCATGGCTGGGCCGGCCACTTCAAATAGGAGAATCCGTAGTGGAAGAAGAAGAGATTGTTTGCTGTTATAAATTCAGAATAGGGGAGTCAGAGCTTCTTAGAAAGCTAATCCCATTGAGTCCCAAGCCATGGGCTGCCAGCTTCTCCAGGAGAATACTGTGGGAGACTGTGTCAAAGGCTTTGCTGAAGTCTAGATAGACTATGTCAACAGCCTTTCCCTCATCCACCAGGCGGGTCACTTGGTCATAGAAGGAGATGAGGTTGGTCAGGAAAGTCCTGCCTTTCATGAACCCATGCTGACTGGGCCTGATTCCCCCATTGTCCCGCAGATGCTGTGTGTTTTCATTCAAGATGACCTGCTTCATCACCTTTCCTGTCACCGAGGTCAGGCTGACAGGCCTGTAGTTCCCTGGGTCCTCCTTATGGACCGTTCTTATAGATGGGTGTCACAGTAGTAAGTCTCCAGTCATCTGGGACCTCTCTGGATGACCACGACTCCTGATAGATGATGGAAAGCGGCCCAGCAATCATATCTGCCAGCTCCCTCAGCACCCTCAGGTGGATCCCATCTGGCCCCATGGACTTGTGACAGTCCAGGTGGAGCAGCAGGTCTCTAACTGTTTCCACCTGAGTTGTGGGGGGTTTCTTCTGCTCCCTGTCCCAGACTTCCAGGTCAGGAGGCTGAGTACCCCAAGGATAAGTGGTCAGACTAGTAAAGACAGATGTAAAGAAGCTCAGCCTTTTCCTTATCCTTTGTAGTCATGTTTTCCCCTGCATCCAGTAAAGGATGGAGATTCTCCTCTTACTGTTAATGTATTTGTAATAACATTTTTTGTTATCCTTAACCATAGTGGCCAGGTTGAGCTTGTGCTGGGCTTTAGCCTTTAAGGCTTATAACCTTTATCTACTTTATTAAACAGATGTCGAATTAATGAAAGAGAATACAAACCATGATGACAGTAGCAGGGACAGTTATTCTTCTGATAGACATTTGTCACAATACCGTGATCATCATAAGGACAGGCATCAGGGAGATGCTTGTAAGAAAACTGACTCTAGGAAAAGGCCCTATTCAGCCTTCAGCAATGGAAAAGATCATAGAGAGTGGGATCACTCATGTCAGTGAACACATCATGTCAGTGAACATGCATGTTTACTCATAGAAAGCTTTCAAAGATTCAAAACATGGATAGCTCATCACTGAAAGATTCAATATGTATTTATTGAAGAGCTTAAAAAAGTCATGGGGGGAGGGGGAAGAATGAGATTGCCACGTAAGTAGGCACACCTGAAATTATTGTCCACCTGAGGCATCTCTACAACTGATTTCACAGTCAGAATATTTATCGGTACATAAAGGCAATATCATTTGTAAGAAGTGAGACTTACGACCTCATTTAATAAGCAAATTAAAAAAAAAAAAAAACAACTTCCAAACTGGTGGCCTTTCAAGGACTCGCAAGCATGATTTGTGCAACTCACAGAATAATTATCTAGGGTCTTTTTATAGGATTTAGAATTAATAAATGTACATTATATTACTTTTTAACTTGCCGTAGCCAGCAGAAGGATTGGCTGCTACTGGGCTAGCTCTACAGAGAGAGCGACAGTTAGAGAGAGAGAATTCCTCCTCTGACATGAAATGCTACCTCATTCATAGAAAGTGGGAGTGATGTGTTGTCCTGGTTTTGTCTGGGCTAGAGTTAATTTTCTTCCTAGTAGCTGGTATGGTGCTGATTTAAGATGGGAATAATGTTGATAAAACAGTGATGTTTTAAATGTTGCTGAGCAGTGCTTACACTAAGTCAGGGACTTTTCAGCTTCTCATACTGCCCTGACAGCGAGAAGGCTGGGGATGCACAAGAAGCTGGGAGGGGACAGAGCCAGGACAGCTGACCCAAACTGGCCAAAGGGGTATTCCGTAGCATATGACATCATGGAGAAACTTTCCCAGGAGGTCCACCAACTCAAAAAGAATATATCTTCCTCCTCACATGTATGAACCAGTATCTCAACTATAAGGAATAAGAGTCCCTCTGCTCAAGAGAGAGGATGTAGTGGGTACAGACCACGAGCCACCCTGTGGTTTTACCTGCATGACCATGGGGAGGACATGAGGAAATGGGACAGGAAATCTACCTCGACCCCAGAGGCACGGGTACATGAGTTGCAAGGAAAAACAGTCACAAAAGAGGGTTCTTCTAGGAAAACCACTGCTCCAGTTCCCCAGAGTAATGAATACTATGACCAGCACTAGAGGGGCCTTGTCTCCAGCCATGGGGAGGAAAGGGACAATCGGGTTTATTGGACTGTGTGGATTCGATGGCCCGGCACATCAGACTCACGGAAGTATAAGGTTCTAGTGGACACCAGCGCGCAGTGTACCCTAAAGCCATCAGGCTACCAAGGGGCAGAACCCATCTGTATTTCTGGAATGACAGGGGGATCCCAACAATTAACTGTATTGGAGGCCGAAGCTGAGCCTAACTGGGAATGAGTGGCAAAAGCACCCCATTGTGACGAGCTTAGAAGCTCTGTGCATTGTTGGCATAGACTACCTCTGGAGAGGATATTTCAAGGACCCAAAAGGGTACCAAAGGGCTTTTTGGCATAGCTGTCTTGGAGAAGGAGGAAATTAGAGAGGTGTCTACCTTGCCTGGTCTCTCAGAGGACCCTTCTGTTGTGGGGTTGCTGAGGGTCTGTCGTGTTAAAGGGGACTTATCAGAGTCAAACGTTTGCCTGTTTCAGAGCCCTGCTAAGAGCTTTCACTGAAACAGTTTCACAAAGTTGAAAGTATTTGTAGTCCAACGTTTGCCTGTTTTAGAGCCCTGCCAAGGACTTTCACTGAGACAGTTTTGCAAAGCTGAATGTATTTAATATGGCGACATATAACAGATTCGGAATTGCCGTTAATAAATACACTTACTGCAATAGCGCTAATATATGATAATAGCGCTAGCAAAATGCTATCCTGGGTATTCCTCACCAAAGGAGCAGAGCTTACCGAGAAGGCATCCCTGTCTTGGTGGAGGAGGCACAACCCGTCAACTGCCTCTTCTAAGTTTCCAAATTCTTTCTTTTTTCTCCCCACCAGCTCTTCTTTTTTCTGCACTCTTTTTTTTTTCCCTAACACTAACTTTACACTAAATCCTAGCACTCTTTTATATCCTAACCTAGTCTCTTCCCTCTCTGGGATGATGTTTAGCATGATTTGGCTGAAGAGCCGAGTACCATAGTCATATATGTTTAGCATGTACTTCATTAAGCTCATTATCATATTCAGGGGTGTTAACTTTAATATTAATTTTAAAAATAATGAAGCAAAAGGTTTCACTCCAGGCACTGTGGCCTTCAAGATTCTGTTCTGCCACCAAAACAGGGCTGTCTCACCAACACAAGACTCCCACCTTCGGCAACCTCTTATACCAAGCCCGCGGAACTGCATCCACGAAGTTTATATGAGATAAGCAGGAGAAAGCTGCTCAGCTCCCCTTTGCTCAAGGCTGGTGCTTATCAGTGACATTAACAAGTCTGACTGTTCTCCACATTATCCACCCTGTGACTATAGTCACTTCTTGATTCAAGATCTGAATCATGCTTGTATAGAATCAGTCTTGGGGGTATCTCTTGTGTTCAAATTTTCTTCCTCTCCACCTGGACACAGCTCTAATTTGGTCCACCCAGACACCATGCACACTTGATGAATCAACACCTGGGTTAGCATGGATTTGATGCAAGCTAATAATGTACAAAACAATAATTACAATGATTACTGTTAATGTAGATTGCAATAAAGAAGCAAGCTATCCTGATAGTGAGAATCCTAATCCATGCAAAAGTTTGTTCAACCATCTGCCTTCCATACTTTCCCTAAGGTCTCTACTCGCTTTTGCCACATGCCTCATGCGGCCTAGTTGTTCATTAAGTAACACAAGACCTTAATTCTTTAATACCTTTGGTATACGGATACAGCAAGTGTTGTTGGCCAAGTTCAAGTATCCACACACTCCATTTTCATGCAACAGTAACAAATCTAATGTCAGTCTATTTTGTAATGCCATGTTCGATGTGGCCTGTAGTTGCATGTTCAGTTCTTCCAACCTGACACGAGTGGCACTAGCCAGTGCTTCAGTCTGTCCAGTGAGGTTACACAACATCCTTTGATTCTGGAATGCTGTGATTTGAGGTGTGAAAATTGATTCCAGGGCCCATCCAACAACAGTCCCTGTTCTGGGGTATTGCCAAGGGTCTTTCGATTCCCTTTTGGTTTGTCCTCAAGAAGCTGGTTCAAGGTGTTGTTCTCTCCAGAGGGGGCAAAGTGTTAACAGCCCCAATGCATGTTGGTGTCATTGACCTTCCACAGGTAAGTCTGTAGTCCATGTTCCTTCACTACTAAACCACTCAGTGTGTCCCATAGAGGGTATACCGAGTTCTGAACAAATTATATCAGACCACGTTGTTGTGGTTTAACCCGGCTGGCAGCTAAACACCACACAGCCGTTCGCTCACCCTCCCCCCTCCCTCTCTGGGATGGGGGAGAGAAACGGGAAAGTGAAGCCGGTGAGTTGAGATAAAGACAGTTTATTAAGACAGGAATATAATAATAACAATAATAATAATAATAATAGTAGTATTAATAATAATAATGTGTACGAAACAAGTGATGCACAATGCAATTGCTCACCACCCGTTGACAGATGCCCAGCCTATCCCCGAGCAGCCGGCCCCCCACCCCGGCCAGCCACCCCTATATATTGTTTAGCATGACGTCAGATGGTATGGAATACCCCTTTGGCCAGTTTGGGTCAGCTGTCCTGGGTCTGTCCCCTCCCAGCTCCTGCTGCACCCCTAGCCTGCTCGCTGGCAGGACAGAATGAGAAGCTGAAAAGTCCTTGGCTTGGTGTAAGCACTGCTCTGCAACAATTAAAACATCAGCATGTTATCAGCACTCTTCTCATCCTAATCCAAAACATAGCACCCTACCAGCTACTAGGAGGAAAATTAACTCTGTCCTAACTGAAACCAGGACACACGTATCATTGTTAGTCAAATGAGACCAAGTGTCATTAGTTGAGGCGGTGTAGTTACGACGAATACAACCTATTTGGAGGGCTTGAGCTACCAGGCCCAACCTCTGAATTTCAGTCTCTCGACTACTGCAATTATAGACTTTAGTACAATTCCAATTATAGTGTTTTGGGCTATCTGAATGAGAAATACTGAAGTTTGTGTTATAAATGACTGAGTCCCAAATAGGATTACAATCAAAGTTTACAATTTATTAAACGAATAGAGGCAAGCAAACAGTGCTGGGTGCGCCGGGAGTCTCTGCTCCACCAGGACGCACGCCTGTTACGTAAGGCGGCTGGTTTTTATGCTCCTAGGCTAATACATATTCATTACTACTTCTAGAAGAGGCAGGGTTATTATAATTGGTTTCCCGAATCCAAAGTCCTCCCAGGTGCGCCTGCTTATCAGTCTCTGTTAGTCTCTCGGGGGCCGCTCGGACAGGGAGGCTCATATTCTTCCTTCTTATCTAGTGGTCTCTTGGCCCGATGTCAGAAGTTACTGCATATCCGTGCAGAGTCAGCAGTTTTTCTCTGAAGAAATCCCTTTGTTCTCTTCTCACCTAAACCCAGGCCTGAATGTTAACCCTTCAAATCCCTTAGTGGCACGAATTGCTGGACCATTCTTTACAATTCCTCCCCTTCTTTTTAATATCATCAATTCGTGTCTCTTCTTCAACCTTTGTTAGTAGCAATTGGATTTCATCAGTCAGTTCTCGGGGTGTCCATTTCTTAAGCATCATTATCAACACATCACCTTTTCTCTCCCAAAGTCATCACAAATTGGGTGCTATTTATTATTCGCCATATCAACAACGTAAAGCAAGGTATCATACAAGGTATAAACAATAATGTCATTACACCACATAAAAATAAAAATAGCATCCTTTTAACCCATGGTCCACCGGGCAACCATGAAAAGAAATCCCAATCCATACCCTTCCAAGTTTGTAATGGGACGTGGGCTAGCTTTTTAATTTCTTTTGTTATCTGCTTAACCACTTTTCCATTATCATCAATTTGTAAACAACAATTAGAATCGTTCAGTTTTCCACACACTCCCCCTTCTTCTGCTAGTAAATAGTCTAAGACCATTCTATGTTGAAAGATAGCATTCCTCATCTGAGTGGATTGATCAGCCAGAAGATCCAAGGTTGTCGCTGTTTGATTGGTTACAACTTCGAGGATAGCTTGCGACCTAATTATTCGGTTCAAATTATAAATAGGTTCTCGGGCTCCTGATACCAACTCATTCGGGTTCCAGGTAGCTGGCCCATAATGCTGTATGATTCTTTCAGGAGGCCATTCATCCTTTCCCCATTTTTGGGCACTATCCCCGGCTAAGGAAGTATCAATAGATCGTTTTACTCTGTTCAGGTCATCATATAATCTTATTCCTGTGGGAATGGAAATGTTGAATGTCCCATTTTTGGGCACTATCCCCGGCTAAGGAAGTATCAATAGATCGTTTTACTCTGTTCAGGTCATCATATAATCTTATTCCTGTGGGAATGGAAATGTTGTTTTTGCAGTGCTATGCTACCCACATAGCATATTCCCGACCAGTTTCCCGACCAGTTTCCCGACCAGTTTCCGGGTAGCCTCTTGTAAGCATGTTTGCCACACACCCAATAATGTCCCTTTAGGGCCCATGTCCCGTTTGGAAAAGGACCATCCCATCCCTCTTTACCCTTTGGGGCGTGATAATACAGAGTGTCCTTGTTACCGAGTGGTCCTGTTACAATGTCTGCCCCGTTCGTACTCGTATATGCGCACTTCCAAGCTCCCACGTTGGGTTTCCACTTACAGTCACAATTCAGTTCTCTTTGGCGGCCTGTCATATTATAAGCTGACCAGAAATGTTTAAAGAACACTCGCCTCCCATTCTCATCCTGCCATTTCCAACGATAGACCCGCACCACATGCTATTCCTTAGAGGTGTTATCATGCTGACAGCTCAAGATTTGACCATCGAATTGTCCCCCCGCTTGTGCTCTTGCCACAGTTTCACATCCGGATCCAAAAAATTCTCAATATGAGCATTTCAGCCAAGTCCCATTTCTCAGCTGAACATGCGTGGTGTTCCATTTCCCACTACGTGCTGTACAGCTTACAGGACTACATCCAGGATCGGTACAATCATATCCGGGGGACAGAGTCCAATTGCAAATGCTTTTTCCCACCGCCACTGTTCCTGTTCTGTTCAAGCAGTATACACCCCGAGCTGACGAGTGCAACTGCCATGGACCTCCTTCCTCTTTCCAAAATTGCGTCCCATTATGAACTTCGCTCAAATTACTAACCCACCACTTGGGTTCGACCGGGCCTGCTACCCAGGGCCAACTTTCAGTTCCCCCCGGTCCTCCACAAATCCAGCAGTTACTAAGGTTAAAGGCCTTGGCCACTTCCTCCCCCAAAGTGAAAAAGTTATTCCTCCATTCCTCCATGGCCCAATTGCCCCTGTAAAAACAATACCAGGAAGTATAGCATTTCTTATCCTTTTTCACCGTCCAATCTTGAGAGTGTGGGAAGCGCCTTCAATCATGGGGTTGGGCCCGCTTTCAGAGCTTGTGTTACCATTCAGCCCTTCGGGGTGATCCAGCTCCTGGAAAAACTAATCACAATTTTATTATGGGTTTAAAAGGTTCTCATGTTATTTTTCTCAGGACAACCTGATCTTGGTGTGGGAGAAGTCCGGTCGAGGCACCCTCACTCGGCGGTCAATACCCATAGGGGTTGCGTCCCTCGGTAGACCATACACGCCGCAGTGGAGGGTCCTACCCCGGTCTTGCCTTCTCCCTTTCCTCCCTTCAGCCTTGTCCTCTTTATCCAGTGCCCTTAATTCATGCAGAACCTCATTGCTGGGATATCAGTTCCTCTTTAGTCTCAGTTTCAGTTCCCCAGGAGTGGACTTGTGGGAATAGAAATGTTGTTTTTGCAGTTTTACATTGTATAGAAAGAAGGAATGTGGTATTGAGATATGCTTACGGTGATAAGAAAGCTCAGCAGGTGACCTCCTAAAATGCAGACAACCAGACTCCTTAGAGCAATCAGGTGAAAATCACTATGTTAAGTCAAGCCAGATAAGGGGAGAAAACATTACCATCTCAAAAACAGGCCGGCAACTGAAGGCCAGGCATTGTCTATGAAGCATCAGGTAGATTGTGAACCTGGATTACCCACTCCAGTGGGGAAACAGGGGAGGGTCCTGTCATCAAAAAGTATATAAACTGTGTTTTGGAACTAGTGGGTGCGCTCTCCTGCTTGTGGGGCGCCCGCCATTGCAATCGCGAATAAATTACTACTTCACTGAGATCCTTGCCTGAGCCTAAGTTATTGGCTACAGAGTGTTTCTCACAATTTGGGGGCTCGTCCAGGATCCAGTCACCTACTGGGGAGCCCCACCGCCGCAGCAGCAGGAAGGCATGCCCCGCTGATTTCAGCGGTCCTGTGCATCGGCGGTGGCGGTTCTGCGGAGAGCTGACAGAGGGCCCGAGACTGATTAAAGAGGCAGGATGCATGAAGTAGTGGGGAAAAGGAAGAAGGTAGGCACTCCGGGTTTTAAGAATTGATCCGGTAACTCTGTGCACAGACCAAGGTAAGAAATATTAAGTATTGCCTTGGGGGTCGGGTGAGACTCTGTGTGATGTGTGATTGAGACGTACTTTTGTACGAAGCGAGTGTGGAGTCCTGATCTGCGGTTCCGTAGCTCCGCGAGGGGCGTGGCCGGAGACGGACGAAGCGTGAGATAAGGGAGAGAAAGGAAGAGTCTCGGGAAATTTGGTGTACGGTAATCCTTGCACGGGGTAGTGCTCGGAAATACACCAGGGAAATTTGGTGTATGGTAAGCCCTTGCACAGGGAAGTGCTTGGCAGTACACCAGGGAAATTTGGTGTGCGGTAAGCCTTGCACGGGGAAGTGCTTGGCAGTACACCAGGGAAATTTGGTGTGCGGTAATCCTTGCACGGGGTAGTGCTCGGAAGTACACCAGGGAAATTTGGTGTATGGTAAGCCCTTGCACAGGGAAGTGCTTGGCAATACACCAGGGAAATTTGGTGTGCGGTAAGCCTTGCACGGGGAAGTGCTTGGCAGTACACCAGGGAAATTTGGTGTATGGTAAGCCCTTGCACAGGGAAGTGCTTGGCAATACACCAGGGAAATTTGGTGTGCGGTAATCCTTGCACGGGGGAGTGCTTGGCAGTACACCCCCATTTTCCAGAATAGGAAAAATGGGAAATATGAGTTCCAGGGGACAGGGAGATATCCCTGGGGGAGTGCCTACCGAAAGTTCTTCCTGAAGAATTATAAGAAATTGGAAAAATAATCTCAAAATTGGAGGAGATGGTAAAAAAAAAAAAAAAGAAAAAAAAATGGTTAAATATTGTGTATTAGTCTGGACAAAAGAACCAATTAAGGAAACAGCAGTATTTTGGCCAAAATACGGGCCTGATGAAAATTCAGGCTTGAAATTTATGTGTAAACAATAAGATTCCTTTTTTTTTTGGAGGAGGAGCCAAGTTATGCTCCCTATAATCCTAATATTGCACCGGTGGCAGCAGCAGTCGCTCCAGGAAAGGAGACAGGGACTGCAATTAACACTGTCCCTAGAGAAGAGCATACTCTAGGCTCTGGCAAGAATTAGAACAAGGTAGAAGAGGTACTGAGAATTTTGCCTTCCCTGATACTAACAGTACTAACACTAACTGTGTATCCTCTTAAGTGAATTTCCCCCTGTCGTTACCAGCAGAGAGGTTAGGAGTTTCCTAGGACCTAACTTATACTCTTGGGGAGGGGGAATTATGTATATAAATATGTTGTTTACAGGGAAAGAAATGGGAATGATCAGGAAGAGAGCTGCTATACAAAAATGGGAAAGAACTCATCCTCCAGGACCAGGGGTAATACCGGCAGGGCAGAAATAACCACTTGCTGATCCTGGCTGGAAGAATAATAGTGTGCGACACAGAAATCATATGAGAGACTTGGGGTCAGAATGAGAAAGTACTTGGGGATGAATCCTGAGGACCTGGTATCCCAAGGGCTCTTGAAAGTTCATTTTGTGATTGAAGCCTGGCAAGATGCACAGAAAATGCTCCAGAAGGTGGAGGGGATGTAGTGAACAGTCACTGGGGGGCCCTCCTGTGGGAGGCCCTGAAGGTGTGTGTCAAGAGGGGAGATGAGAAGGAAAAGCAGAGAGTGAAACTAATGGTATTGACAGTGTAGCAGGTAGTGAGGCAGAGGGTTGGAGAAAGAGGAAGAAAATCTTCAGGGGGAGTCAGGGCCAGGATGGAAAAGAGAGTAAGAGAGATGAAGGAATGGCAGGCAAGGAAAGCTACCCGTGTTGTGGCCTGAATCTTAGCAGGGACAGGCTTTGATGGGATGTTTTAAGTGTGGGCAGGCTGGCCACTTCAGGTAGGAATATCCGGAGTGGAAGAAGGAGGAGAGAAGGAAAATGGGATGAGGGAGAAAGGTATGGAATTAAGTTGGCTAATGACTGAGACTTTGGTGAAAGTACAGGCTGGAGAAAGATAAGAAGAAGTGTTAAAAAGGGTTATTGAAGGTGTTAAAGGTGTGGTATGTAATGTTTGACAGAGCTGTTTTTTGAATGAGTTGGGAAAGTTGAATGAGCAGGGAAAGAGGATGTAGGCACTATCTAAGTAACAGTCTAGAAGTTTTGGTATATTTGCTGTGGTGTTTGGTCAGTTTCCCAAGTATCGAGAAGGGGGGGGGGGGCGGGGGGGGGGCAGCCTGCTCCACCAGGGGCCTCTCCACAGGCCGCAGGGGGCTTCGGCTCCGGCGCCTGGAGCGCCTCCACCCCCTCCTTCTGTGCTGACTTTGGTGTCTGCGGGGAGGTTTCTCACTCCTTGCTCTCCCAGCTGCTGTTGAGCAGCAGGTTTTTGTTTGTTTGTTTGTTTTCGTGGATGTGCTGTCACAGAGGCACGGACTGTGTTGCTCATGGCTTGGCTCTGGGCAGCGGTGGGCCCCTCTGGGGCCGGATGAAATTGTCCCTTATCTGCCACAGGGTGGTTTCTGGATTCTCCTCGTGGGGGCTGCCACTGCAGCCCCCTCCCGAACCTTGCCATCAAACACAATACACAGGGGCAGCTAGGTCATTACTGGCCTGTAAAGTATCAGGGATTAAATTAACTAATGAAACCCTAACGAGTGATGGGGGTAGAAGGGGCTGGGATAACAGTGCCACCTTTGGGGGATACCAAGCTGAGACTAGGGGATAAAATGATCTCTGGGCAATTATTGTATGTACCCAAGGCAGGGACTAACTTGTTGGGAAGGGATTTGATGATGAAATTGGGCATTCAAATAGTAAACTGTTAGCCTGGAATAACAGTGGTATTAATGGAGTGCTCTCAGGCCCTGAGAGCAAAGATATATTCACCTCTGACTGGAAAGACTCTGAAGTGGGGGCGGAAGCAACAATACAGATGGACAGTTTTACCTCAGGGGTTTACAGGGCCACCGATTTATTTGGGCAAAGTTCTAGAACAGATTTTGAAGCAATTCCAACCTCCCAAGGAGGAATTTCTGTTACAAAATGTGTATGATCGTTTATTGTCAGGACAGGAGAAAACAGTTGTGAAGGAAGCTACTAACAAGCTATTCAACTTTCTGGGAAAGCAGGGCTTGGGAGTATTGAAAAATAAATTACAATACGTAGAAAGAGAAGTCAGGTATTTAAGGCATCTAATGTCTGAGGGAAAACTGAGAATAAATCCAGAGAGGATTCAGGGAATTGTTGAAAACTAAGAAAGAACTAAAAAGTTTTTAAGAGAGATTTCTTTAAGGAATCAGGAGCCACGAAGCCTGAGGGAAAATGGATACTCCCTGATGGGAGAGAAATGCTGAATAAAGCACCAATGAGGCAAATATGATGTTTTACATTGTTAGTGTCGGGGAGAATCGAATGGATGTTTTATTAATGTCTCTTAGGTGATGGGTCATACAGTATAATTAAGCATTGCCAAATGTACTTACATTATCAATTAATTTATGTATACTGGGAAGTTTAGGGAGTATATTATCAAATAATCTATGTATACTGGGAAACTTAGGGAGTATACTGAACAGTCAAATGAATCTTTGAAGGGGAACCCTGGGAGGGAACAGGTACAACCTGACCTTGGATAAGGGCCTGGAAGTGCTGAAATGAGTTGAAGCAGAACCAAGGAGCGGAGGGAGCATGCGTCGAGTGAGAAAGGTGAAAAGTTTAGCAGAGAGGAAGACTCCTTACTTCATCTGGACGACCACCTGGACGACCACCAGAGAGCACCACGCATGTGCAAATGGGAGGAGAGCTAATTAGAATGGAATGTGAGGCTGATGTTGCAACCTGTAATGAATATGTATACCTTACGTAATGTTGAATGTATAAATAATGGCTGGGAAGTAACGGGACTTGAAGCCAGATTTGGGCACCTGCCCCGGCTTCCAGCGCTGAATAAAGCACCTTCATATAATCACTTGGTGGTTATGTGGTTGCTACGCTAACATTTTGGCGACCCAGATGGGACGGCGTGGGCACTGCTGAGGCGGATCGTGTCTCGGTTTCGCTCCAGCCAGCACCGAGGGATTCTCGGGGAGCAGTCGACCGCGACCGACCTCCGCTGCTCACGACGTACCACTGGAGCGGTAAGCAAAGGTGCTTTCAACTTTGGGTATTCTGTACCAATTTGGTTGGGAAAGCCTGCCGGTCAGACGCGGCGAAAGCCACGCTCGGTTGGGCAGGGAGCTCCCGGGGTAAGCCTAGGCGCCGTCCGTTAGACAGAGCGAAAGCTCTGCAGGTTCGGCATTGGTGGTTTGGTATTGGTAATTGTATTGGTTTGTGCTGAAGGGTCAGCACCTGGTATTATTGGTATGTGGTAAGCACGCTGCTGCTCCGGCAGCTTCTGGGAGAGCGTGCTGCTGCTCCGGCAGCTTCTGGGGGAGTGTGCTGCTGCTCCGGCAGCTTTTGGGTTTGTATCATAAGCTCAAAATGAAAAAGATTAAAGGAATTCTGGGAAAAGATGTACCTATCCCGCAGACATCCCCACTGGGGTGTTTGCTAGCACATTGGAAAGAGGGAGGTTTTGGTCAAGAAATGCGGAAAGGAAAGCTGATTGATTATTGTAATATTTGGTGGCCACAGTATAAACTAGAGGACCAAGAAACTTGGCCTGAGAATGGAACATTGCAATATAATACAATTTTACAATTAATGCTATTTTGTAAGCGGGAAGGAAAATATGATGAACTGCCTATGTGGAATTATTCTTTTATTTGCACCGAAAGCCTGAATGGAAGCATGCTTGTGGAATAATGGTGCTTGAAGTTTCAACTGAGGAACGTTGTTGTGCATGTACTAAGGAGGGACGCTGTATACAGCATCAGGCAATAGAGAATAATAAGTATTATGGGGAAATGAATAATGGAAATATTGATTTGGAAGTTGCGCCGTCGGCTCCGCCGGGAAGAGCCAGGACAGGGAGGGAAAAGGGAGAAAAGGAAGATAGCAGTAGTGATGGAGAATCCCCGACTTTAGTCTCCCCTGTGTCACATAGGACCCGGCAACAGCGAAGGGCAAGAGAAACTATAAATGAACAGAGAGGGAAAATAATCGCTCCCCTCAGGCAAGGAGTGGGGACAGAAGGGCTGGTATATGTTAAGGTGCCTTTTTCAGCTGGGGACTTAATGATATGGAAACAAGCAGCCGGCACCTACAGGGAAAACCCAGATAAAGTAGCCAGGGTAATGAAAATGATAATTAAAACCCAAAATCCCGATTGGGATGATCTCCAGGTGATCCTGGATACTTTGATGGACTCGACAGAAAAAGACATGGTATTGCGGGCAGCCAGAGAGAGAGCCCGAGAAGATATACGAAATGGATTAGTGCTTGGAAATCTAGATCAAAACTTCCCCACTGAGGATCCCCAATGGGATTATAACACAGGGGATGGAATAAGGAGGCTGAAGAGATATCAAGATTGGGTACAAGTCGGGGTACAGAATGCCATGCCCCGGACCATAAATTGGTCAAAATTGTATAATGTCAAGCAAGAAAAAGCGGAATCACCTTCCGCCTTTTTAGAGTTCAGACGTAGAGACTGAGCAAGCTAAAGCTCAATTAGCACTCATTTTCCTGGGACAAGCCCAAGAGGATATTAGGAAGATATTGCAAAAGTTGGAAGGTGCAGATTTGAGAAATTTGGATAGGCTGTTGGAAATAGCCTGGAAAGTGTATAATAACAGAGAAAAGGAAACGACAAAAAGGCAACAAAAGAACTTATTAGCAGTAATTCAAGGGAGAGAACATGCAGGATTAAGGGGCAGGGGAAGAGGAAATATTAACGGTCGAGGTAGAGGAACAGGGAGAGGCTACCCGAGCTCAGGGGGAAACCGGCTGGGTCTTAACCAATGTGCCCATTGTAAGGGGGAGGGTCATTGGAAAAACGAGTGCCCTCTCCGTGGACAGCTGATCGTTGGTGGGGGAAATTCGTTCCGAAACCAAGAAGCAGCTAAGGCGATGGTTCTGGGGGAATATAGTAGCTGACTAGGAGATCCGGTAGCAGAAACTAAAGAGCCCTTGGTAAAAATTCAAATAGGAAATAAGGAAGTAAAATTTTTAATTGATACAGGGGCCACATATTCAGTACTCAATAGATTAAGTGGTAAGATAGGGGAAAGGAAAACTACTATTGTAGGTGCCACCGGGAAGGAGGAAATACGGCCGTTCTTACAACCCCTTGATTTACGGTTTGGAGGTAAAGAAATTACGCATGAATTTTTATATGTACCAGAATGCCCTATTCCTCTTTTGGGACGGGATTTGTTAACTAAACTAAACGCTACCATAACGTTTGAAGATGGAGAATTGATTATGAGAATCCCGGAATCAAAAGTGGGACAAATATTAATGACTAAAGAGAAGGCTGTTCCTCATATACCAAAAGAGGTAGAAAATGCAGTAATGCCTACGATTTGGGAAACGGACGCGCCCGGAAAATCAAAAGTAGCCCAGCCAGTAAAAATTGAACTTAAGGAAGGGGCCCGACTGGTACAGATTAAACAGTACCCATTGAAGCTAGAAGCTAGGCTAGGAATAGTAAAGATTATAGATAAATTTCTTAGCTACCACATTCTGGAGGAATGCAAATCCGAATATAATATCCCAATTTTCCCAGTAAAGAAACCTAATGGGGAATACAGGCTAGTGCAGGACCTTAGGGCAATAAACGAAATAACAAAAGATATTCACCCAGTGGTGGCTAATCCTTATACATTGTTAACATCTGTAAAAGAGAAATATAAGTGGTTTACGGTAATTGATTTAAAAGATGCCTTCTTCTGCATACCCATTGACAAGGATAGTAGAAAACTCTTTGCTTTTGAATGGAAAATC
This sequence comes from Anser cygnoides, assembly GCF_040182565.1. NCBI lineage: Eukaryota > Metazoa > Chordata > Aves > Anseriformes > Anatidae > Anser > Anser cygnoides. The sequence continues at coordinate 1,141,961 of NW_027103069.1, read as the reverse complement.
CACGGAACGGACGAAAGATGCAACTGACCTGGACAAGATTGCCTCAAGGATTCAAGAATAGCCCGACCCTCTTCGGCGGTCAACTAGCTAAAGAAATAGAAGATTGGATTAACCAAGGACAGATTCAGGTACCAAAGGATCGATACCTGCTGTTACAATATGTGGACGATATATTAATAGCTACCGAAGGAGAGTCAGAATGTATTCAGGTAACTATTGATATTTTGAATCAATTGGGACTAAATGGGTACAAGGTTTCTAAACAAAAGGCACAAATTGCGTGCACAACAGTAATTTATTTGGGATGTGAAATTTCTCAAGGACAAAGAAAATTGGGAGTTAACCGAATACAAGCTATTTGTGAAATCCCCGAGCCGCGAAATTTGCATGAACTACGGGCTTTCCTAGGTATGGCCGGGTGGTGCAGACTGTGGGTAATGAATGGACTATGGACTCATAGCAAAGCCCCTCTATGAAACCCAAAAGGCCTGTACATTTACTTGGGGAAAGCCACAACAAGAGGCCTTTAAGAAATTAAAAGAAGCCCTGATAAAGGCGCCTGCCTTGGGCTTGCCGGACTTATCAAAGGACTTCCAGCTGTTTGTGCATGAGAGACAACGATTGGCATTAGGAGTACTGACCCAGCGACTTGGGAGCTGGAAAAGACCTGTGGGGTATTTTTCTAAACAATTGGATGCGGTAAGCGCTGGATGGCCCTCGTGTTTAAGGGCCATGGCAGCCACAGTCCTTTTAATACAGGAAGCCAGGAAGCTCACATTAGGGAAACGAATTGAGGTGTTCGTGCCACATATGGTGACTACGGTATTGGAGCAAAAGGGGGGCCATTGGCTATCACCCAGCCGAATGATGAAATATCAAGCTATACTAACTGAGCAAGATGATGTAATCTTAAGAACTACTAACTTATTGAACCCAGCAGTGTTTCTAGGAACAACTACGGAGGAAGGAGACCTCAGTCATGATTGAGTGGAGATCATCGAACGTACCTATGCCAGCAGAACAGACTTAAAGGATCAGCCTCTGGGGAGACCGGATTGGGAACTTTTCACGGATGGAAGCAGCTTTGTGGAAAATGGGACTCGTTACGCAGGATACGCGGTAACTACATCAAAGGTAGTGATTGAGGCAAATTCCCTACCTCCGGGAACTTCAGCCCAACGAGCAGAAATAGTTGCCCTGACACGAGCCCTGGAACTAAGCGAGGGTAAGAACGTGAATATTTGGACAGATTCAAAATATGCATTCGGGGTAGTTCATGTACATGGGGCATTATGGAAAGAAAGGGGAATATTATCCTCACAAGGGACTAATATAAAATACCAGGAAGAAATATTGAAATTAATAACAGCTGTACAGAAACCCCAACAGGTGGCCATAATGCATTGTAAAGCCCATCAAGGAGGGACGTCAGAGATTGCAGAAGGTAACAGACTGGCAGATTTGACGGCCCGGAAGGTTGCGCGTGAAGTATGGAAAGTAATGGCTCTAATTCCATCAAAGGTAGGCCTCTCTTGTTTTAAATTACCTAAAGACCCAAAGTATTTGGCAGAAGAAGAGAGACTTGCAAATTTGATGAAGGCCCAGAAGAATCCTGACGGATGGTATGTGACTACGACAGGACAACTCATAGTGCCTCCTATAGTAATGCGAGAAATCTTACAAATAAAACATAATGAATGTCACTGGGGTGCAGGAGCAATGGTGACCTATTTGAAACGAGGTGCCATCTCGGTACACATGTTAACAATGGCAAAGTCAGTAATGTCAAAATGTGAGCTTTGCTTAAAGAATAATCTGGTAGCAAGGAAACATGCTGAGATGGGAAGAACTAGGGCTGGGATAGAGCCTGGAGATTACTGGCAAATAGACTTCGTGGAACTGCCTAAAGCAAGAGGTTATAAATACCTATTGGTAGGGGTTGATACTTTTTCAGGATGGCCGGAGGACCTTCCCTGTCGCACCAACCAAGCAAAGGAAATGGTAAAATGGTTACTACAGGAAATAATCCCTAGATTTGGTGTACCGTTGGGTATTTCTTCAGACAGGGGACCACATTTCATTGCCAATGTGGTTAAGGAGGTTAGTAGGTTACTGGGAATCACCCAGAACACCCTATCCCACTTACTCCACCCCCATCCTATAGTACTAGCGTTAACAACCAGGCATAGAGGAATCAATAAGATAGTAGACTAACGAAGATGCGTTAAGATTATACTTACTAATCTCTATATCAAGTTATACTCACTAACCTCTACTAACCTGATTCAACCTAATAGTAATGAAAATACTTGCTCTTGGTATGAGTGAAGTATTTTCAAAGGGGGGAAATGTTAGCGTTGGGGAGAATCGAATGGATGTTTTATTAATGTCTCTTAGGTGATGGGTCATACAGTATAATTAAGCATTGCCAAATGTACTTACATTATCAATTAATTTATGTATACTGGGAAGTTTAGGGAGTATATTATCAAATAATCTATGTATACTGGGAAACTTAGGGAGTATACTGAACAGTCAAATGAATCTTTGAAGGGGAACCCTGGGAGGGAACAGGTACAACCTGACCTTGGATAAGGGCCTGGAAATGCTGAAATGAGTTGAAGCAGAACCAAGGAGCGGAGGGAGCATGCGTCGAGTGAGAAAGGTGAAAAGTTTAGCAGAGAGGAAGACTCCTTACTTCATCTGGACGACCACCTGGACGACCACCAGAGAGCACCACGCATGTGCAAATGGGAGGAGAGCTAATTAGAATGGAATGCGAGGCTGATTTTGCAACCTGTAATGAATATGTATGCCTTACGTAATGTTGAATGTATAAATAATGGCTGGGAAGTAACGGGACTTGAAGCCAGATTTGGGCACCTGCCCCGGCTTCCAGCGCTGAATAAAGCACCTTCATATAATCACTTGGTGGTTATGTGGTTGCTACGCTAACAACATCAAGAGAGTCATTGGGAGATGCAAGCAATGTGTGATGTTGTGCTAAGAAAGTATGTCTGTGTAGGAATATACACTTTAGTGAAGCAAATATGCAGAGGATGTACCATATGTCAAAAGGCAAATAAAAAGGTCATTTGTAACTCACCTAGAGGGGGACGGGAGGCAGGGATTCGACCTTTACAAAGTATACAGGTAGACTTTACTGAGTTACCTAAAGCAGGGAGATTTAAGTACTTGTTTGTCCTAGTTGACCACGTGACTGGATGGGTGTAAGCTTTCCCTTCTGTATCTGCCACTGCAAACACGGTGGCTAAGGTATCACTGGAGCAAATAGTCCCTAGATATGGGATAGCTGAAAACATTGATTCAGATCAAGGAAATAATTTCACTTCACAAGTACTGCAAGGGTTAATGCAGGCTTTAGAGATTGAGTGGGATTTTCACACCCCCTGGCACCCCTCCTCTTCTGGGAAGGCAAAGCAAATGAACCAGACATTAAAGAAGCAATTAACTAAATTAGCGTTAAAAACCCAACTTCCTTGGGTAAAATGTTTACTTTTAGCACTCCTACAGGTTCAAACAGCACCAAGAAAGGATATAAGAATTTCACCGTATGAGATGCTGTTCGGATTCCCCTATCTGGGCAGAAGGGATGAGATACCACAATTCGAAACAAGAGAGTTTTCTTAAGAACTGTATTCTGGGGTTGTCCTCTTCTTTGTCATTTCTCAGGACCCGTGGGAAATTGGGTCCTGATTCAGACCTGGAAAGGATCAACTCCGGCCCGAATGGGAAGGACACTTCCAAGTACTACTAACCACTGAAACAGCCATAGGAACTGCGGAAAAAGGTTGGACTCACTATACTCGAGTGAAGGCATCCATCGACCCTAGTACCTGGGAAGCTGTTCCTACAGAAGACTTGTTGGAAGCTGAAATCGAAGAGAAAAATCTCATAGTGGACTCTGAGCGGGATAAGAGCTTGCAATTGTAAACTAACCTTTTATTTTCACAGGTAACTAATGAGTGTGACTTGCGATTGAGAGAAAGGATAGACCTATAGTGAATTGAAGTGTTCCCAAGGGGGGTTTGTTATAGTAGTAGTGTATATCTTATTCTTTGTATTGATAATTATTTGGAAACCTAAGGTTTAAAAATAATGACAGGGAAAAATCAATTATTAATTTTGTTTTTAGTGATCGTAGGCCTCAGAGAAAGTCTTGGTCAACTGGCAACTTGGAAAAGGCATGACCAGATAATAGTAAGACGGGATACCCCATAAAAATATGGGTGAATGTGACAGAGGGTTATGTACCGCAATCTGTCATGTTTGATGCTTGTGAGGTGTTAGCTTGTGGAGATTTAAATGCCCAAGGACAATTGAGCAGAGAGAACAAATATGTATGGAAACAAAGCTGTATGGAAACGATCCTCTATTGCCATCAGAGAAAGGGAGAAACTCAAGGAGAAAACAGGAGAGAAAACAGGAGGCCTTCTTTGAAATGCGGCAGTTCAAACATTTGAGATTGAAACAGGGTATGGGGATGTGAATGCCTGGATAGAATGGGTCAAATATACTGTCCAGAGTCTCAACCATAGCAATTGCTATGCTTGTGCCTCGGGATGACCGATTGCCCAGATAGTGCCCTTCCCATTGGGGTGGACCAAGGATTCCCAGGGAATGCGATGTATGATTGCATTGTACCAAGAAAAGACTGCCTGGGGAAATGAGGCCTGTAAGTCTCTCTCTTTGCTGTTCCCTTCCTTGCATGATAGCAATATCAGGGCTCCCCCTGTATTCTCCACAGCTATAGGTAACCATACAGCTTGCCTCTCACGGCAGGGTGTGAGTGCTACCCGGCATCTGGGAGAATTTGCCTTGTGCACGAGGACCTTGAATGTTACCAAGGACTTGATGGGAAACTGCTCAAGACTTGAGATCCCCAGGGCAGATCTCTGGTGGTACTGTGGAGGGAAGATCTTACGGTCCACCTTACCATCTAATTGGGGAGGCACTTGTGCACTTGTTCAATTAGCTATACCCTTCACCCTGGCATTTGAAAGAGAAACATCACAAATACCCAGAAGAAGTAAAAGAAGCTTAGGAGTATCATTTGATGATAGAGCGTACATAGATTCTATTGGGGTGCCTAGATGAGGTGCCTAGAGTTCCCGATGAACAGGAAGCCAGGAATCAAATTGCTGCAGGGTTTGAGTCACTGTTCTGGTGGGTAACAATAAGAATGTGGATTGGATTACTTATATTTATTATAATCAGCAGAGATTCATAAATTATACAAGGGATGCGATAAGAGGAATCGCTGAACAACTAGATGCCACCAGCAAAATGGCTTAGGAAAACAGAATAACATTAGATATGATGCTTGTGGAGAAAGGAGGTGTGTGTGTGTGATAGTGAGCAACCATTGTTGTACTTTTATCCCCAACAATACTGCCCTGGATGGCATAGTAACTAGAGCATTGCAAAGGTTTACCACCCTTGCCAGTGAATTGGCAGAAAAATTAGGAGCAGACACTTCCATCACAGGATGGTTGGAATCTTGGTTTGGTAAATGGAAAGGAATGGTAGTGTCCATATTTACATCCTTGATTGTAGTAGCAGGAGTTTTGACAGCCATTGGTTGTTGCATTATCCCCTGTGTAAGGGGACTTGTCCAGTGGTTAATTGAAACTGCACTTTTGAAACAAATGACCATGGATCCACCACCCTACTCAGATAAGATGATGATATTAGAGGAAATGGAAAGCAAAGAAAGTGAAGAAGAGGACGACATCTACCAAATTACATCTTAGAGAAAAATTTTGCAAAAATCAACAAATTATAAACAGAGAAAAGGGGGGAATTGTGGGAATAGAAATGTTGTTTTTGCAGTTTTACATTGTATAGAAAGAAGGAATGTGGTATTGAGATATGCTTACGGTGATAAGAAAGCTCAGCAGGTGACCTCCTAAAATGCAGACAACCAGACTCCTTAGAGCAATCAGGTGAAAATCACTATGTTAAGTCAAGCCAAATAAGGGGAGAAAACATTACCATCTCAAAAACAGGCCGGCAACTGAAGGCTAGGCATTGTCTATGAAGCATCAGGTAGATTGTGAACCTGGATTACCCACTCCAGTGGGGAAACAGGGGAGGGTCCTGTCATCAAAAAGTACATAAACTGTGTTTTGGAACTAGTGGGTGCGCTCTCCTGCTTGTGGGGCGCCCACCATTGCAATCGCGAATAAATTACTACTTCACTGAGATCCTTGCCTGAGCCTAAGTTATTGGCTACGGAGTGTTTCTCACAGACTCAACCCTCCAGGCTTCGGTAGTTATTGGTCCTTTTATTCTGGATGCGTGGGTCCAACCCCTTTCTGCTGTTCTCACAGCTGTTTCAGTAGTAAGTAAAACAAGGTACGGTCCCTCCCATCGGGCGTTCAATGATTCTTCTCTCCAGGTTTTTATTAAGACCTTGTCTCCTGGTTGTATTTTATGAATAGCAAATCCTAAAGGTGGTGTCTGAGTCATCATCCCAATTTCTCTTAGCTCCTGTAATCTCCTTCCAATGGTAATTATGTATTTCTGGATACTATGATCCTCAACTACATTGTTCCCTAGGGGCATCCCTTGAGAATAAGGCATACCATATAACGTTTCATATGATGATAATCCAGTCTCACTGTGTGGTTTAGTTCTTATGTTTAAAAGTGCCAATGGTAAGCATTTCGTCCAGGGCAGCTGTGTCTCGATCATTAACTTAGCCAATTGTTGTTTTATTGTTTGATTCATCCTTTCTACTTTCCCTGAGCTTTGTGGGTGCCACGGAGTGTGGTATTCCCACTGAATACCTTTCAAGGGGTACATCCTTCAAATCTTTGTGGCTGGCGTATGTTCGATTATTTCCACACAATTGTGTTCCAACGGTCCTTCTTCTGGAACGGTTCCTAGAAATACTGCTGGATATAACAGGCTAGTCGTTTTCAAGGTTATGTCATCTTGTTCAGTTAGGATTGCCTGATATTTCATCATCCGGCTGGGTGATAACCAGTGCCCCCCCCCCCTTTGTTCCAAAACGGTTGTTACCATATGTGGTCCAAAAACTTCAATATGTTTTCCCATTCGAAGGCAAATAATTTTCTGCTATCTTTATCAAGAGGTATGCAAAAGAAGGCATCCTTTAAATCTATCACGGTAAACCATTTATATTTCCCTTTCACAGATGTTAACAATGTGTAAGGATTAGCTACTACCGGGTGAATATCCTTTGTTATTTCATTTATTGCTCTAAGATCTTGTACAAATCTATACTCGCCATTCGGCTTCTTTACTGGAAAAATTGGAGTATTGTATTCCGATTTACATTCTTCCAGAATCTGATATTTGAGAAATTTGTCAATAATTTTCACCATTCCCGTGCCTAGCTTCTATCTTAAGTGGATATTGTTTGATTCAAACAGGTTTGGCTCCTTCCTTTAATTCCACCTTTACCGGTTGTGCCAGTTTCGACTTCCCTGGTACATCTGTTTCCCGTACTGTTGCTATAACTGCATTTTCTACTTCTCTTGGAATATTAACAAAGGGTTTATCTTTGATCATTAGGATTTGTCCTACTTTGGACTCAGGTACCTTCATTATTAATTCTCCATCCTCAAAGGTTATTGTTGCATCTAAGTTGGCTAATAGATCCCGTCCCAAGAGTGGCATCGGGCATTCTGGTACATACTAAAATTCATGGGTTAGTTCCTTACCCCCAAAACGCAAATCAAGGGGTTGTAAGAATGGCCGTTCCTCCTCTTTCCCTGTGGCTCCAATTATTGTAGTTGTCTTAGTTCCTAATCGTCCTTTTAAACTATTTAACACTGAATATGTTGCTCCTATTACATTTACAGCCTAATTAACACAGAGAAAGAAGCTCCCATAACCAACAAAAAATTCAAGCCTCTGTCTTCGTTTCCTAGCTTTATTTCAACTAGTGGACCTGCTAGGGTAGATGCCCCAGGTCCCCATCATTCCTGACTGTTGTAAGTTTGTCCTGCAGCCTAAGACAATTTCTTTCTGATATCAGGGGCCAATTGCCCTGGAAAGAGGCTAGCCAATTGCTTTTTTTTTTTTTTTTAAAGCCAGGTCCATTTTTTTTTCTCATTGCATTTCAAAGTTGGTCCAAAAATTCAAAAATTCCATAAATTCCATAGGGGTTTCTTTTGGACCTTGTTGGAACAGATTCTCAATTCCCAATAGCCAATTTAACCAGATTTTGGTATTTACATAATTTCCGGGGTGATTAGGGTCTCAGTGAGGGGGTCGGTCAGGGGAATGCAATCGTTGAAAGTTCCCTGAGCGGTCCCATTGGCAATCTGAGCTCACACAGGAACTCAGGTTGTTTTAAGAGTTAGCTGCTTTTCTGTTTCCATGACAACTCTCTCGGACCCATCATGGTCCCTCTGCCCCAGAGGGCTCACACCCGCGATTTAGAGATCTCAGCCTCGGGTTGAGGCGGAACTATTAACATTCCTACATCCTCTTTCCCTGCTCATGCAAATTCAAACAGCTCTGTCAAATACTACATGCCACACAACCTTTAACACCTTCAACAATCCTTTTAACACTTCCTTTATCTTTCTCCAGACCGTACTTTTCTAATGCCAACACCAAAGGCTCAGTCAGGGGCCAACTTAATTCCAACCCTTTTCCCTCCAACATGCTGAAACAACATATCACTATACAACATTTCATCCTATTTTCCTTCTCTCCTCAAAAACAACATTAATTGCAAGACACTGTTATAGTCGATTGATCCATAAAGTGGCCATTTAGTTTATATAGTGGCCACCATTGATTGCAATACTTAGTGAAAGTCCTCTTGCTTTCTGTGCCCCCATTTCTAACAATATCCTTCCAACGTGCCAATATGCACCCAAGGAGGCTTCCCTTTTATTTATTTATATTAGTTACTGTCCCTTGTTTCAATTTCCACGCAAACCTTTTTATTGCAGGTTTTTACTATCTTTTCCTAATCTTCTTCCCAAATGTCCCAGTTCTCTGGGATTAAACTCTTCTTTCCACATACAAACTTCACTATTTCAGATTATTGATGAGCCCCGTTCCAATCATAAATCCACAGGACTTCGGAAAAACACCAGAAGCACTCAGCCTTCCGTCTTCTAGACAAACAATAACACCTTTTCCACAAAATTTACATTTCAAAAGGACCGAATTTCAAGCCGAATGCTAATTTTTCTCATGCACTTTGTTAGTAAGCCTACACAAAACAAGGAATCACTCCTGTGTATCCGTCAAGATGGGGGTTTAAAAGGTATTGAGGCCTAAATAAATTCGCTCTCCCCCTTCTTACCAAATTCCCAGGGCTCAGGCCCGAACCACCAAAGAACTGACTCTCCGTTCTACCACTTTGATAATCAGTCAGCCCCCCTCCCCCGATACTTGGGAAACTGACCGAACACCACCGCGAATATACCAAAACTTCTAAACTGTTACTTAGATAATGCTCCCACCTTCCTCCTTGACACAGTCAAAACATTTAAGAACAAAACAGGATTACAAGATGCACCACCGGGGGTGGATTGTTAGGATATAGAGGTGGTAGGTTATCCAATGACTCCCATTCATCATCTTTTTCCTTTTTTTTTTTTTCTTCTTCTTCAAACTTCTCGTCTGCTTTTAGTGTAAATATTGAGGCTGGAAAAGGACGTGAAGTCCTGATCCATAATCCTGCATAATCACTTTCCTCCTGGCTAAAAAGATTCCTTTGAATTAACATGTATATTTAAGGCCTGGCAAACCCAGTCTTCAAAGGATCCAAAAACGGGCCAAAAGACATGTGGTCTTAAAGGCTCCTTTGGCCATTCTCTCATACAATACTGAACCATTTTTAATTTACTTTTTTTCCTTTTCTGGGGCCCCTATCGTTCCAGTTTCTAATCATTATCCCTAATGGACTTTCTGGTGGTATGTCTGGTAATTTGCTCCCTTTTCTCTGGTCCCGGGTCTTCAATTTTGCCTGACCCATCTAGGAATTTTACTGTGGCAATTCCTACAGCCCTTGGTTGCCTTAGTGAGAGTGTCTTGCAGGGGGTTTAGGACCTATCACCCACCCACGAATCCTATAGGAATCGCTTTGGTCCTTCACCGGCCAAGTCCCTCGCGGGAGATTGGAACCGCGGTTAGAAGACCTCCACAATCGCTTCGGAACTACGTTCCGTCTCAGTCACACTCTCACACACACAGGCAACCGAATCCCACCCAACCGAACGGTATACGCCTTAAATACTTACGACTCCGTCGTCTTCGTTCGGATCTTCGCGCACAGAACTACGGGCAAAATATAGTGCTGCAGCCGGCAAAGGGAGCTCATAAAAAAATCTAAATCTTTGCTTGCCCTTATTCAGGTTCAAGATGGTGTTAATCCCGACCCAACTCGAACAGGAGCCACCAAATGGTGGGGGCGCCCCTCCTAGATCAAGTCAGAATTCAGGAACCAAGACCATCCCGGACGAGCCCCCAATTGTTATAAATGACTGAGTCCCAAATAGGATTACAATCAAAGTTTACAATTTATTAAACGAATAGAGGCAAGCAAACAGTGCTGGGTGCGCCGGGAGTCTCTGCTCCACCAGGACGCACGCCTGTTACGTAAGGCGGCTGGTTTTTATGCTCCTAGGCTAATACATATTCATTACTACTTCTAGAAGAGGCAGGGTTATTATAATTGGTTTCCCGAATCCGAAGTCCTCCCAGGTGCGCCTGCTTATCAGTCTCTGTTAGTCTCTCGGGGGCCGCTCGGACAGGGAGGCTCATATTCTTCCTCCTTATCTAGTGGTCTCTTGGCCGGCTGTCAGAAGTTACTGCACGTCCGTGCAGAGTCAGCAGCTTTTCTCTGAAGAAATCCCTTTGTTCTCTTCTCACCTAAACCCAGGCCTCAATGTTAACCCTTCAAATCCCTTAGTGGCACGAATTGCTGGACCATTCCTTACAGTTTGCATATCGGTTATCAACCTTTATGGGATCGTCCGGTAATCCAATGATCCATCCCAATAAATACACCAGTCAGTAGTCTGCATGTAATACCAGTCACCATGCTGTCGTGCTCCCCACACGCTAGGAATATGCATTAAAATCATAGAATCATAGAAGCACTTGCCGAGGCGATCGGCTCCGGGGCAGACGCGTTCTGCAGCGGAGCGGGGGATCGGGACAGGCAGGGCTTTTTTTTCCGGCATCGAGGCCACTGGAGGGAGCCGCCAGGACCCGGCAGCCCTCGCGAGGGAGGCTGACGAGGCGTAGGCGGAGCCAGCAGCGCCCCCTCCCCGGCCGTTCAAAAGCAGCCCCTAGGGAGCGCGAATGACCAGGAGCGCGGTGCATCAGAAGGGCGGGGCGTGGCAGTTTGCGCGGCAGTGCGCGCAGGCAGGTCGAGCAGGGAGGGCAGAGAGGGCAGAACGTTCCCCCCCCCCCCCCCCCCCCCCGCCCATACGAGCAACTCCTCTAACGGCTGTTGACCGCTAGCTGGGCTGCAATGGTCTACACCAGGCAGAGTGCTCTCTCTAGAAATTCTGTAACCACCCAGACTGACTGCCTGCTCAAAAATGCGGCAGTTCAGGTCTCTGGATGCAGGGAGTGTCTGAGCCTGTTGCTGCCATCTGAGGGAGGCAGAGGGTCCGCCTAGTGTCAGAGCTCAGGGAGGAGGTGGAGAGGTTGAGGGCTATCAGGGAGTGTGAGAGGGAGATAGACTGGTGGAGCAACTCCCTGCAGGGCCTGAAGGAGAGGTACCGAGGTGAGACACCCCAAATAGGGGTGGACCCCCTGCCCTATCGGGCAGAGGGAGGGGACCTAGGAGTTAAGGAGGAATGGAGACAGGTCCCTGCTCGACCTCGCAGGCAACGCTCCCCCCACCGCCCCCACCTTCCCACGTGCGCGTACACAACAGGTTTGAGGCCCTAGAGCTTGAGAGACCGGTGGGTGAAGATGAGGTAGAAAGTCTACCCAGGAGGATACCTAGGGCGAGGAGGTCGACTCCACGCCTCAAGACTGCCTCCACCAAGAAAGATAGAAGGGTAATTGTTGTAGGCGACTCCCTTCTCAGGGGAACAGAGGGCCCTATTTGTCGGCCTGACCCTACCCATAGGGAGGTCTGCTGCCTCCCTGGGGCCAGGGTCAGGGATGTTGCCAGAAAGCTTCCCAACCTGGTTCGCCCCTCTACACTACTATCTGCTTTTGATAGTCCAGGCTGGCAGAGATAATATTGAAGAGAGAAGCCTGAAGGCTATCAAACGGGACTTTAGGGGACTGGGACGGTTAGTGGATGGAGCGGGAGTACAGGTGGTGTTTTCGTCCATCCCTACAGTAGCAGGGAGGGGTACAGAGTGGACACGGAAAGCCCACAGTAGGGGCTCCTGTCCTTACAGTAGGTAGATTTAAATACTTATTATTCTTGGTAGATCATTTGCAATTGTAAAATTTGCGATTGCATTGTGCATCACTTGTTTCGTACACATTATTATTATTAATCGCTTCTTGGCCTTTTGGCTAAGATCAAGTGTAGTATCTGTTCTTATCAGTTTAATATCTGATACGTCCTCGATGAGAGGACTTATTAAAATTTTGGGACGGTTAGTGGATGGAGCGGGAGTACAGGTGGTGTTTTCATCTATCCCTGCAGTAGCAGGGAGGGGTACCGAGAGGACACGGAAAGCCCACCTGATTAACACGTGGCTCAGAGGCTGGTGCCAACACAGAAATTTTGGGTTTTTTGACCATGGGGCGCTTTACTCGGCACCCGGCCTTATGGCCGCAGACGGGTCCCTATCTCTAAGGGGAAAATGGATCCTAGCCCAGGAGCTGGCAGGGCTCGTTGAGAGGGCTTTAAACTAGGAAAGAAGGGGGATGGGGGCTGAAAGAAGGCCTGTTGGAGCTGTGCCGGGGGGAACAATGGCAAAGCCGGGGAAGAAGGCAATGGCCCGACTGAAGTGCATCTACACTAATGCACGCAGCATGGGCAACAAACAAGAGGAGCTGGAAGCCATCGTGCAGCGGGAAGGCTATGACTTGGTTGCCATCACGGAAACGTGGTGGGACCACTCTCATGACTGGAGTGCTGCAATGTCTGGCTATAGGCTCTTCAGAAGGGACAGGCAGCACAGAAGGGGTGGTGGCGTGGCTCTCTATATTAGAGAACGTTTAGATGTTGAGGAACTTGAGGCTGGGAATGATAAGGTTGAGTCCCTATGGGTTAGGATCAGAGGGAAGGCCAACAAGGCAAGCATCCTGGTGGGGGTCTGTTATAGATCGCCGAACCAGGATGAGGAGACTGATGAGGAGTTCTACAGGCAGCTGGCAGAAGCCGCGAAATCGTCAGCGCTTGTTCTCGTGGGGGACTTCAACTTCCCAGACATATCCTGGACATGCAATACAGCCCAGAGAAAGCAGTCTAGGAGGTTTCTGGAGAGCATGGAAGATAGCTTCCTGACGCAGCTGGTTAGAGAGCCTACCAGGGGAGGTGCCCCGCTAGACCTTCTGTTCACAAACAGTGACGGACTGGTGGGAGATGTGGAGGTCGGGAGCTGTCTTCGGCAGAGTGACCACGAAATGGTAGAGTTCTCTATTCTTGGTGAAGTCAGGAAGGGGACCAGTAAAACCGCTGTCTTGGACTTCCGGAGGGCTGACTTTGAGCCGTTCAGGACACTGGTTGGCAGAGTCCCTTGGGAGGTGGTTCTGAAGGGCAGAGGAGTCCAGGAAGGCTGGGCACTCTTCAAGAAGGAAATCTTAATGGCTCAGGAGCGGTCTGTTCCCACGTGCCCAAAGACAAGCCGGCGCGGAAGAAAACTGGCCTGGCTGAACAGAGAGTTATGGCTAGAACTTAGCAGAAAAAAGAGGGTTTATAATCTTTGGAAAAGAGGGCGGGCCACTCAGGAGGACTATAAGAATGTTGCGAGGCTGTGCAGGGACAAAATTAGAAGGGCCAAAGCTCATCTGGAGCTCAATCTGGCTACTGCTGTTAAAGATAACAAAAAATGTTTTTACAAATACATCAACACCAAAAGGAGGACTAAGGAGAATCTCCATCCTTTACTGGATGCGGGGGGAAACTTAGTCACAAAAGATGAGGAAAAGGCTGAGGTGCTTAATGCCTTCTTTGCCTCAGTCTTTAGCGGCAAGACCAGTTGTTCTCTGGATACCTGGTACCCTGAGCTGGTGGAAGGGGATGGGGAGCAGGATGTGGCCCTCATAATCCACAAGGAAATGGTTGGCAACCTGCTACAGCACTTGGATGTACGCAAGTCGATGGGGCCGGATGGGATCCACCCAAGGGTACTGAGAGAACTGGCGGAGGAGCTGACCAAGCTGCTTTCCATCATTTATCAGCAGTCCTGGCTATCAGGGGAGGTTCCAGTCAACTGACGGCTAGCAAACGTGATGCCCATCTACAAGAATGGTCGGAGGGTAGACCCGGGGAACTATAGGCCTGTTAGTTTGATTTCAGTGCCAGGGAAGCTCATGGAGCAGATTATCTTGAGTGTCATCACGCGGCACTTGCAGGGCAAGCAGGCGATCAGGCCCAGTCAGCATGGGTTTATGAAAGGCAGGTCCTGCTTGACGAACCTGATCTCCTTCTATGACAAAGTGACGCGCTTGGTGGATGAGGGAAAGGCTGTGGATGTGGTCTACCTTGAGTTCAGTAAGGCTTTTGACACCATTTCCCACAGCATTCTCCTCAAGAAACTGGCTGCTCATGGCTTGGACTGGCATACGCTTCGTTGGGTTAAAAACTGGCTGGGTAGTTGGGCCCAAAGAGTCGTGGTGAATGGAGTCAAATCCAGTTGGAGGCCGGTCACTAGTGGAGTCCCCCAGGGCTCAGTACTGGGGCCAGTCCTCTTTAACATCTTTATCAATGACCTGGATGAGGGGATCGAGTGCACCCTCAGTAAGTTTGCAGATGACACCAAGTTAGGTGCGTGTGTCGATCTGCTCGAGGGCAGGAAGGCTCTGCAGGAGGATCTGGATAGGCTGGACTGATGGGCTGAGGCCAACTGTATGAAGTTCAACAAGGCCAAGTGCCGGGTCCTGCACCTGGGGCGTAACAACCCCAAGCAGCGCTACAGGCTGGGAGATGAGTGTTTGGAAAGCTGCCTGGCAGAGAAGGACCTGGGAGTACTGGTTGGTAGTCAACTGAATATGAGCCAGCAGTGTGCTCAGGTGGCCAAGAAGGCCAACAGCATCCTGGCTTGTATAAGAAGCAGCGTGGCCAGCAGGTCTAGGGAAGTGATTGTCCCCCTGTACTCGAGTCTGGTGAGGCCGCACCTCGAGTACTGTGTTCAGTTTTGGGCCCCTCACTACAAGAAGGACATGGAGGTGCTCGAGAGAGTCCAGAGAAGGGCGACGAGGCTGGTGAGGGGTCTGGAGAACAAGTCTTATGAGGAGCGGCTGAGGGAGCTGGGATTGTTCAGCCTGGAGAAGAGGAGGCTCAGGGGAGACCTTATCGCTCTCTACAGGTACCTGAAAGGAGGCTGTAGAGAGGTGGGGGTTGGTCTATTCTCCCACGTGCCTGGTGATAGGACGAGGGGGAATGGGCTAAAGTTTTGCCAGGGGAGGTTTAGGTTGGATATTAGGAAGAACTTCTTTACTGAAAGGGTTGTTAGGCATTGGAATAGGCTGCCCAGGGAAGTGGTTGAGTCACCATCCCTGGAGGTTTTTAAGAGACGTTTAGATGTTGAGCTTAGTGATATGGTTTAGTGAAGGACTTGTTAATGTTAGGGCAGAGGTTGGACTGGGTGATCTTGGAGGTCTCTTCCAACCTAGACGATTCTGTGATTCTGTGATTCTGTAAAGGTATGGATTGGAAGGGACCTTAAAGATCATCTAAATCCAACCCCCCTGCCACGGGCAGGGACACTTCCCACTAGACCAGGTTGCTCAAAGCTCCATCCAACCTGGCCTTAAACAACTCCAGGGATAGGGACAGCTGTCAATTTGCCAGACAGGAACTCTATTTACCTTCCAGCCATTTGCTGCCCAGTGGCCTATCCACTCTGTGGCTCCTTTATAAACTGCATACGAATTGGTATAGATATGACTGGCACCATGTTGTGCAGCTAGTAAGACTGACCTGAGTTGAGCACTTGAGCACTGCCTTTGCCTGTTTCATCTAATCTTTGTCCTGTGGCTACTTCTAAAGCCACGGCCTTATATTTCCACTCATTATTTTGCTTGGCAGGGTTTGGAACAGTAAAGTACTCTATATATCTTTCTGCAATTTAGATACCTTAACATTGCCTTCTGTAATAGGCATATTTTCATTGATAACTTCCAGATAGGCATACCACTTACGGACTGTGGGTTTCAGGGCAATACCTGCAGGTGGTACAATACCCTTGCGAACTATATCTAGGAGACGGACAGGACCCTGAACAAACACACTGTTCTCTTCTGTTTTGCCTGCACTAGAGACAGCAAGCCTTTTTCAAGATCAGAATGTCTCATTTTGGTGTCATTGAAAGAGTGGGAGCTAAACTCTTATGGTTTCTTTGGTCCTTCTTGTCCCTTTTGCCAGAGATTCAAATGGGAATCATGTTCAATGAATCCCCATTCTACATGGATAGGGTCGATCGGGTGTAAGGGGCCTAGCTGTGGAAATAACCTCAGTTCTTTTATTAATAATTCTAACACATCCTCATGCTGTTTAGTCCATTCCCATGATTCCCCTTTTCTAAGCAAATTGTATAAGAGACCGGCCAAGATAGAAAAAACAGGGATATGTTTACGCCAGTAACCTAAAGCTCCCAGAATTTGCTGTAATGCCTTTGTGCTAGAGGGACTCTGCCCCTGCTCTATTTTCTCCAGGGTGTCGGGAGGAATACAAGTGGCTCCTTTAATCCACCAGACTCCCAGGAACTTAACCTCTTGTGCAGACCCCTGACGTTTTGATGGAGGAATGTCTAATCCCAAAGCTATCCATTTTTCTTGTACAGCTTCCATGGCATGTCGGACTCCCTCTGCATTTTTCCCTCCTATCAATATGTCATCAATGTATTGATATATCATAATGCCTGGCAAGCTGGGGATTTCTGTTAAAACCTTTGCCAAGGCATTGTGAGCAATAGAAGGGGAGCGTTTATATCTTTGAGGCAGTCTATTAAAGCTATACTGTATCCCTTTCCAAGTAAAAGCAAATTGAGGCACCTGGAGCACTTCCTCCCCCTCCTTCACTGACCTTGGTGTCTGCAAGGCTGTTTCTCACTCCTCGCTCTCCCAGCTGCTTTTGCACAGCAGTTTTTTTTCCCCTTTCTTAAACCTGCTCTCACAGAGGCGCAAACAACACTGATATGGCATATAGCAACCATAGTAGTGATGACATACAGCATTAAATAGCAATTAACATCGTACAATTTAAATCACTGAATATTCTCACCCAACATCAAATCCCCTTGAGGTACACGTCGGACCTCCTCATTCTTTTTGCATTACTCACCAAGTGCACCCAGGTCGCTGAGCAAAAGCAATCCCATGGATGTGTTTGCCTTTGCCTAAGGCAGGAATAGCCCAGACTGTCTTCCCCAGCATGTTTTTTACATGACTACAGGGACTTTGTCCCGCTCTACAGTACATAACAGGTTTGATTGGGCAGGTCCAGCTCGGTTGGCAGATCCCCTAGTGTTGACTAATCAGGTGGCTTTTGCTAAATGTATGTCCCAGTGCCCACTGCCTTCAGTGTAGTCTTTAACAATCCATTATATTGCTTGATTTTCCTGGAGGCTGTTGTATAATAGGGGATGTGATATACCCACTCCATACCATGCTCTTTCGCCCAGGTGTCCAGCTAATTTCCAGTGTTGCAGAAATATTTACTCTTGCCCTTTCAAGTTCTATTATTCCCAATGAGAGGATTAAAGCCCTCCACAAAAGCATGAAACCAGGTATTCCTGTCTGAAAGGGGATTATAAATTTCTCTTTTTGTCCCAAGGCATCGTAAAGATAGCCTGTGATCTTAACCAACCCCTTATGTCTGAATGGTTATGGAGCCTAACATCTGAAACTAAGGCTCCCAGGGCAGAAGTCTCATACTATCCAGGAGGAAATGCTTTACGTGCTTGTGGACCACATAGCTGATATACTCCTTCTGGGGCTATTCACCAATGGAGGCCCACTGCTATTTCCATAATCTTTAATGACAGTGTAATTGGTAGTTTCAATTGCAATAACAGTTCTGCATTGCCTGGTCAGATTCCAGGAATGTACATAGAATCATAGAATGGTTTGATTTGGAAGGGACCTTAAAGATCTTCTAATTCCATCTCCCCTGCCATGGGCAGGGACACTTCCCACTAGGCCAGGTTGCTCAAAGCTCCATCCAACCTGGCCTTAAACACCTCCAGGGATAGGGCATCCACAACTTCTCCGGGCAAGCTGTTCCAGTGCCTCACCACCATCATAGTAAAGAATTTCTTCCTAACATCTAATCTAAATCTACCATTTTTTGGTTTAAAGCCACTACTCCTTGTCCTATCACTACATGCCCTGACAAAGAGGCCCTCCCCAGCTTTCCTGTAGGCCCCCTTTAGATATCGGAAGGCCTCTCTAAGGTCTCCAGCCAGCCTTCTCCAGGCTGAACAACCCCCAACTCCCTCAGCCTGCCTTGGAGGGAGAGGTGTTCCAGCCCTTTGATCATCTTCGTGGCTCTTCTCTGGACTCATTCTAATATGTCTATGTCCTTCTTGTGCTGGGGTACATATAATCCCTGGGTGGCATTCTCCTTATTGTTCCTATTAACTGAGTATATACATGACAGATTTTCCCTTTCAATAGGATACACAGGGATGGAGGAAATCTGTGATGGAGAGGAGATACTAGTATTGCTCGAGTTTGCTAATTGCCACACATTTGTCTTATTCACAGCGAGTGGTATAGCATAGATGGGAGTTCCCTCATTTACCAAGACAGGTGCATGGGTGCACACCCAACAAGATGACATCTGTAAAACGTGTTATGTTCAAAGCTATCTCAACTGTAGAATTATGTGTCCAAGGACTGGAACCATAAGTCAGTCACATTAAGGAAAGTATAACTGGAATAAAAACAATTTTGTCCCTTTAAACAGAAATTTCAAGTCCTCAGTTGGTTCAACTTGCCATGAAGTTTTCTGTGCTCCTTCTTCTGATGGTATGTCTTGCTTCTTTTCCAGTGCTGCTGCTTTTATGTGGTTGTAATGTATCCACAGTTTGATCCCTTCCACTTTGATTGCAGTGTGGGTGTGGAGCAAGACAGTTTAAGATCCTTTGCACTTTCCTTTAGGGGCTCATCTTTCCACATTCGGCTCAGCACCTGATGTCCAGGTCAGAATGGATGCACCAGAACATCCAATGGAACCCATAGTCATTCCTGTATATATCTATGAAGAGAGGACAACATGGCAGACAAAGACAGCAAATACTGTCTTACCCAACCTTCCCCCCCCCACATGCATTTGACTCCCTACTGTCACCAATTCATTTACAGGGTACAGTTTGCCATATAACAATTCAAATGGGCTAACTTTTTCCCTAGCTCTGGGGGCTATCCTAACTCTCAAGAAAGCTATTGGTAAGGCCTCTGGCCATTTCAGTTGAGCTTCTTGGCACTTTTTAGTTAACTGTTTTTTCAGCGTTTGATTCATTCTTTCTACTTGTCCGCTCAATTGCGGTCTCTAAGCAGTATGTAAATCCCACCTAATCTGTAACACTCTCAATATTCCCTGAACTACTTCTGATGTAAAGTGAGGTCTGTTATCTGAGGAGAGTCCCTCTGGTATTCCAAAATGAGGGATTTCTTCTTTCAGTAAAGCCTTGTGAGAAACAAAGTTGTGTTTCTGCAATAGAAGGTGTTTTTGAAGTGTAAAATTCCACTAACCTTGCATATTCAAAAATGATTGTGCAGGCATGACAGTAGCCTAGCAGTGGGGAGTATGTTAAGCAGATACGGGGAAGGTCCCACTGTCCCAAAATAAGGGGGATAGCTAAGAAAAACAGGACGAGCAGTGCGAAATGAGGAAAAACAAAAATCACGAGCCCCCATCAACCACTCCTTCATGGTCGCTCTCTCCCCTGCTCTAGTGTGGGGTCCCTCCCTCGGGGGTGCCGACCTTCTTGGGCTGGTCCTGTGTGGGTTTCTCCACGGGCCGTGGCTCTTTGGGTGTTGCTCCAGGTGTGGATCTATGCCGTAGGGTCTATCTGTCAGGAGCAGGTTGGTCCAGCTTGGGACCCCCTGGGGTCACCCCCCCCATCACGTGCTCCTGCATGGGCTCCTCTCCACGGGCTGCAGCGTGGAGATCTGCTCCGCCATGGTACACCATAGGCTGCGGGGGGGGGAGCCAGCCTGCTCCACTATGGGCCTCTCTGTGGGCCACGGGGGAGCTTCGGCTCTGGCACCTGGAGCGCCTCCTCTCCCTCCTTTTTCACTGACCTTGGTGTCTGCAGAGAGGTTTCTCACTCCTCACTCTCCCAGATGCTGTTGAGCAGCAGTTTTTTTTCCCTTTTCTTGGATGTGCTCTTATAGAGATTTAAACTGCATTGCTCATGGCTTGGCTCTGGGCAGCGGTGGGCCCCTTTGGAGCCGGCTGAAACTGGCCTTATCTAACATGGGGCAGCTGCTGGATTCTTCTCACAGGGGCTACCACTGCAGGCCCCCCACTACCAGAACCTTGCCAAGTAAACCCAATACACTAGGGCAACTAGGTCATTACTGGCCTGCAAAGTATCAGGGCCTAAATTAACTAATGAAACCCTAAATGTGATGGGGGTAGAAGGCGCTGGGATAACAGTGCTACTTTTTGGGGACACCAAGCTGAGGCTAGGGATAGAATGATCACTGGGCAATTATTGTATGTACCCGAGGCAGGGACTAACTTGTTGGGAAAGGATTTGATAATGAAATTGGGCATTCAAATAGTAAATTGTTAGACTGGAATAACGGTGTTATTAATGGGGTGCTCTCAGACCCTGGGAGCAAAGATATATTTGCCTTTGAGTGGAAAGACCCTGAAACGGGGCGGAAGCAACAATACAGATGGACAGTTTTACCTCAGGGGTTTACAGGACCACCAAATTTATTTCGAGCAATTCCAACCTCCAGAGATGTTACTGTTACAATACTTGGATGATCTTTTATTGTCAGGACAGGAGAAAACAGTTGTGAAGGAAGCCACTAACAAGCTATTCAGCTTTCTAGGAAAACAGGGCTTGAAAGTATTGGAAAATAAATTACAATATGTAGAAAGAGAAGTCAAGTATTTAGGGCACCTAGTGTCTGAGGGGGAATGAAGAATAAATCCAGAGAGGATTCAGGGAATTGTTGAGCTACCCCTACCCAAATCTAAAAAGAAGTAAAAAGTTTTTAAGACAAAGAGGTTTTTAAGGAATTAGGAGTCACAAAGTCCAAAGGAAAACAGATACTCCCTGAGGGGAGAGAAATGCTGAATAAAGTGCTAATGAGGCAAATATTAACAGTTTTACATCAAGAGAGTAATTGGGGAATTCAAGCAGTGTGATGCTTTGGTATAGAAATATGTATGTGTAGGAAAATATATATATACACACTCTGGCTGAGCAAGTACGCAGGAGTTGTGTAGTATGTCAAAAGGTAAATAGGAAAATTATCCGCAGTCAGCCCAAAGTGGGGGTGAGAACCAGGAATTCAACGCTTCCAAAATGTACAGGTAGATTTTACAGAACTCCTTACAGTAGGTAGATGTAAATACTTGTTAGTCTTGGTAGATCATCTGTCAGGGTGGGTGGAAGCTTTCCCTTCAGTATCTGCTACCACGAACATAGTAACTAAAGTCATTGTAGAACAAATAACTCCCAGGTATGGAATTGTTGAAAATATTGACTCTGATCAAAGAAATCACTTTATGTCAGAAATATTGCAAGGGCTAATGTGGACTCTAGGAATCAAGTGGAAATTTCACACTCCTTGGCGTCCTTCCTCTTCTGGAAGGGTGGAGAGGATCAGACAGTAAAGAAGCAATTGACTAAGTTCTGGAAACTCGGCTTCCCCAAACAAAGTGCTTACCTTTGGCACTTCTCCGAATTCAAACCGCACCAAGAGAAGATGTGGGAGTTTCACCATATGAAATATTATTTGGATTGCTGTACATGGACAAAGGGAATGAATTACCTCAATTTGAAACAAAAGATGCTTTTCTTAAAAACTATATACTCAGGCTGTCATCCTCTTTGTCATCTCTCAGGACCCGTGGACTGCTAGCTCAAACCCCACCCTTGGAAGCCCTGATCCATCCATTCCGAGCAGGAGATTGGGTTCTGATGCGAACATGGAGAGAATCGAAGCTGCAACCTGAGTGGGACGGACTGTTCCAAGTGCTCCTGACTACTGAGATGACAGTAAGAATGGCTGAGAAAGGGTGGACTCATTATGCCCGGATAAAAGCATGTTAACCCTGATACCTGAGAAACTGCATTAACAAAGACTTTCAAGGTTAAAACTGTTAAAACTATCTATTGTAAACCTTTAACTTCTCCTTAGAAGAATTCTTAATGAGTTAATGAGTAAAAGGGATTGAATTACACAGAACTGGAGTGTTTCCAGGGAACACTCTCTGTAAGTGGGAGAAAAAGAAAGGAGGGTATTTAATCCCCACCAGAAGAATCCTTATTAGTTTGTGATTTTTATTGTTTTTCTTAATTATTATTTCTTAATTATTACAGGGGTGTATATATATAGAGAGAGATGATGTATTTTAAGCTTATCTTAGTAAAACCTGTTCTCAATGGATTAGTAATAGGATGGAGGGAAAAATCAGCATTTCCAATTAATCCAGAACATCTCTCGAGTTCTATCTCGAAATAATTGTTGTATTTGGTCCCAGATGCCTAGAAACACTGAAGAGGTCTTGTCCCTGATTGCTATTCCTATTTCCAGCAGTAACTGTGTCTGGATTCTCTAGGTTTCTAAAAACGATGGATCATACTCAGTCCCGGGAAGGAATAGATTTTGAAGCTGAGCTCCCTATACATAATCCTGGCTACAATATAATGTGTTATCAAAGGCACCCTGTAAACAACATTGATATAAACTCAGGGGGCAATAGCACTGACCCTGGATGTGGAGGTATTATCCATGAAGTAGGGAATCATCCATACTGTACCGAATATGGTAGCTACGGGAATGCTAATATACATAATGCACACCAGACACACAAAGTGGAGAAAGTCCCCCCCCCCCCTTATCCCCTCCCATCTATTGGCTTCCTGAGGAGAAAAGGTTAAAGGTGTCATTATTAACAGTTTCTGAGATATGGTTTCCAAAGTATGGAAGTGATGGCAATGCTGAGTACAAATACCAGGTCTCATGACCAGTAATTTTATCATATCATAAGCCAGTGTTACACAGTACAGCAAAATAATAACCTTAAACCAGCCCCCAGAAACAATGAACAACATGACAGGGAACACATATAGTAATAACACATATAGTAATAATGTACTATGTAACTCAATTTGGGAAACAAGCAATTGAGATTAAAAAAAATCAACATTGTGATTAGCAACTATTAAACTGGTCTATAACAATTTTGTTTTACATAATCTCATCGTATCTGTCGTTATCTCAACCCTTCAAGCCCCATGTTGGGCATCAAAAGGACTGTTGTGATTTAATTAGGCTGGCAGCTAAGTACCACACAGCCATTCATTCACACACAAACACACACACACACACAGAAGGGGAGGAGAACTGGGGGGAAAAAAGCAAGTGAAAGCTTGTTGAGATGAGATGAATACAGTTTAATAAGACAGAAAAGGAAGAGAAATAATAATAATAATATGTACAAAGCAATTGATGCACAATGCAATTGATCACCACCTGCTGACCCCTGCTCTACTCTGCGCTGGTGCGGCCTCACCTCGAGTACTGTGTGCAGTTCTGGGCATCGCAGTACAAAAAGGATGTGAAACTGTTGGAGAGTGCCTGAGGAGGGCTACGAAGATGGTGAAGGGACTAGAGGGGAAGACGTATGAGGAGCAGCTGAGGTCACTTGGCCTGTTTAGCCTGGAGAAGAGGAGGCTGAGGGGAGACCTCATTGCAGTCTACAGCTTCCTCACAAGGGGGAGTAGAGGGGCAGGCACCGACCTGTTCTCCTTAATCACCAGTGATAAGACCCACAGGAATGGTGTCAAGCTGAGGCAGGGGAGGTTTAGGCTAGACATCAGGAAGAAGTTCTTCACCGAAAGGGTGGTTGCACACTGGAACAGGCTCCCCGGGGAAGTAGTCACTGCACCAAGCCTGTCTGAATTTAAGAAGCGATTGGACTGTGCACTTAGTCACATGGTCTAAAATTTTGGGTAGACCTGTGCGGTGCCAGGAGTTGGACTCTATGATCCCTATGGGTCCCTTCCAACTCGGGATATTCTAGGATCCTATGATTCTATGACTGTGGTATAATTGCCTAAAGTAACTAGGAAAATAAAACTAATATTCACATTTTAAAGAAAATGTACAGCACTGAAGAGGCTTTCAGGGTAGGGCGTAGCTGCATTACCTGGGCATTTCCTAGGCTTCCAACCTTAGATGCTATAGCACTGGGGGAACCTGGTATGCTAGCTCTAAGGAACAGTACGGAGCATAGAGTGGAGTGGAGACACCACGGCTAGGCTCTGTGACCAGGTGGGGACTCGATTGTTCTTGTGCACACCGAGACCGATAAGCCGCACTTTTTGCTACCCTGAGCCAACGACCTGTCATGTTTTGACAAATGCTGTACTCTAGTGTACTTTTGCTCATTATAATATCATTATAATACCAAAACACACCTCCATCCCAAAAGTTACTCACCTCCAAGGTGCGACCACCCCTCACTGAGCATGCGCTCTGAGTTTCTCGGAGCCTATTCCTTTAAATGGAGACGGGAAAACTTTTCATCAGTCATAACTAAGATATGCTTGACTAGAGTCACTCAAGCTCCACCTAAAAGATAGAAAATAATATAAATTGGCCTAAGAGAGAGGGGATGTTAGGGAAGATACCATCGTCAGGGAAGATACCATCACGAGGGAATATACCATCCCGAGGACCTCCTGACTCCTGGGATCAGTTGACGGGCTGAGCCTCTCTTCCCCCCCGCATTGGGACGCCTTTGGGTGAGACTTGAACACTTGGTTATACTGTGTGTCTCCGTGGAAACTTAGAAATCTCTATAGAGTCTTTGTGCCTTTTAACACGTTAATTTCCAGGCTGCGCACCTGTGTATTTCATGCATGCTAGCTTGCTTTTGCAGACAGTAAATTATCGCCAGCAATCCAAAGAACCTGTGTACCTGTTGCTGTAATAAATTGCACTTAACTGCAGTGTTCCTAGCCGTGATAGTTCTCATTGAACACGACTCGAGTAAGGGCATGATACGTTATTGGCGAATCCGTGATCATGATAGTTCAGTGCTCTGAATATGGCCAGACCCATATCGGTTAATGCGTTATTGGTGAATCTGTGATTGTGATAGTTCAGTACCCTGAATATGACCGGACCCGTAACGGTTAATTGGCTACACCCCTTAACGCGACAATGACCCAGTCTGTCCCCAAGAAGGAGTTCCTCCCCCCACTCCAGCCAACCACCCCATATAATTGCTCAGCATGACATCACATGGTATGGAACAGCATCCCTTGGTCCCTTTGACCAAGTTGTGTCAGCTGTCCTGGTTATGTCCCCTCTCAGTTTCTGATGCACCCCCCAGCCTGCTCACTGGCAGGACAGTGTGAGAAGCTAAAAAGTCATTGGCTTAGTGTAAGCATGGCTCTGCAACAATTAAAACATCAGTGTGTTATCAGCATTATTCTCATCTTAAATCCAAAATACAGCACCATATCTACTACTAGGAAGAAAATTCTATCCTAGCCTAAACCAGGACACACAGATAAGCACAATCTTCCTGTAGTGTTTTTCTATGGTTACAGAACACTTGTCTCTTTGCTGCCTAGCTATAAGTACTGCCATATTGCGATTATGGAAGAAGATGCGTAAGGTCAATGAGATGTATAAGGGATTAAAGCCTTTCTATCCAGAAGTGATGACTACATGACACATATTAAGACAAATGCTAGGAAAACACTAAAAATGCCTTCTTGTATTACTTGTGCAGTGGATGTCTTACATAAGATATAAAACAAGAACACTTGGCTTGCCATTCATTTTGATTGCCTCTAATAAGGTTTCACACATACTTATGATACACCTAAAATAATCCCATTTTTAAGTATTAGGTTTGCAGTATTTATTCATATTAAAATGTGTAAATTGGAGAAGAGGTTTATTTAAACCTAATTACTGAAGTGCTCTGAAACAGCCCTACAGTGCTTCACCTCAAGATTTCAAGCAAGAAAACAAGCTCTGTGCTGTTCACATACCCAGCACGGGCATGCTCTCCTGCACCCAGTCACCCAAGAAACCAGTGCCCAGGGATGCTCTGCTGCACTGCTAGGATAAGCAGTTAATTGGGGATCCTGGTCCCTAATCCTCACTGTTCAAAGAGACCCGCCACAGCTGCCAAGATGAATACCGCCCACTGATGCCAACTCCTGTCCCCGGCTGGCAGCATGATGTGCCCCACATGGTGGTGGGTCAAATGGGGGCACCCAGAGTGGCCAGGGAGCACTCCACTCCTTCCCCCCACACCCGGGGGTTCCTGCCGTGCCCTACGCGCTCCCCTACAAGCAGGCTCAAAGCATGCTGAGCAAGGCATGGCAAACATGGCTGCGGGCAACAACAGTGCCCCACATGGGATCGTCCTGTGCTGCTACAGTTACAGCTGCCATTCCTGACAACCCCAACAGCAGCTGCATGGAGGTAAAGGCAATAGCCTGGAGTTCTTTTTGGCAGTCCCTCACCAGCTAGCTCATCCTGCAGACATTTACAATAAAATTCTAATAGAATTTATAAGTTTCTCTAATGCCTTTAAGTTGCATTTTTTGCATGCCTAAACCATTGCAGTGATGACAAGCAGTATGATCTCTAGTTTTGACTTAACTGGACTGAAAAGAAAGAAAGAAAGAAAAAAAAAAGAAGACAGAATAGCCTGTCTCCAGGAAGCCAACCCCAGGGGGCAGGATTAAGAATTTGTCCTCCTGTATCAAGAGGATTACGTTTGAGAAACAGCAGTCACAGCACGCACTGCACCACAGCAAGGAACTGCAGAGGCAGGTTCACATCTGCTCCCATGAGAAGGGCGCAAGGTGATGTGCAGCAGAAGTTGGCTGCTAAGGGCTGCTTCAGTAGAAATCTCCACATACATTTGTAGATCTATGTTACTGTCCAGAAAGAGAAAGACTTATTGGGCTGGACATCAACTAGCAAGCTGCATGACCACAGTTTACAAGGAGCGCTGGTCTCCAGATCCTGCTCCAAGAGCTGCATTTTATCCCAAATCTGCACAGGCACTGACAAAGAGAACAAGGGTGAATGAATGCAGATACTATTGACCACAAGCTCCCAAGGTACACAGCTGGGAAAAGCACTTTTAAGTCCAGCACCCTTGTGGCACAAAACACTACCTTCCTCTGGAAGGTGCCAGAGGGGACATACAGACAGCTGCAGGCTAGCTCCAGGCATGCTGTTTGGATGCCATCCCAAGGCCAAGCCTTGCACCCAGAGCAGGGCACGATTCTGCTCCAAGAGCCAGGAGGCTGGAAGTTAGAGGCTGCAGAAATTCACAGATGCTTAGTTTTAGAACAGTTCAGTTGGAAGGGACCTACAAGGATCATCTAGCCCAACTGCCTGACCAGTCCTGGGCTAACCAAGAGTTAAAACATATTAAGGGCATTGTCCAAATGGCACTTACAGGCATGGGGCATCAACCACCTTGCTATGAAGCCTGATCCACCTTCATGGTAAAGAAATTTCCTAATATCCAGTCTGAACCACCACCGGCACAGCTTTGTGCCATTCCTACACATCCTATCAGTGGTTACCAGGAAAAGAGGTCTTACTTAAAATTACATTACATATTAATAGTCAAGATGAAAATAACAGCATGTAATGGAC